>NC_057861.1:484455895-484766576 GCF_019393635.1 Dromiciops gliroides
CCACTGAGGTCATCCCAGTTGTCAACTTTTGTCCTGCCATTGGATTTGATGACTCAGGAAGAAAGAGTGAGGCAACTTTGTGCAACTCTGCCCCACTTAAATTCAATTCATGTGCAAGTTAAGACATCAATCTGTGATGTCACTGGTCTTCAGAAATGAAGAACAAATAATTGACCAATACAGAGAAGCTAAAACCCACACTCTCCTTCATCAATGTTGCTTCTGGTTGTTTTTAACTAGTGAGTCAATGATTAGAAATTTCACTTATACCCAAGGTTAAACAAAATACAATTTATAACACACATCTTTGCTTGAATAATAATTAAAATTGATGTTCTATTTATTCAATTTCATAACATTGTTCTATTTTTTAAATATTATAGGTTTGTTCCGATTGGCAGGAGACAAAGATGACAGTGAAGTTCCAAACCTTTGGATGGTGGTGTCCTTGACGGTAATAAAGAAGTGGTTTGGGGGGAAAGATAATGAGATCTGTTTCGGACAGGTTGACATTGAGGCAATTATTGAACATCCAGTTTGAAATATCTAAAAGGCAGTTTTGTGATGTAAGACTGGAGTACAGGAGTGAGGCTAGCATTGGAAACATAGATCTAGGAGTCTCCAGTATAGAGATGACAGTTGTGCCTAAGGGAACAGATGAGAGAAGTGATCTCATCTGTATAGAGTATAGAAGAAAGAAAAGAGGGCTTAGGACAAGATCTTGGGGTAAACCAATAGTAAGTATGTTGTGATCAGATAAAGAAACTCTAGAGTTATTAATTATGGCAGTAGAGGGGGTGGCTAGGTGGCGCAGTGGATAAAGCACTGGCCCTGGATTCAGGAGTGCCTGAGTTCAAATCCGGCCTCAGACACTTGACACTTACTAGCTGTGTAACCCTGGGCAAGTCACTTAACCCCCATAGCCCTGAAAAAAAAATTATGGCAGTAGAGTACTTATGTGTAATGGGGAAAATCAATGGTGTGGCCATCTTTGGAGGTAGCTGAGGTAGAGTGTAGGGATGGGTTCTAGGAACTGAGTAGATTGAGGAAATGGATGGTGAAGGAATCAACATGTATATCTGAGGAGTTTGAGTGGAGAGGAATACTATGAACTAGGTACTATACTCACTGAAAAAGGAGGGAGACTGTCTTGGGTGTAGATAATAATAACCAAGGTGATAAGATTAATTTAGATAGGGAGTACCTCAAAAGAAAGATGGCAGTAGAGTATGAATCAGGAAGTGTCAATGAGGGGCAAGAAGTATTACAACTTGCCAACTAGTGAATTGAGTTTGTATGAAGCAAAGTGTAGCCAGTACTATAAAAAGGAGCTGGATGTAGTGTCATCTGGAAGGAGCCACATCTCAGTAAGAACCTGAGGATTGAAGGAATGTGAGAGGAAGAGTTGCAAAATGACAGGAAGTTTGTTAATTATAATAGAACAGGAGTTGCAGAGGACAAAGTGAAGGGCACAGACACATAAGAAGTAGGCATTGCAAGGATAGTGTTGAGTTGGAAAGAGGAGTTTAATCTTCAGTAATAACAATAATATTAATAATTGTTATAATGTATATAGATAGCACTTTAAGACTTGTAAAGCCTCAAATATTATATGTAACAACAACCCCAAGGAGTATGTGTTTTTATTATTCCCATTTTTAGAAATTGTTGGTTTTTGTTGTTTGTTCTTCATTCTTGAAGAGGACCAATGACATCAGGAAGGTGATGTCTTGACTTGAAAGTGAATTGGATTTAAGTGAGGCAGGGCTGTACAAAGTCACCAGTCTCACTGTCTCCTCTTACTGCTAATGTAAGAGTTCATTTGGGAGGTGGAGCCAAGATGGTGGAGAGAAGTCAGCGAGTTGCCTGAGCTCTCCTTTGGTTCCCTCAAAAAGAACATTAAATCAAGCCTCTGGATGGATTCTGAAACTACAAAACCTGTAAAGAGACAGAGAGACACAGTCTTCCAACCACAGATAATTTAGAAGACTTCAGGAAAGGTCAATCTCACTCGGGCAAAAGGGAGGCGCAGCACACCACAGTGCAGTGCAGTGCAACACAGCACAGCACAGCGTGGAGGAGTCGGGGCAAGTAAGCAGAAGCTGTAGGTCACAGCCAAGCAACTGAGGCCCCTGGATCCTGGCTCAACAAGCTGGTGGTGCAACAGGCCGTCATAACTTACCACGCCTAAAATAAGGTTATCTCTTCTCTGTTTCTAAGTCCCCCTCCCCCCACCCTAGCGTCCTGGGAGCTGGCTGCCCTTGGACACTTACACAGCTTCTCTCTTGAAATAGAATGAAGTCCTTGGAGGGATAACCATTTCTCAAAGAATGGAATCTCCACATGTGTAAATTCCCTGCAGATAAAACACATTATAAACTTAGACCCTGTAATTTAGCACAAATATCCCTCCATCCCCCACTCCTTACCACTACTACTGCCACCATTATGTAAATATTTTTTATTGGTGCCCATTCCTTTCCTTTTTAGTGGTAAGATGCTCTTTCTACTTTTCTCATCATAGGCACTCCTTTCTATTGCTTTCATCCTAATCCCCTTCCATTGTTTAGAGGCTAAAACTTTACTATCCTTTATCTGCTCATCTACAAGCTGAGTAGAAGTGAATTTTCATCTCCTCTATTTCTCTAACCTTAACATTCCCCATTTCCAAAGTTATCTCATTCACAAGGGAGGACCAAACCCTTGTCAGGATATTAAAAGTAAGAGTGTTAAACAGAGGAGAAAGAAAAAGAAAAGAAGAGCTGTACAATTGATTTAAAAATAGATTTGAGGCTCTTCCTGAAGAAGAAGAAGGAGCTGGATGCTCCAAGGAAGAAGAAACTACTTACCTTTCAAAGAATGGTATTACTAGTAGAATGACGGAAGCTATTGGTTAAGAGACCATGGGGAGGGGGGCAGCTAGGTGGCACAGCCCTGGAATCAGGAGTACCTGAGTTCAAATCTGGCCTCAGACACTTAACACTTACTAGCTGTGTGACCCTGGGCAAGTCACTTAACCCCAATTGCCTCACTTTTAAAAAAAAGAGACCATTCAGTAAAAATCAAAGGAAGGTGAGTCCCTGTTTAGTGGTTCTAAAGTTTGATGATGTGATAACATATCTATATGTACATATATAGATAGTATAGATATATTATATAGATATTGATATATACACATATATGATATAGTTATAGCTATGTAGATAGCTATTTAATATTTTAGATATCATATTAAAGATTCATATTAGATATCAATAACTAAAGCAATATATTTAATAATATATCATATTAGTATGTTGTCTATATTAATATAGCATATTGTAATACATTGATATATATTATGGTACAATATATTATTACATATTCTATAGCTAGCTATAGTTATCTACACTAGATCTACATTAGTTATATTGATATTAGATTAAATCTAGTTATTTCATATATTAAATAGTTATAAATATCTATATGATATCTATCTATAGCTATCTCTATATGAGTATGTTTCACATATATAGACATCCATCCATGTATGTATGTATGGTTGGACATTGCAAATGGATAACAAATTTGACGCAGGGTTTGAACATAAAGAGAATGGACTGGAGTACCTACAAAAAATTACAAAGTTCCCCAAAACAATGACCCATCGTCATATATTCTTCTGGTGACTTGTATTACCATGAGGTATAGAACACTACAGCCTCTGAGGAATCATAGTTGAAGGGCACCCAAAAGGCATTGGAGAAGCCAGTAGTAGAAATGAGCAGAATGCAACTCATTACCAGTAAAGACTTGTGAAGAAGCACTATAAAGGATGTTTTTGAAGAAATGTAAGATCAAAAAAATGAGGGCAGGTCTCATAATGAGAACAAGGGATAACCACTGGATAGCTCTCATACTCCTTTGGAATCCTTAAAATGTCAGAAGAATCAAAGGGAGTCCCCTAGCCTCTTGAGTGGACTTTTTATGGTGAATTGATGGAAGGACAAGGAAAAGAATCACACAGTATGGACAAGTATAAATGAATGAATGGATGGATGGATGGATGAACGGATGAAGAACCATTTTCTTTGGATTTACTAGTGCTAAGCACTAGAGACACAGATAGTAAAAGCTGGAAATACCCTGCTCTCCAAGAGCTCTCATTCTAATTGGGAGAGACAACACATAAAAGAAAATTCAACTGCAGAGTGCATGAAAAGATCCATAAATCCTGAGCTTGGAGCTATAGGGTAAGGCCCAAGGGTCCTTACGTTACTTCAATAAATCAGACGTTAGTGCTAGGGATCTGAAAGGCATCAAGTTAGGGCATATGGTGAGGTCTGGTGGTCTTCCACCTCACCAGAAGGAATAGAATTGGTAAATCCGATCTTATCCAAGTCACGTGAGCAATTCTGGATTCTGGGAAGCCAGGGGAATGGGTAAAGGGAAAGACAAGGGAGGAAGAGTGCCGCCCCCCCCCCCAGTGGTGGTAGCTTGGTTAGAATTGTGCTCTACCTTGTTACAAGGAATACTCACATGAATTAGAGGACCAATACATTTGAATAGTTGAATAAAAGGGGAAATATCCTAACAATTAGAGTTATCCAGAAGTGAAATGGGCTGCCTTGAAAAGTAGTAGACATAACCTCCCCCTTTAGCCCTGTCTTTAACACAGGGGTGGATGACCACCTGTTGGTGAATGTTATAGGTGGGATTTTGAAAGGACATGCAAACTAGTGAAGTGGTTGGAACAAAAACAAATGAAAGTATATATTAAAAGATATGAAATATACATAAAAACACAAACCTACTTAAAAATTGCAGGGATCCATGACTTCCCTGGTGTGGGTATTCCTTTTTCCCCCTGCCCAAATACAAAGTAAAACTCTCCAAGACTTAGTAGATAGCCTTCATAAGTTACTGTGTCCCCAAATTTATTATCTATTACTCTGATGAACCTCTAGATATTTAGGTAGATGAGTCCTCAGATAACAATCCACTTCTGGCCCTACTTTTCAACTTGCCAGTACCTGTCTCTCCCTTTTAAAGACCAAGTCCTAGGGTGTAGCTCATTGGTTGTATTGACTAGCCATAACTCAGATAAATCTTCCTTCATATAATGTCAAGGGATCAAGGAGCACTTGGCATACTAACAAAGACTTCACCCACTTTAACTATGTTAACAAGGAACTAGCCATGACAAGGAATTGACCTTGTCAAGAGAATATCAGAGGTCCTTGCCATCCTCTAAATATATAAATATAACACATGCAAAATATTTATTTGTGTATTCTCTAAGAAATTTGATGTGCTGGACATGCTAAAGCTAAACATGTAGAATCAAGGCTTGGACTTCACAGCCTCGACACATATTCCTTTATGCCAAGACCCCAAAATAGATTCAATTTTTAAATGTTTCAGATAATGATTACTAGGCAATTTGAAAAGGCAAGAATGTTAAATCTTCCAAATTACTTCTGAATGGGAAATAGACTATTCTCAATAAGTCACTGAGTCTCATTTTCCTTATGTGTGAAGTGGGAAAAATGAAATGTGTACTACCTTCCTCACAAGGTTGTGAAGAAAGAACATTATGAACCTTAAAGAACCATAGATCTGAGTTATAATTTCTGAATAGGAAAAAAAAATGCTGCATTGTTAGGCAAACACTGCTTATCAATAGTTGGTAGAAAGAAGTGCTAGAAAATTGGAAAGCGTTCTGGCATAAATTAGCTTCAGATCAATTATCTTACATTATATCCCACTATATATTCAAAATAGATATATGACTTGAATATTAAAGATAATACCAGAAAAATTATGTCTTTCATGACTATGAGAAGATTATGAATTAACTAACTAGGGAATAGAAGCAATTAAAAGCAAAAAATGTAATTTTGATTACAGAAAACTGAAAGGCAGAAATTTTATGTGAACAAAAATAATGCATCTAGGATAATAATGGAAGCAACTGATTGGGAAAATATTGGTATCAAATACTTCTGATAAAGGTCTAATATCCATGATATCTAGACAATTAGCAGACATACATAAGACTAAAAACCATTTGCTATGTAGATAAGTTATTAAAGGCTATGAACAGTTTTCAAAAGGAAAATTGTAGACTATTAACTATATCAAAGAAATATCTGAACACTAATAATAAAAGAATTTTTTTTAAACCCTGAGATTTCACCTCACATTTAGTAAATTGGCAAAAATGACAAAGATGAGAATAGTCAATGTTAGAAGGGGGTTGTAGGAAGAAAGGCATGTGGATGCCTTGTTAGTGTACCTGTGCATTGGCATAACATTCTGCAAAGCAATTTAGAACTATTCAAAATAAGAAAATAAAATGTCTACTCCATTTGGCTCATTTTGTATGAGCAGAATATATCCCAAGAATACACCAAAATATTTAGAGCAGCATGTTTCATGGTAGCAAAGAACTGAAAACAAACGAGATGTCCACATTATTAGGGAAAAGTTAAATAAGTAGTATTGTATTAAAGTGATGAAATATTACTGTATTGTAAGAAATAACAAACTTGAATAGTACAGCTAATCATAGAAAGACAATATGAAAAGATGCAAAGTGAAGAAAGCAGTCAGGAGAACAATAAACAATATCTACAGTAAATGGAGATAATAAGATAATAAGACCCCAAAGAAAGATATGTGAAGATGCTTTTCTCAATCCCTTTTCAGAGGTGGGGAACTTTGCATATAATACTAAACTTTTTCAGTGGGCTAATTTTTGCTGATTTGTTTTTCTCTTCCTTTAAAATAATTATATATTGGTTGGGTTTTTTGTGTATGTTTTTTAAAATTATATATTGTGAGGAATAACTTTCTAACAGGGAAGAGGGGAGAGATATAAGGTGATGAAAAAGCAAATACATATACATATATGTACCTATACACATGTGTATATAGGTACATACATACACAGTCATAGTGTTCTTGCTTTATGTACAATTACATTGTACAAATTCTACTTTATATAAAGAATTCTAAAAGAAATCCTCATTCCAAAAAAGTCACCTATGTTAGCTTTAATGTATCATACTATGCTCTCTCTCAACTCCTGCCTATGGGGCTCTATAGCCTTCCATCCCCACCCCCCAAAAAAGCCTTTTGAAAAGCCCCCTAAAGATCTCCACCAAGTGAAAGCAAAAGACCCACAGCTGCTGGATTGGGAGCTTGGTTTGAAACCTCTGGAGGGAGAGAGGAGACCTCTGCCCTACTATGCCCATCCTCCTGTGTGTCTACCCCTGGTTATCTGTCTTCTGTCAATCAGTCCTTGCTTGGGTACCACCTGTCTGTCCCCATCCCTATCCCCTATGCTCAGCGTGTTCCTCCCCTTGCACTCTATTCTCTGTCCCTGACCCCCACATGGCCTTGAACCCACCTTGTGCCAGTCCTCTCTCTCCATGGGTACTAGGCCCTCTTCCTGCTTCTCTCCCTCCCTTTTCCACATCCTACATAAAGAGAGAACTGTCCTTATTTGCATATATACAGATAGATAGATAGATTGATTGATTGATTGATGATAGATAGACGATAGATGGATGGATGGGTGAGTGAGTGGGTAGGTGGATGGGAGGGAAAGTGGGTGGGTGAATAGGTAGGTAAGGAGGGAGGGAGGGAAGTAGGTAGAATGGAGCTGGATTATATAGCCAGTTCTCACTTAATGGAAGTAGACCATTCGGCAGCCTTCCCTTCACAGGGCTCCTCATGGCCCCTCCCTATGGGTAATGTCGCCCCTGCCTCTGTTATCTCCCCTTCCACTGCCTACTGAGAGCTGGAGCTGGGGCTGGAGGCAAAGCCTGGCTTGGTGAGGAACTGTCCATAACTGGCTTTAAATATCAAGCTAAGAAACTTTAAAAAAAATAGAGACCATAGAGGGTCATTAAAAATTTGTAAGCTGCTAGCTTCAAATGATCTGTGGCTCCCTTGGTTCCAGTCTCTTTCTTGTTATAGATGGACTTGTGTAACAGCTGAAATAACAATAGGAATCACTAGCTTTTTATATGGCACCTTAAGGTTTTCCCAGTGCTTTACAAATACCATGGTTATCCCTTCCACATCATGACTTTCCCAATCATGGTTTTGATATATTGGGGGCTGGCATGAGAAATTATAGAATTATTATTATTTTTTTTTTAGTGAGGCAATTGGGGTTAAGTGACTTGCCCAGGGTCATACAGCTAGTAAGTGTTAAGTGTCTGAGGCCGGATTTGAACTCAGGTACTCCTGACTCCAGGGCAGGTGCTCTATCCACTGCGCCACCTAGCTGCCCCTTGGCATGAGAAATTAAATAGGAATTTGGGGGGAGTTTTGCAGAAGCCACAGATGACACCAAAAGAAGTTTAGAAACTCAGAAATGTATAAAGCATCTGTATAGTCTTGTATGCGATCAACCCCAATTTTACAATAAGGTACTGTAAAAACCCCATAAAAGAAAAAGAAAAAAAATCGGACTTCTTCTCTGGTATGAAGTGAGGGCCAAAAGAGTTTACATGGAGGATTTCCCAGATCACGGTGGTGCCCCGCCCCCAACCCCCATGATGTGGGATAACTGTATATGACTTTATCCTCATAACCACCCAGGGAGGTAAGTGATATTATTATCCTCATTTTGTAGATGAGGAAGCTGAGGCAAATAGAGATGAAGTGACTTGCCCAGGGTCACACAGCAAGTTAATATACATGTATGACACACCTACTATGTGCCAGGTACTATGCTAAGTGCTAGGAATATGATGAAAGGTAAGAAACAGTCTGAATTCTTTGTACAAAAACTTTTAATTTAATGTAATCAAAATGATCCATTTTGCATTTCATAATATTCTCTGTCTCTTGTTTGGTCATAAATTCTTCCCCTCTCCATAGATCTGAGAGGAAAACTATTTCTTCCTTCATAATTTGACCGTATGAGTTCTTAAGGAGCTTAAGGAGTGTAATGGGGAAGACAACACCCAAATGATTATGTACAAACAGGCTATATATAGGGTAAATTTGATAATGCGGGTTATATAGCTAGTAAGTATCTGAAGCAGGATTTGAACTCAAGTTCTTCTGACCAGTTTCAATGCTCTCTCCTCCATGCCACCTAGTTGTCTCTAGGTCTACTGAAGCCTCTGATTCTATTCCTTCTTTAGTTCTAATAACTCTTCTTTTTTTTTTTTTTAGTGAGGCAATTGGGGTTAAGTGACTTGCCCAGGGTCACACAGCTAGTAAGTGTTAAGTGTCTGAGGCCAGATCCGAACTCAGGTACTCCTGACTCCAGGGCTGGTGCTCTATCCACTGAGCCATCTAGCTGCCCCTCTAATAACTCTTCTTGAACACAGCACTCTCCCTTATGCTATCCTTCTCTCCACCACTGGACCACTATGTCAATTCCTTTTTCTGGGATTCTACTTTCCTTGTATTCCCCATGTTTGACTCCAAAAGTTCTCCCAAATCTTCAAGTGTTGTCACCATAGGCAACAAGTGGTAGTGGTGATAGGCATTCTAGCAAGCAGTCCAGGTATACCAATGAGCTGTTAGTCCTGGTTACTTGAAGTTAGTGATGGCTTGTATGCTACCTAACAGTTCTAGTCTCCCTTTGATAACATCTATGCATCTTCTTGAATTTCTTTCCTTATGGTTTTAGAACCTGATCTTTGCCAGAAATTTCTTCCTGTTAATCCTGAAAGGGAAACCCAAAGGGGGAGGGAAGAGAAGACATAACTATATCAATCAATCCATCAATCGATAAACATTTATTAAGTGCCTATCATCTATCAGGCACTGTGCTGAGTGCTGGATCTACAAAAAGAGGCAAAAGACAGTCACTGGCCTCAAGGAGTTTACAATCTAATGGGAGAGACAATATGCAAACAACTACATTCAAAGCAAGCTCTGTTTGTTGTTGTTCAGTCATGCCTGACTCCTCATGACCCCATTTGGGATTTTCCTGGTAAGGATTCTGGAGTAGTTTGCCATTTCCTTCTCCAGATCATTTTACAGATGAGGAAACTGAGGCAAACAGAATTGACTTGCCCAGGGGTCATACAGCTAATAAGTGTCTGAGGCCAGATTTGGACTCAGCTCCTCCTGACTCCAGGGCTGGTTTTCTATCCACTATGCCTACTAGCTTCCCTAAGGATAAATAGGAATTAATTAAGAGAGAAGGCACTGGAATTAAGAGGGGTTGAGGAAGGCTTCCTGTAGAAGGTAGGATTTTAGTTGGGACAGTAGTTGGAGTGGAGTAGGGAGAGCATTCCAGGCATGGGGGGACATCCAGAGAGAATGTCTGGAGAGTATCCAAAAGGAAAAGGGCCCTCATGCCTGTTACCAGGGAATGACTGAGTAAATTGCAGTATTGCTCCAAGGTGAAACATCACTACACCAGAAAGAAGGAAAATATGAAGAATAAAAATATAGCTTAGATTGGTACCCACCAGATTCAGAATGGGTTTTGTGGGTAATCGTAGTTACCTAGGAGCAGCAAGGTGGTACAGCAGACAGAGCTCTGGCCCTAGAGTTGGGAAGATTCATCTTCCTGAGTTCAAATCCAGTCTCAGACACTTAATAGCTGTGTGACCCTGGACTAGTCACTCAATCGTTTTTGCCTCAGTTCCTGATCTGTAAAAAGAGCTGGAGAAGGAAATGCCAAACCACTCCAATATCTTTGCCAAGAAAATCCCAAATGGGGTCAGGAAGAATCTGATACCACTGAAATAATTCAATAACAACAACAATAGTTACCTAATATGGCTCACTTCACCATTCAGCGCATTCCCTACCAAGTGTTCCTCCTAGGAACAATTAATCTCAGGATGATAGAACTGAATTAGAAAGACCCCATTCAAAAGCAAAGCTTTTCATTAAGTAAGAATAACCATGAAAATAACAAGAAAATATTTTCTTCCTTCTACACAAAAGGATCCAATCGTCCACGTATTCTCATGCTACTGGCCAGAGAGGGAACTCTCCCTTGACAAGTGATAAACATCTCCATATCTCAGCACGGCCTCCCCTTCCCAGCAGCCTCTTTTTCTGCATTGGTGATACAAGCTAGTTTTCCACATTCTTACCCCATCACATTTGCACCCTTGATGTTTTGATGTCATTCTGGAAAGCCCAGTCTCCCTGTACTTTGGCAGACACTCTTTCTTTCACTCACTTCTAGGGTTTGAAGCCTGGGGTTTAAGACTATCATGTCAGAACGGACAACTTCCATGACTTGCCCTTTCATGTCATGGGCTCTAGAGTTGGATTTAAATTGCAAATCAAATTACTCCCTCAAATAGTTTTAAAGTAATTAACTTGGATTGCTCTTAGCAGTTTAGGGGGCTGTAATCAGACAGACTTTCTCGACTTTTTTTTTTTCTGGTAAGTTTCCCCTTCTGATCTCTTCTAATACCTTTACCTTGTAATGCAAATAAGTCTTGCTTCTACTGTGTGATGGACGATATTTCTAAATCCCATAAGAGTCCGTCAGTCAATAAGCATTTATTATGTTCCTCCTACCAAAACAATGATAATTGAGTGGATACAGGGATTTATAGTCTGCAAAGCTTTTATATAACATTATCGCAGTCAAGCCTCACAGAAACCCCAGGAGATAAGTGGTAGAGGCATTATTCTCGTTGCCATTTTGTAGAAGAGGAAACTGAGGTTTGGAGGGGTTAAGAGTCTTGCCCAGAACACTTCAGTTCTTTGTGAATTTGAGAAGTGGGATTTGAACTCAGGTGTTTCTGATTCACCCAACCATTCTGCACTGCTGTTGGCTCTGGGCTTCTGGGCTTGCGATGGACGTCTTCAAAATAATGAACATGTTGCACAGAGCTTTGTAAGACAGACTTGATGATGCCACGGTCTGGTATGTTCTTGCAGGCAGGAACCATTCTTAATGAAGAAAAGCGAGTTAGGTCAAATGCTTGAAGTGCAATCAAACGTTCCAATTCACTGCACTTGTATAGCGTCAGCGAGACTTAACTAAGAACATAGAAATGTGGATCCCACATTTCAGCAGTTAAAATTAGTGAGCAATGCAAAAATGTAGGTGCAGCACACACACAGACACCCCTCTACCTCTCCCCTCTTCACTTCCCACTCTCCCACTCTCCCCTCCCTGGGCCATGCACAACTCTTTCTAATTAAGCCTGAAAACAGCCATGAAACAAGCCCAGCCCAATCTTTCCCAAACTAGTCCACACATGTATATGTGAAGAGATTCTGGAATGGTGGTTCTTCAACACACCTCTCTCTCCCTCTCTCCCTCTTCCCCCCTCTCCCCCAGATAAAATTCACCAGGGGACAGCTAGGTGGCACAGTGGATAGAGCACTAGTCTGGAGTTAGGAGGACCTGAGTTCAAATCTTACCTCTGACACTAGCTTCGTGACCCTGGGCAAGTCACCTAACTCTGATTGCCTCCCCACCCCCACAAAAAGATAAAATGTACCAGGGGCATGGATTTCCTCCCAGGCATGTGATTTTGAAGTTACTGAAGATTTGACAAAAGAGGATTGACCAAATGTCTCTTAGAGAAATCCATTCATATGACCATGTCTTGGGATGGCACTTCTTTTCTTAATGAAGTTTGTTCAATTGATCTCCACTTGTTCAATGAGTTTGAATTTCAGTATGTCTACAAGACAACCATTCAGAAAATACTTATTTTTAATTGTATGAGAGGCAGAGTGTGTTAGAGACAGAAAAACCTGGGCTCAAATCCTATGTCTGACACATAATGACCAGGTAATACTGGCTAAGTCTCCTAAACGAAAATGTAATTGGGAAATACCTAACTAACTAAATAAATACAACAGAACATAGATAATGTTAATATGTAGTTTTTTTGGGGTTTTTTAAAGTGAGGCAATTGGGGTTAAGTGACTTGCCCAGGGTCACACAGCTAGTAAGTGTTAAGTGTCTGAGGCCGGATTTGAACTCAGGTACTCCTGACTCCAGGGCAGGTGCTCTATCCACTGCGCCACCTAGCTGCCCCTAATATGTAGTTTTTTAAGTCAATAAGCAGCAACCTTTTGTGTAATTTAGTTGCCTCCATTTCTATTTGAGTTTGATACCACTCCTCTAGGTCAAAGCTTCTTAAACTGTGGATCATGACCTCATATGGGGTCCCATAACTGAATCTGGGGGTTGTGAAAAATTTGGCAACCATAAAAGGTTATGTATATCTATATCATATACCTAGATGTCCAGGGTCACTTAAAAATTTCTTGGACAAAAAGGGGTTGTGAGTGGAAAAACTTTAAGAAGTACTGATCTAGGCAACTTTCTAAGACCTTGAATTGTAGAGAAGGTGCCAACCTGCATTGGTAGAGGGAGTTTATTCACCAGCCAGTTTCCTCTATCACGACAAATAATGATCCAGTCTCTTCCTTTATTTTTATTGTGTTCAAATATTGAACAAATATCAATTAATCTTTGTTTTTTAAAAAAAATTTAGATGAGAAGAGGTGATTATTCCCATCACTGAAATACTACTATCTCTGGAGAATGTCTGGTAAACCCAAATATTAGCCTGGGTCCAGGTGTGAAATTCTCTATACATAGTGTAAAGGTCTTCATTGTTCTCCAGATTAAGACTTTCTTCTAGTATTGATGATTTCTCCATATAAATTGTTCTTTTGGTCCAGATCTCTGATTTCATGGGTATAAGAGAATTCTTCTGTGAGGAACCTTTCTCTACCAATTCAGAAAAAACAATTTTCTGCAACACATATGTATATTGCATGCATGCATGAACGCATAAAATATGTACATGTGCATGTCTGTGCATACATGTACATATACATTGTTGTGTACATGTATACATCTATTCATACACATACAGAGAGAGATTGAGAGAGACAGAGAGAGATTGAGAGACAGAGGCAGAGAGAAAGAGAGAGAGTCTTAGTTGTCAGGGATAATGAGAGGTTGAAGAACTTCTAACCAGTGTCACCCAGCCGGCATGTCAGATGGCGCTTGAACCCAGATTCTTGGGACTCCAAGTCCTGTTCTCTATTCATTGGCTACATTAATGTTCACTTCCCTATATAAGGTATAAAGACCCTGATGAGGAGTACTTAGATCTGCTATTTCTGACTCTTTTACACAATGTGACTTCAAATGACAAGGCCTGCTAAGGTATAAAGTCCTTGCCTTGTTTTAGGGAATTTCTACTGATATCTTATTGGTGTATATTGTTACATTGATTCAGACATTTCATATACCTCAGCTACAAACTTAAACTTGGCTTCTAAAGGGGAAACAGAGATAAAGATATATTGAGAAAATGAATCCGAATCTGAAAAATACCAATGGAATACATACTGTCCCCTAAAGAGAAGCACGAACAATTACATAGCCCTCCAGGGCTCTTCATGGGGCTATATGCAGTACAGGAACTCTGGAATCAAACTATACTCAGAAGAGAAATACTTGGACCAAGTGGCAAGTCCCACCTTTCCTTTTCTGAAATGAATTTCAGTTGGATTATATAGAAACACGATTTCAGAATGGGTGAAAAACAAGAGCCACCACCCAGCCCTGCTCTCCATGGCAGGTGCAATCTCTCTGAGGGACTTGAAAACATCTGGCTAATTTATTATTTACCAAAGTTTACTCAATGGTGATTATAGACAGCATGCAGTATGGTTAAATCAGGAAGGGGCAATAGAGTTCATTAAGTCCAACCTTCTCATTTTACAGATGAATTGTGCAGTGTTACTACTTAGCAAAGAGTTAAATCATTCAAAACCTCAAAAGAATTGTGATTTTAATCATTTGTCTATGCTCTCCATTGATGTCAATTGCATCCCTTCCATGCCTTACTAAATAGTTTTATGAGTAGCAGTGTGGCTATTATACCCTTGGTTGGCCTTTAAAACGTCAAATAGCAAACTTGAGAACGAACCTCTCCAAATTTAGCTAAGCTCTTCTTCTCAAGCCTTTTCAGAGTGGTAGGACTAGCTGGAACTTGTAGCATAGTGTTGGGGACATTGAAGATGAACTGCAATGGAGGAAAGAATTTAATGACAAAGGACTGTTCCTTAATATAAGTAAAGAAATTTATTATAGATACCCAAATTAACTACAAAGATGCTATCTATAGCCAGAGAGAGAATTGATCATTAGAAGTATGTATAGAATTATTTTATATATATGTACACACATTTGTGTGTAATGGTAGCCATCTCTAGGGCTAGGACTGGGGGGGAAGGGGAAAAAGAAATTTATGTGATAACTATTCTATATTTAAAAGGAATAACAAGCTGTACATAACAGATTTGCAGTTTCATGTGCAAAAAAGTTATATGCATCACTGTAATAAATTGCTCTTGCTCGAAATTTTTTAAAAAAAATTCAATATAATTCCAGTATTTAATATACTTACTATATGAAAGGAATATCATGGATATAGTTTATCTAGATTTTAGCAAAGCTTTTTATAAAGTATCTAATATTGCTCTTGTGGAAAAGGAAGAAAGATGAGGACTAGATGATAATATAGTTAGAAGGATTATGAGATAGTTGAATGGTCAGACTTAAAGAGTGTTTTTTTTTAATGTTTCAATGTCAACATGGCAGGAGATCTCCAGCACAGAATTCCAGAGATTTGTGCTTGACTCCCTACTGTTTAACAGTTGATTTTACTTGGATAGAAGCATAAATGGCATGCTCAGTGAATATGCAGATGATCCAAAGATGGAAAGGATGAGATATTAATAGCCAAAAAAGTCTTGAAAAGCTAAAGCAATAAAGTGGATCAAATAAGATTAATTTCAATGGTGATAAATGTAAAAATCTTTCACGTGAGTACAAAAAAAGCAGCTTCACAAGTATAAGATAGGGCAGGGGCTAGGTTAGGCAGCAGTTGTTCTGAAAAAGATGAGGGTTTTAGTGGACTGCAAGCTCAATATGTGTCAGAAGTGTAATGATGCAGCCAAAAACAAAACAAAACAAAACCCCAAACCTAATACAATCTTGGGCTAGATTAAGAGATAGTTAGACGCAGGCAGCTAGGTGGCGCAGTAGATGGAGCACCAGCCCTGGAGTCAGGAAGACCTGAGTTCAAATCTGGCCTCAGACACTTGACACTTACCAGCTTTGTGACCCTGGGTAAGTCTCTTAACCCCAGTTGCCTCCCCCCCCCCCAAAAAAAAAGAGATAGATGGATGCATGGATGGATAGGTAGATAGATGGATAGATGGGTGGATGGATAGATGGATGGATTGATTGATGGATGAATGGGTAGATGGAGAGTTAGATGATAGACAGATAGATACATGTAGATATGGATAGTCAGATAAGTAGAAATAGATAAAGCCTTCATTAATTGCCTGCTTTATCCCAGGCATTGTGCTAAGCTTCCAAGAGCAGAGAGAAGATAATATTATAGTTCTCTGCTCTTATAGGAGCTCATGTGTTTAGTTTTTGGTGCCATAGTTTGATAAAGACATGAGTAAGAGAATGTCCAGAGAACGTCAATCAGAATGTTTAAGGATTTTGAACCCATGACATGTGAGAACTGCTTGAAGGAACTGGGTATGTTTATCCTTGAGAAGAAAAGACTCAGGAAGGTGATGGTTGTCTTCAAGTATCTGAAAGGCTGTCACATGGAGGAGGGAATTAGACAGGTTCTGTTGGGCCCCAAAATGAAGAACTAAGAGGAAAGATTGGAGATTAGAAAGAGGTGAATTTAGGCTTGATATCAGGAAAGGCTTCTTAGGCATTAGAGATATTAAAAAATGGAATGGGCTACCTTGTGAGGGCCTCTTCCTCCATTGTTGTTGTTGTTAAGTCATGTCCAACTCTTCAGGACCCCATTTTGGGGGTTTTCCTTGCAGAGATACTGGGGTGGTTTATCATTTCCTTCTCCAGATCATTTTACAGATGAGGAAGTTGAGGCAAACAAGGTTAAATGATTTGCCCAGGTTCACACAGCACTTACTAAGTGCTGAGGCTGGATTTGAACTCAGGAAGATGAGTCTTCCTGATTCCAAGCCAAGTGCTCTATTCCCTGTACTACCTAGCTTCTCCTCCTTCCTCTATAGAGGTAGTTAAAAAGAGTCTGGGTAGGGGCAGCTAGGTGGCACAGTGGATAGAGTGCTGGCCCTGGATTCAAGAGGACCTGAGTTCAAATCCGGCCTCAGACACTTGACACTTACTAGCTGTGTGACACTGGGCAAGTCACTTAACCCCAATTGCCTCACCAAAAAAAAAAAAAGAGTCTGGGTGACCACTTGACCACTAAGTTATAGTGGTGATTCCCTTTTGTATATAAGTTGGACTAGATGGTCACTGAGGTCCCTTTATACTCTCAGATTCTGTGATTATTTCCCCCTCCGTTTCCTCTTCTATAGGATGCAAAGGATTGGACTAGATCATCTCTAATGTCCCTTCTGGCCTAAAAATCCTATGCTCCTATAATAACAGTTTACACTCCCATAGGACTTTGATGTTTGCCAAGTACCTTGCATATGAGATTTCATTTGAGCTTCGTGATAACCCAATGAGGGCAATGCTATTATTTTCCCCATTTCACGGTTAAGGAAAGTGAAGCAGAAAGAAATGAATTGATTGGCTTAAGGTCACTCTGGTAGGCCAATCAATAGGCAGTTATTAAGTATTTACTAGCACCAGGCATGGGCTACTAGGTGACATAGTATATAGAGTGCTGGACCTAGAGTCAGGAAGATTCATCTTCATGAGTTCAAACCAGGCCTCCAACATGTATTAGCTGTGTGACCCTGGGAAAATCATTTAACCCTGTTTGCCTTAGTTTCCTCATTTGTAAAATGAGCTGGAAAAGGAAATAGCAAGCCATCCCAATATCTTTGCCAAGAAAGTCCCAAATGGGGTCACGAAGAATTGGACATGACTGAAAAAATGACTGAACAACCATGCTAGATACTGAGGATACAAAAAAAAGGCGGGGGACAGTCCCTGCCCTCCAGGAGCTCACATTCTAATGGGAGAGACAACATGCAAGCAACCATATACTGTATACCAGCTATAGATAAAGATAGATTGATAGATAGATAGATAGACAGATATACACACACACATATATATATGTATATATATGCAGCATAAATATATATACATATATATTTATGCTGTACACACACACACACACACACACACACACACACACACACACACATATATATATATATATATATATATATAGTATTATATACAGTATACACTCAGTGTAAATGGCAGGTAATCCAAGAGAGAAGGCAGGGGCTGTAGGTTGAGGGGGGGGACTAGGAAAAGCTTTTTGCAGAAAGGAGGATCTAAGATGAGTCTTGAAGGAAGCCATAAGGTGGGGAAGAGAGCTTCAGGGATGGAGAACAGCCAGTATAAAGTCATGGATTCAGGAGATGGATTATTGTGTGGTGAAGAACAGCAAGTGATCCCTTATAGTTGCATCATAGAGTATATGGAAGATAGTCAAGTGCTGAGTTAAGCTATGGCATGATTAGCTAACAGCTTAAGAAGTTAAGCTACCATCCCTGAGTGTGTGACCTAAGGCACAGACATAGGCCTTTGATATTTAACAAGGAAGAGCCTCCTACCTCTGGCTTCTGTACTTCTCAGTCTTGAGAGACTATCCAGCTCTGTTTAGGGCACTTACACCTGGAGGAGTCACCAAGACCTTCTTCACAGGGTAATAGGAAGATGGTGGGAAGATGCGCTCTTGCTCTCTCTCTCTCTCTCTCTCTCTCTCTCTCTCTCTCTCTCTCCACATACATATATACACACACATATACATATATATACATATATATGTATATATATATATATATGCACTTCTATTAGAGATCTATATCCTGCCTAATAGGCTTTTTTGGGGGGGTGATGCAATTGGGATTAAGTGACTTGCCCAGGGTCACACAGCTAGTAAGTGTCAAGTGCCTGAAGCTGGATTTGAACTCAAGTCCTCCTGACTCCAGGGCCGGTGCTCTATCCACTGCACCACCTAGCTGCCCCTGCCTAATATGCTTTAAAACCTAGAAGTACCATTCTTCCTTTCTTCCTACCTTCCTATCCCCACCCCCTGCATTATTTTCTTTGACGTGGCAAGCCGTTAACCCCTTAGTGTGCAGGTCCTAGAAGCTCTGGCCAGTGAAAGGGATGATGCCAAATCTCACTGGTGCCCCCTGAATAAAGATCTAAAAAGCTTTGGGGATGGGGCAGCTAGGTGGCGCAGTGGATAAAGCACCGGCCCTGGATTCAGGAGGACCAGAGTTCAAATCCAGCCTCAGACACTTGACACTAGCTGTGTGACCCTGGGCAAGTCACTTAACCCTCATTGCCCTGCAAAAAAAAAAAAAAAAGCTTTGGGGAGGAAAACATTGTATGGTGGTTGGGGCAGTCACCCCAAGTTCATCCAGTCCTAAACCATACCACACTGAGGGACAGGAAGACCAACATATGGTAAGATGAGATGTAGGAGGAAAACAAGTGTCTCCTGAACTTATGGTTATGGGATCACAAATTAAAATTACCCTGGAAGACTCCAATTGAGTTTAGTCAAGAGGTTATCCTTCTAGGAGCACTTGGGGAAAAGTTGGGCACTGGACATTTTCCATGGCATACTGTGAACACCCATAGTTCCCATCCATAGTTGTTGTTGTTGTTCAGTCATGCCTGATTCTCCCTGATCCCATCTGGGATTTTCTTGGCAAAGATACTGGAATATTTGCCATTTCCTTTTCCAACTCGTTTTAGATATGAGGCAAACAGGGTTAAGTGACTTGCCCAGGGTTATACAGCTAGCAAGTGTCTGAAGAGTGATTTGAACTGAGGTCTTCCTGAGAGCCCAGTGCCCTATCCACTACACCACCTAGCTGCCCACATCCACATACCATCCACCTACTGAGAGTGCTTCAATGAGAGTTCTAGATATAATGGGTTAGAAGAAGGACTCCTAGTAGGCATTGTACCATTCGACTCAATCCAACCTTTTTTCATTCCTGAAACAGCCACTATCAGATTGACAACTTCGATCTGGCAGCATCCACTGTGGAAATAATGTCTCTCAGGATTATCACCAAGATTTTGTTGAATCTTTGGGTCATCTTACCCCCAATGATTTCAGCAGATACTATCCCATTCTGACCTGACTTTTCAAGGGAAGGTGACAGTAGTCTGAGTCACAGATCTGGACTTGACTAGGGAGACAGTGGTGTTATGACACAATTAGGTGGGGGAGGTATTAATGTGAGAAGCAGGGGGAAGTATAGCTCAACTGTTTTTCCTTCCCAGCCCCCTGAGTCTGAGGGATAAGACAAGAAGTTTCAAAACACCTTATACCATATTCTATAATACATTCTAAATGGATATGTGATTTTACTACTAAAGAATATGAACAAATAGTTCTCAAAATAAAAATTGCAAAGTATGCACCACCATATTAAAAATACTCTGAATCACAAACAAAAGGAATATAAATCAAAATAAAATCTGAGATTTTCCCTCATAGTCTGCAAATTGGCAAAGATGGCGAAAATGGCACAACTCCATGTTAGAAGGATTACAGGGGGCAGCTAGGTGGCACAGTGGATAGAGCACTGGCCCTGGAGTCAGGAGTACCTGAGTTCGAATCCGGCCTCAGACACTTAACACACACTTACTAGCTGTGTGACCCTGGGCAAGTCACTTAACCCCAATTGCCTCACTAAAAAAAAAAGATTACAGAATGATAGGAACACTATTACATTGTTGGTGGCGCTGTGAAATGGTACAATCATTTTGGAAAGCAATTTGGAGTTATTCAAATAAATTGACTAAAGTGTTACAGTTCAAGGAAGTCATTGATAAGCAAAAAGTTTCCATATACCCAAAATATTTATACTAGTTTTTTGTTATAGCAAAGAATCAGAAATAAAGTAAATAAACAAATTGTGTGGCTAAACAAATTGTGGTAATGAATATAATTGGATATTACTGTGCTGTAAGAAATGATGTATGTGATAAATACAGAGAAGCATGGAAAAATCTATATGAACTGATGAAGAAGTAAGCAGAGCCAAGAAAATAACATATACAATAACCATGGCAGTGGAAATGAAAAGAACCACGCACCAAAAAATCAAAAGTGAATATAACAAAATTATAAAGATCAAACATGACTTGAATGAAGACATGTGCCCCCTTTGTGGAGGTGGGAGGTGCACAGGTGTTACACATTGCACATGTTTTTAGATTGTTTCAATGTATGGATTAATTGTGCTTATTTTTTGGAGGGGCAGGGCAATGAAGGTTAAGTGACTTGCCCAGGGTCACACAGCTAGTAAGTGTCAAATGTCTGAGGTCAAATTTGAACTCAGATCCTCCTGAATCCAGGGCCAGTGCTTTATCCACTGCACCACCTAGCTGCCCCCCAAAACTTATTTTTTAAAAGAGGGAGTTCCAAGCTGAGTACCCAAAGAGGGAGACTCTGGCAACATTGACATCCACAATGTTTCACACTGTTAAGGGCTAAAATTCTAGCTAGTCTGTCTAAAATATCCAATGAGTGGTTGCCAATAAATTATAAGCTTTAGCAAGAGTTAGACTTTTAAGCACTTATTAAGGAGAATAAGAATTTGGTAAAGAGAGAGAGAAAGGCCTAGATTCCTATCTATTAAAGGGAGAGCACATTTCTAGCTCCCTTCTCCACCAGAGTCCAAAGGAAAGAGCCCGAGACTGAGCACCAGTCTCTTCCTTCCTCCTCCCACTAGCCCGCGTCACTTCCTGATGCCAAAGAAAAGACTCCTGGTCTTGCCCTCAAAGACCTTTGCTTCATGGGCGGAACTCTTCTACAGTAAGTCTCCAGCAGGTGGTGTCATTCCACTCGTTACAACACGAATGCCATCTACCAGAAGGCTATGGTAAACCATACTGACTTTTGAGCGTGTGTAAACTCCACTTGGAACCTAGGATAGTTTGTTTTGTCCAGGACTCTTGATTGACAAAGGTACCAATATGACTGCTTACACTGGGAAAGGGCATTACAAGCAGACTAATGTGAAACTACTTATTTAGGTACATATTTTGTTTCTATTCCAGACAAAACCAATTCCTGCAGCCTTATCACTAGTAGTGAACTGTCCACCTAGGCAATGGGTGGGTGGGTGGGGGCTAGAGTCAGGAGGTAAATTGTGATAGACTACTGGTTGTGTTAGACAATGAGAGTTAAATATCAAGCACAAGGCATCTGAGACAGGAAAGAAATGTCAAGTGGGTGACCTAATGTGCAGGCACCAGACAGGGAGGGATCTCGTGAGAACATAGGAGCCACCCTGCCTACTGTTCCCTGGCTTTTCAGACCTAAGGTAATCTTTAGTTCTGGGAAGGCCGTCTTCCCAGGAGCCACTGAGTATACCTTCTTACAAAAACAGGGACCCCAAGGAGGTTTCACTAACTATATCCTTGTACTGATGCTTAAGAATTATATGCGCAGTAAAGCATTCACTTACTTTCATCTTCAGGTTCTTTGTGCTTCTGGGCACCAGATTAGATCTTTACCTAAAATGAGCAATCAGCTAGTTTGTTTGTAAACTATTCTTCAGAATTAATTAAATGTTTTTGAAAACCGCATGAGACCTTTTAGATTAGTTATTTTTTAATAAATTGTGACTTCAGAAAACTGAATGGGACTCTAGCTCGAGTTTGGTAATTAATCATATGTACAGGAACCAGCATTTGAGAAGAGGGAAGGGGAAGGGAATGAACACTTATTAAGTGCCTACTACGTGCCAGGCACTGTGCTAGGCACTTAACAAATATTATCTTATTTGATCCTCACAACCCTGAAAGGTCAGTACTGAAGCACTCAGAGGTTAAGGGATTTGCCTAGGCTCCATCAGTCAATATCCATTTATAACACACCTACCATGTGCCGGGCACTGTTCTAAGTGCTGGGGATACAAAGGGAGACAGTCTGAGTTCTCAGTCTAACGAGGAAGACAACATGCAAACAACTATATACAAGCAAGCTATATAAGGAATACATTTGATAATATTAGTCATATTGTTAGCAAGTAGCTGAATCTAAATTTGAACCCAGGTCTTCCAGACTCCAGGCTCAGCGAACCTGACTTTGGATAGGTCATTTCTTCTCTTCAGGAGGTGGACTAGAGTGTCCTCAAGGTCCTTTCCTACACTAAAATCTTATGAACTCTGAATTTGTACATTCTCCATTGCTTACCACTAGCAAAATCAAGGGACAGTAGATGACTGGAGAGAAATAAATAGGAAAAATATAAAAATAGCTTTTAAAGTACTTATGAAAATGATACATCTCCCTGTTGTTTTATAACATTATCAGAGACATGTAACAATGTTTACATAATGAGTCAGATTCTCCCTAGGGCCCATGATTCTGTCAGTTGACTCCTGGACAGCTCAATTAATTTCTCAGTGCCTTAATGCCCCGCCCTCCTCACCCCCAAATAACAAGATAGAAATAGTAATAAAATCTCTGGTACCAAATTACCAAACTGTTCTGAGGGCTAATTGGAAGAGGACTACTTTGCAAATTAAGTTTTGAGATGTGTTACCAAACATAGCGATTAAAAAGAAAAATTAAGAAAGACAGTTATAGAATGCCAGGCATTTATAGAATCCTAAAGATGGCATTGAGATGAGGCCAGAAATTTCCAGTCTTATCTAACTGGTTAGGAAATGGAGCTGTGAAGAAGAGAGGGGATGGACATGTAGGAATATGGTTCTGGGACCTTTCCACTGTGAAGATGTCCCAAAATGATAAAAAATGGAATGAAACTCAGACTAGAAGCCTAGGCGACTTGACAGTCAATCACTGGGAGTTCTCCTGCTCCGTGGGGTACATAGACTACATTATTTCCATTCTTTCTACCAGCCTAGAGTTATGTAGTTAATTATCTATATCATAGAGATATGTAGCTAATTACCTGTATCAAGGGTGGCCAGGGTGCATCTCTCGGGCCACACTGCTAACTCCCTGGGAGGTCCAGAGTGGCTCTTGGTAATTATCAGCCCCACCCATGCTTTCTTTCTGCTTCCTCCTGAAATCTGATTTGGCTGAGAAAGGTTGGGGATTCAGGGGAGATGGTAGGAATGGGATCAGTGACCATACTGGGCCCCCCCAAGGAGTATGAAACACCCCCCAATCTGTCAAAATAGTACTTGTCTATTGTTCTTTATCTACCTGGGCCCCAAAAGCCAAAGACACAAAGGAAATGAACGCTTCTCAAACTTTCCCCCTGTGCCAGGGAGTATACACTCTCATACATGGAAGGAAATTAATCTCTTCTACACTCTTCCTAGACTTATTCCATGTGGTTCCCGACTCTGCCACTTTTCTATATCATTCTGAGGATTGCACACAGATGTGCTAATAAGTGTTTAACAACCAGCTCCCCACCCCGGCAACTGTATTCACAATACATTTTCAAGTTTATCTGCATTATTAAAATTTTCTCCATTACTTGCTTAAGTCTAAATAATCAGCAAAATAACACATTAAGTCCTGACTTGTAGGTTTGCCAATTTCTGAAGTGTAAATGTTCACACACACTGGAAATAGAACAGTTGGCTCCCACAAGGTTTTGTGAGCTCCCTCCGTAAACCCTGACTGTACAGAAAAGCCTCATGGCAGATTCTTTAGGCTTGTCATTAATTTCTCTGTAGACTATCTGAGAACATGTACAACCTCATAAAGTGACCTACAGGAGATGGAAGAAAAGCAGTGACATTCAGTGCTAGTAAAAACCCAACCAAAAATGTGTTATGTATAGAGATGTAACTCTTTTTTTCTACCACCAATAAAAACCTGCCAACAATTTGTTTCCAGAGTTTTACACACTTTCCCTCTGCGTGTTTCTGATCTTTGGGTCAGAAAAAAAAATGCGCTGATATTCACAAATTAACAATGAATTTTTGTTCAATGTCATCAAGAGATTCGGTTTTCCACATAAGTGAATTTTCTAAGTTAACAGAAGTAGGGACATTTCAACACCCAACTTCTTAAATTCTTTGACTTTTAAAACCTTTTATAACCTGCCCCTTACAATCTTCTTTTATGTGACTCCCCACCGTGTATTCTATGATCCAGCTTCATTGGCTTGTTTGTCATTCCCTGAACAGGGCATTTCCACTCTGTGAGTTTGTACCTTCTTCACCTGGAGCCTTCTTCCTCCTCACCTCTGCCTCTTGGTCTCTCTGGCTTCTTTCAGGGCTTAGCGCAAACCCCACTTTGTGCAGGAGGCCTGAAGCAGTCAGTCTTCTCCATGGCTGGCACCTTCCCTCTAATATGACCTGCCATCTATATGTGTGTGTGAGTGTTGTCTACATCATTATTTGTATGTTGTCTACCCCAGGGAATGTGAGCTCCTTGAGGGCAGGGACTGGACTACCATTCTTTCTGCTACTCTACCATTTTTTGTGTCTTCAGCATTTGGTACGGTGGTGGTTACATTTGTTGTTCAATCATATCCCACTCTTCGTGACCCCATGGACCATAGTGCATCAATACTGTCCATTGGGTTTTCTTGCAAAGATACTGGAGTGGTTTGTTATTCCTTCTCCAGCTCATTTTACAGATGAGGAAACTGAGGCAAACAGGGTGAAATGACTTCCCCAGGATCACACAGATAACAAGTGTCTGAAGGAGATTTGAACTCCAGGCCCAGAACAATAACCATTGAGCCACCTAGTTGCCTCATGCCTGATACATAGTATATGTATGCTTATCATCTGACTAAACATTTTCTTGAGGGGAGGGGTGAGGCAATTGGGGTTAAGTGACTTGTCCAGGGTCACATAGGTAGTAAGTGTCAAGGGTCTGAGGCCAGATTTGAACTCAGGTCCTCCTCAATCCAGGGCCAGTGCTTTATCCACTGTGCCACCTAGTTGCCCCTGACTAAAAAATGCTTTAATGAAAACTTTTTCAAAATATGTTTTATAATTCCCTGCCCTAAAGTAGGTAGTATAGCATGCCGATTAGAATTCTGCACTTGGATTAAGGAAAACCTGGATTCAAATTTGGCCTCAAATATTTATTTCCTAGCTGTGTGACTTTGGACAAGTCACATAACCCTTCTGAGCTTCAGCATCTTCTTCTGTAAAATGGAGAGAAGAATTGCCCTTACCTCATGGAGTTAGTGGGAGTATCAAACGAGATAATGTATGTAAAATGCTTTGCAGGTTTTAAAGCACTATATAAATGTGAGCTATTTTTTACTATCCTATTACAAATAAATTTACCTTTTCTTGATTACCAAAGATGAATATTGTGAATATCATTTGTTATGCTATACTATAATACAGTGATGTTGTTGAAAGTGGTTACGGGGGCAGCTAGGTGGATAAAGTACCAGCCCAGAATTCAGGAGGACCTGAGTTCAAATCCGACCTCAGACACTTACTAGCTTTGTGACTCTTGGCGAGTCACTTAACCCTCATTGCCCTGAAAAAAAAAAGTGGTTACATTGCTTGGGACTGTCTTCTCTTTCATTAAAAGGCCCCACATTACTGTTCTTTTTTAATACTTAAAATAAAAAAAAAAAAACAACTCTTCTGACTTGCAGTTTCTAATTTGCTTTGGGCTGAAAAAAGCAGATAAGAAATTGATTTCTGTCTGCAGTAACTAGGCCATGAGTGAGCCTTAAGGAACTCAGAGTACAGCTGAAGACCTTCAGTGAATTGGTGACAGCCATTTGGGCGGCCCAGAGACCTTTTAAGCTTCTTGTTTCACAGCTCTGTTCCTGATAACTGAGGTTACTGAATAAGTGGACTTTGGGACAAATGAAGTATTGCTCTATTTTGTCATGTAAGATTATGGTGAAAGAAAAAAAAAAAGAAACCAGACATGAAGTCTGAATGACTTGAGTGGCCCTATGTTTAAAGTCTATGCTTGTTTACACATGTTCAAAATGCAGGATGTGGGGAATTTCCTTTAATCAGCACCTTTGAATAAAATGTTAAAAGGAACAAATAGATGAGCTTAGAAGATCTTTTTGTAAGTATACCAATTTATCTGGATTATTCTGAGTGAATTATTAATACCTTCTTTACAGCTATGAGAGGACACTGTCTCTGAGATTCAGACGCCCCCGACAGAATTTCCTCATGTTAAGACCATGATTCAGAGGCTTGGAGAATGCTGTTATTCAGAATGAAGAGATGAGAGAGTATCAGCTAAGAGACAGGGAATTAAATGTCTCTCAGGGAGAATGACAGACATATTGAGAATTCTGAGAGCAGGTTGTTTAGCCATTTTCAGCTGTGCCTGATGATTCTTCATGATCCCATTTTTGGGCTTTTCTCAGCAAAGATACTGGAGTGGTTTGCCATTTCCTTCTCCAGCTTTTACAGATGAGGAATTGAGGCAAATAGGGTTAAGTGATTTGCCCTGGGTCACACAGGTAGTAAGTATCTGAGGTCATGTTTGAACTCTGGCCTTCCTGACACTGGGCCCAGCACTCTATCCACCGGGCCATTTAGCTGTCCCTCTGAAAGCAAGTGGGATTCTACAAAAGTGGGCATGTATAGCTAGTAGTCCATTCTGTGAATGGCAGACTTGCAGAAGTCCTTAATGGTTAGCCCATTATGGAAAGAGCATGAACCTCCACTTTGGAGTCAGCAAGCCTAAAAAAAAACCCAAGAGACTTATAGAAGGTCACATTATTTATCAGTAGGAGAAACAGAACTAGACCTAAAGTTTCCTGTCAACTCCCAGACCTAGTTTCTATTCACTAAGGCTGTAGTTCCATTCTATATATATATATATATATATATATATATATATAGAATGCTCCACTTACTCTCACTTCACATGTTTGGTCTTGCCCCTTCAACCTGAGAAGTAATGTTGTGTCATAGAAAGAACATTGGAGTTGTAGTCAGGAGGTCTAGATTCTGGTCTTGATTCCCCCTCTTATGTATATAACCTTAAACAAATGACATTTCTTTTTTGGGCAGGGGGAGGGCAATGAGGGTTAAGTGACTTGCCCAGGGTCACACAGCTAGTAAGTGTCAAGTGTCTGAGGTTGGATTTGAACTTGGGTCCTCCTGAATCCAGAGCCGGTGCTCTATCCACTGTGCCACCTAGCTGCCCCTGACATTTCTTTCAAATAGGGATAATTGTTGTCTGTCCTTCATTCCTGAAGAGGACCATGACATCGGGATGATGTCATGACTTGAACAGAATTGGATTTAAGTGAGGAGGGGTGTGCAAGGTCACCAACCTCCCTCTCTCCTCCAGAGCCACTTGGGTTCAGTGGCAAGATAGATGTCAGGATGACTGGAGATGGCCCTGGATATTTAAGGCTATTGGGGTGACTTACTCAGGGTCACACATCTAGTAAGTGTCTGTGGTGAGATTTGAACTCAGGTCCTCTTGGCTCCAGGACCAGCACTCTATCTACTAGTGCCACTAAGTGAAAATAGCATGTGGCTCAAAATAAGGGCATGTTATACGGGGAAATATTATGTCAGAAAACCATAGAATGATAGGGATAGAAGATTTCATATTGTACCCTAAAATATTTATTTCTCCAACCTTTTACTTGCACATCTTACTAAATACAATATTCTTGGAATGTTGCACTTAAATATTTTAAACAAAGACTTATTTCATAATTAAAGTATAATTGAGTGGAAAATTGTACAGTTTTCTTTGACTCAGTCAATCAATCGATCAAAATGAGGGAAATCTCACAACTGCTTCATTTTATAGATGAGGAAGCCAAATGGTCAAAGAGGTGAAATGATTTGCTCATAGTTACGTAGCATGTTAGGCTGAAATTCTTGTGGGAGCTCTCTGCTCAAGTCCTACCAGATCTAACCATAAATGTTCTACACCTTTAAAACAAATTCATGTAGCACATAGGCTCTGGGCTTACTCTCTAAACCCATATTCAGAATAGTAGGACTGGATACTCCTCTCCTCAGGGTTCTAAGGGCTACCCTGATGGGGTTGTAGGGTTACTGTTATTCACGAGCCCCCGTTCAACATGTCCCTTCCCTTACTCCCCATGCCATTCAACCATATATCAGTTAATATTTACAAAGGGATATTTACTGAGAAAGAAAACAAGGGCATAAATACAACAAAATCCACCCAAGATGGGAGGTGTATGCTCCCCTTTACCCTCCCATGTAGCCCCTGGGAGGATAAGACTCAAATCTAAAGTAGTTGCTGCAATCCATTAACCCCAAATGGAGCAGTGGGTGCTTTCTGACTTGGAAATCCTTTCTTCCCTTTAAAGAATCTTCACCAAGGTCAGATTTGGGGTGTGGCATAGCCAATGGATGATGAATCACTCCCTCTCCTGCTGGACACAGAAGCTCAGCTGCCAAGCTTTGCTGAATCAAGCAAGTTGCTCCTCAGGACTGGTCACTCACTGGACTTGGCTACTGCTACTACTAGCCCTTATTGCTCAGAGGAACTTTGGTGGTTCTACTGATTTTTCAAAGCTCACAAGGTTGTAACCTGATATGCTCCATCTTTGAAAGGCATTCACCTGAGATCAGAAAAGAATAAATAAAACAGACACAGAAGAAACAGAGGTACCATTATTCACAGACACATAGAAGCCAGGTGGGGAGATAAGGCAGCCATGGCAGGCTACTGCTTCTACCTACCACTCTTGCGACACCAATACCCCATGGAGACACACAATACTTCTTCCTCTTTACTCTAAAGCTGTCCGAAAAGAGACAGAAGGGTTTGTTCCTTTTCACCTCTTGCACACAGACTCTATTCCGGCTCAGCAGCCAATTAAGAGGTTTGGTTTTTTTCCCACCATACTAAAAACAAACAGAAAACAATAAGTAGATAACTAGAATGTTCAGAAGAGAGGAAGGAAAAAGCCCTTCATCATTTCCAAAAGCAAGCTCACCAAGGCTCTAAGTATATTGACACCAGGCAAAGCATACTGTGCATGTTCAAAGGACTGGCCTCATTAGCCAGTCCCCCTATTACATTAGAAATACAACTGTTTAACTTTTAATAAATATATTCAACATTTTTAGAGGTTATCATTTAGAGTTTTTAAAGAAATAATGTCTATAATACAAATTTATACTCTTTTCACAAATTCTGGAAGGACTTATATGAACTGATGCTGACTAAGAGAAGAACCAGGAAAACATTGTACACAGTAACAGCAACATTGTGTGATGAACAATGGGGACAGACTTGGCTCTTCTCGGCAGTGCAATGATCCAAAACAGTTTCAAAGAACTCATGATAGAAAATGTTCTCAACATTCGGAAAAAAAGAACTGTGAATTATGAATGCAGATTGAACCATTACATTCATATACCACAACTTGTTTAGCCATTCCCCTATTGATGGGCATTCCCTAGATTTCCAATTCTTTGCCACCACAAAGAGAGCTGCTATAAATATTTTTGTACATGTGGGTCCTTTTCCTCCTCACGATCTCTTTGGGATACAGACCTAGCAGTCCCATAGCCCTTTGGGCATAGTTCCAAATTGCTCTCCAACATGGTTGAATCAGTTCACAGCCCCACCAACAATGCATTAGTGTTCCAATTTTTCCATAGCTTCTCCAACATTTATTATTTTCCTTTTTTGTCATACTAGCCAATCTGATAGGGGTGAGGTGGTACCTCAGAGTTGTTTTAATTTGCATTTCTCTGATCAGTAGTGATTTAGAGCTTTTTTCATATGGAAATAGATAGCTTTGACTTCTTCATCAGAAAACTACCTGTTCATATCCTTTGACTATTTCTCAATTGGGGAATGACTTGGATTCTTATATATTTGATTTGGTTTCTATGTATTTTTAAAAGAGTAATTTGGCATCTGTGAGAATGATGGATTTGAAAGAGGCAACAAGGAAACCTTTTCAGGAAGCTGTTGTAGTAATCTAAGTGATAAGGGCCTGAACTAAGTGGTGATGGGGCACTAGTGGAGAGAGGGGAGAGAAATGAAATATATAATGAAGGCAGAAGTAACAAGACAGGACAATTAATTTCCTAAACACATGATTAAAAATTACATTTTATCATTGTAATTCTTATAAAATCAAATGTAATGAATCCAATCTAAGTGTGATATGTTATAAATGATCAAGTGAAGCTGTGATGTTTGTTGTCTCTCTATGGATTTCACCATACAAAATAAGGATATCAGAGACTCTATTTTGAGCTAGGTACTTTGTCTAAAAGAAGAATAAGTTGCTATGAAGTGGATAGTGGTCCTTGAATGATGTTGTTGTTGTCAGTCAGAACTAGGCATTCAACATGGATGCTTAGAGCAGGAACTATTTAACTTGTATCTTTGTATTCCCAGTGCTTAATATGGTGCCTGGCACCTAGTAAGCATTTAGTAAATGCTTGTTGATTGATTGACTGAGTCAAAGAAAACTGTACAATTTTCCACTCAATTATACTTTAATTATGAAATAAGTTTTTGTTTAAAATATTTAAGTGCAACATTCCAAGAATATTGTATTTAGTAAGATGTGCAAGTAAAAGGTTGGAGAAATAAATATTTTAGGGTACAATATGAAATCTCACTCATTAATTATTAACTGTTTTCAATCACTTCTTAAAGTAACCTTATCCCACCTCTTAGGTTTAAGTATAATACTTCAACCCATTCAGAATCTTTAACACTGAATTTAGAGTCAGTTGAGCGCAGCTTCCCTTTGTTTCCACATTTGCCTCAGTGGCATGCCTCATCAGCAAGCCTAAGGAAATCCAAGCCTGAGGAAACTCAATCCACTCTTGCCTTTTATGCTTAAGCCCTGGTTTCCAAACTTAGTCCCCAAACATCCTTGGCTTTCAGCAACTCTTATTCAATATAAATTCAAACTTTATACCTTATTCAATATGAATGGAAATAAATTTGAGAGTTTGTTATGTATATTTTGCATATAGAAAACATTGCTTGAGATATGTTCTTGCTCTATAATTTTTTCTCACAATCACTATTACTTTTAGGACATTTAAATAGGATAATATGATTATTTACCAGATATTTCCCACATACCCTTGGCAAGCTTCTTATGTCTTCTATGGGGTATGTACGCCTTGACTTAGGCAACCAGGTAACTACATCAGTGATTCAAGCCTTAGTCCCTTGGACCAGTGAAGTCTAGAGGGTAGTTTCATTACCTTTTAGGGAAAAACTAGCCCTGCCTGAATATGGTACATGTTATTCCAAGCCTATGAATTAAGCATATTTTGATGATTTCATTAAGCATATGTTTAAGGTGCTGAACTAATAGATATTGTATGCTATGTATTAATTGTTGCTGCATGAATGCAATTATCAAAACCATTTCACATGATCTTACCCATGCATTTCTGTTGCATTGTTACCAATTTGCATATCACTTTTTGTTTTATTCATCATGTATTAGTAACATGCAACCTTATTTTATTGGGTTATTGCTATGTAATATCATGTGCTTTGTGCTCATGCTGGCATTGCTAGTGTGCTGGATATTACAATTGTGGAACTGTCTTTTAAAATGGAGAATAAGTTGATTGAAACAAAGTTGTTGTTGAATTATGGGCATGGAGAGGCATAGGGACCTCCTGTTATTGCGATTGGACAACAGAGTGTAATACTTAGGTTGGTGTTAAAAATATTGGAAAGAGATGTAAAAGATTTGAAGGATTACAAAGTAACTAAGAGCAAGGTCATGCCTGCAGGGACCGCTAAGGAAATGTTCCATGAATGACCAGAGCCATTTGATCATTCAGAAATTGCTAAAACACAGTAGGATGTGATGGATTAGATTCTTCTCACCAATGCAATGGTACCGGAGAGTTCCAGGGGACTCATGATGGAAGGGGATCTCCAAATCCAGGAAAAAAAAGAACTGTGGAGTAGAGATGCTGATTGAACCATACTATTTCTTTTATTTTTGGTGCTGTTGATTTTCTATTTTGAGGTTTTTCCTCATTGCTCTGATTCTTCTCTTATAACACGACTAATGCAGAAATATGTTTAATGTTATTATCTATACATATATATGTATATATATGTGTATATATATAAAACCTATATCAGATTACCTGCTGTCTAGGGGAGGGGGAAGGAGGGGAGGGAAGGAGAAAAATCTGAAATTGGAAAGCTTGTATAAACAAATGTTGAGAACTATCTTTACATGTAACTGGAAAAAAATAAAATACTTTTATCAGAAAAAAATAGTAGGAGATATTACCTTGGCAATTAATCCACAGTGAATATCATAACATTGACTCTTCACATTCAAAAGTGGAGCCACAAGTTTTAACTTTAATGATTCTCTGGTAGCAAAAGAATGGAAACCTTGATTGAGGCATCAGGTAAGAGGGGGACATCATCTGTCCTCCTGACCTATGACTTGCCACTGGACTCTGATGACTCTGAAGGAGACAGTAAGGCTGTTGACTTTGTATAGCCCTACCTCACATAAATCCAATTCACTTGCAAGTCAAGATATCACCCTCCTGATGTCATTGGTCCTCTTCGAGAATGAGGGAAGAACAACAACTAAGCTCTGTAAGAGGACAGGCATGTTTTCACTGCACAAAGAGCATGAGGGATGAGTCCAAGGAGCAATAGACATAATCCACTTCATTGACTTCTGAATGATCTGGTTACAATCTAGGAAGATTCCTTTATCTCTGACAGAAAACCTGACAAAGCAAGCACTCCCCCAGTGCCTCCCTTATGGAGGAAGGAAAACCTGAGTTCAATTTCAGCCTCAGATGGTTTCTAGCTATGCTATCCTATGCAAATCACTCTAGCTCTGTCTGCCTCTGTTCTCTGAACTGTAAAACAGCACCTATCTATCTCTCAGTGTGGTTGGGAGGATCAAATGAAGTGATGTTTATACAGTGCCTGGCACACAGAAGGCACTCGATAAATGATTGTTTCTTTCCTTCCTTCCTCCCCCAGAAATGATGCCACATGTTTTTGTTATACTTGTTAATGTTTAAGTAAGAGTCATGCTGACATATAAACATAGGCTTTGGAGTCTCAGGAGATAGAAAGGATACAAATAACTCATAACCAGTACCTCCCTTGGTGGAGAAAGAAGCCAAAAGCAGCTTACCAGATTAGAAGGGCTCTGACAGAAAGAAACCATAGCACGAGTTCCAAATTCATTGTCAAGACTTTATATAAGGAGGCAAAGTTGTGCTGAAAGATCTTGTGTACTTGTGTATATAAGGAACACACAAGTTAGCAAACAGATGGAAAGCTTTGCCAAACCAAGCTGTTAAAAGACTAGACAACTGGGGCAGCTAGGTGGCGCAGTGGATAGAGTACCAGCTCTGGATTCAGGAGGACCTAAGTTCAAATACAGCCTCAGACATTTAACACTTACTAGCTGTGTGACCCTGGGCAAGTCACTTAACCCCAGTTGTCTCACACACACAAAAAAAGACTAGACAACTTACCTATTTACAGAAAAACCTGGGGTGGGGGGCGCTCCTCTAAAGACAATTCATCACCCTTGAATATAGAGGGGAAGCCCCGGAGCCAATGGACAAGTGATTAAAATTCTGGGAGGGCGGGCAGGCAGCTAGGTGGTGCAGTGGATAAAGCACGGACCCTAGATTCAGGAGGATCTGAGTTCAAATGTAACCTCGGGGCAGGGGGGGGGGCAGCTAGGTGGTGCAGTGGATAAAGCACCAGCCCTGGATTCAGGAGTACCTGAGTTCAAATCCAGCCTCAGACACTTGACACTTACTAGCTGTGTGACCCTGGCCAAGTCACTTAACCCCCATGGCCCTACAAAAAACCAAAAACCAAAAAACAACAACAAAAAAAAAACCAAATGTAACCTCAGACACTTGATACTTACTAGCTGTGTGACCCTGGGCCAGTCACTTAACCTTCATTGCCCCACACACACAAAAAATAAACAAACAAACAAACAAATAAATAAATAAATACTCTGTGCCTCAGTTTTCTTATCTGCAAAATGAAGGAGTTGGACTCAATGACGTCTAAGGTTCATTTCAGTTCTAAATATATGATCCTATGATCTCCACATATACCTATAGAAACTGAAGAAAATGCCCATTTAGGGTGAGGGCTAGGGAATTGGTGCTGCGGTTGCTAAGGTCAGTGAAACTACTAGGCTTTGATATTGCGATGGGTAGCCACCCAGTGTTGGAGGGATTTCCAGCAGCAAACCCTGAAAACAAGGCTGTTATAATAGAATCCCACATCAATCAATCCACAGCAAATAATCAAATCAAAACATAACTCAGAATATTCAGGGATTAACACATACATCAATAAGTGTCTTAAGTGTCTACTCTGTGCCAGGCACAGTGTCTCCTCTATGCAAAGTGTTGGGGATGAATTACAAAGAATAAAACATTCCCTCCTCTCAAGGAGGTTATGTTCTAAGGCGAATGATCTTGCACACATGAGCGCCACATTTCTGATGGAAGACCTTCAAAGTAATTCAGTACAAGTGAGAGAAATAAATATTTTAGAATTGGGTTTTTAGGTAATAGCGGATAGAATCGGTAAAGAACTTGGATTCAGAAGATCTGGATTCAAGTCTTTGCTTGGCTGTTTATTGTGTATGTGATCTTGATTAAGTTGCTATCACTTTTTCCTGCCTTCATCTTCTCATCTGGAAAAATGAGAAGGTTGGGCTGGGTAACTCCTGAGATCTTTTCTAGCCCTCCAAGTCTATGGTTAGTATTGGAGGCATACTAACAGCATGACAAAACAGTCTGTACTAATGGACAGCCCTCCTGGCCCCCTCCGTCACCTCTACCTTTAGAGGGCTCATTCTCCACATTCCTTACAGCAGAGCCCTGAGACAGAAAATAAACCAACAATCACTTCACTGAGAGCTAGTGGCAATAGAGGGATTAGGACCAAAAGCCTAGGAGTCACTTAGAAATTCTTACCAATGTCCAATGTCCTAAGAATAAAAATATGGAATTCTGATCTCAGACTATTTGGATCAATTTCTAACAGAATCTCTGAAGAAACAATCTAATAAACTTTAGACTTTGTCTTTAGTACAGATGGAATATTCCCTTTATCTTTTGAGCTAATAATATGTTCAACAGGCAACCGGACAAGAAAGGTTTAATTTCTGTGGCATAAGAACACAGAAACTATGCATGGCCCATGTCTGGAATGCTCTGCCTCCTCATCCCAGACTCTTAGGGTTAAGTACCACATCCTCCTGGAGGCCCTCCCTGATCTTTTCTCCCCTGTTAGTGCTCTCTGGCCCTCTTCAAATGCCCTTGTATTTATAGGATCTGAGATTTAGAGCCAAAGGGGATCGTAGAGGCGATTCTATCTAATGCACTCACTCCCATTCTACAAATCAGAAAACTGAGGCACATAGATTACTCAGAATCACACAACTAGTAAGATTTGAGAGAGGAATTGATCTCAGGCCTTCCTAATACTAAGTTCACTGTCCTATCTATTATATCATGTTGCCTCTGTACACAATTACTTTGTGTTTATGTATCTCTGTACAGTAAATTGTAAGCTCCTTGAGGTTAGGGCCTTTTACAATTTAATTTAATTTTGTCTTTGTATTTCCAGAGGCTAATAGTGCTTCACACATAGTAGGTGCTTACCAAATTCCTGGGGATTTTTATTGTTCAGTCATTTTTCAGTTGTATAGAACTCTTTGTGACCCCATTGGGGGTTTTCTTGGCAAGGGTACTGGAGGAATTTGTCATTTCCTTCTCCAGCTCATATTACAGATGAGGAACTGAAGCAAACAGGCATAAGTAACTTGCCCAGGGCCATACAGCTAAGTGTTTGAGGCTAGATTTGAACTCAGGTCCTCCTGACTCCAGAGTCAGCAATCTATCCACTATATCGATTAGCTGCCACAAAATTAACATTGAAAACCAACACTGTCGACTATATTGGTTTAATTTGCCTTTAAATTAATTTGTCGTTGTTGTTCAGTTATTTCAATAGTGTCTGACTCTTTGTGACCCCCATGTGGGGTTTTCTTGGCAGAGATACCGGAATGATTTGCCCTTTCCTTCTCCAGCTCATTTTACAGATGAGGAAACTAAGGCAAACAGGGTTAATATGATGCTGACATGGTCACAGAGCCAGTAAGTGTCTAAGGCTAAATTTGAACTCAGAAAGATGAGTTTTCCTGATTCCAAGGATAGTGCTCTATCTACTGAACCACCTAGTTGCCCTTGAATTAAATTCCTGTTCAATTTTTTTTTAATAAAAATCCTTTTCTTTGTCACATAACCATGTTTCCATCACCGACATACATAAAGGCATATATATCTGCAGGTTAACTTTTTTCTTTGCAGGGCAATGGGGGTTAAGTGACTTGCCCAGGGTCACACAGCTAGTAAGTGTCAAGTATCTGAGGCCAGATTTGAACTCAGGTCCTCCTGAATCCAGGGCTGGTGCTTTATCCACTGCGCTACCTAGCCGCCCCCAAGGCATATATATCTGAGGGGGTTAATTTTTTTTTTCATGATATACAAACCTTATTTTTCACCATTTAAAGAAGATGCCTCACCCAACAAATAAAAATGCTAGGATCTCCAAAATGCTAGGATAGCAGACCTCTCTCCCACCTTGCAAGCACAGGCTATGCTGATGGATAAGGTACTAAACATGTATGTGTTAATCAATCAACTCAAATGCACCCTCATAGTGGGAATAGTGAAAGCAGCTTTCAAAGTTTTGTTACAAATGAGACAATTCTACCGTCACATAGTTCTAAAACTACACAAGATGGTTATCTAGAGACAAGACATTGGAATTCTGTGTACAGATTGCTCTAATGTTTTTGGAGTGTTGTAGGATTATCCCTTTCCTAAGGGAGAAAGCTAGAGAAATCCAAATGACCATTAGTAGCAAATGGCACTTTCCCACAAAACAAATACATTATGTGAAGAGGCCACCTAATCGCATTTTATTTCTAATAAATAGTTTCATCCTTCTGGTGGATTCCTTCAAAAAGCAAGAAAGATAGAGCATAGTTCAGAGAAAATCACATCCAAGCATTGTGTCTTCTTCATTTTTACCAAATATCACCTATCAAGCCCTGAAGAAATGTAAGTGTACCAGCAGCCATTATTAGGACACACAAATGTTGACTGAAAAATTAGGAGATTTTGCATTAAGTCCATTAATTCTGGTGGATTGAAATAATTCCAACCCACATATTTAGCAGCAGCCAAGAAATCTGCATTTTCATTCTTTGAAAAAAAAAAGATGAACAAAAAGCTCTTCTTTTGCATTTTTGATGGGAACCTAAATTTTTTAGTCAGTCAGTCAACTGGCATTTACTAACCACTTGCTACAAGGTAGGTACTGTACTAATTGCTGGAGATACAAAGAAAGGTAAAAATAATCAATGCTCTCAAGGAACTCACTTGTCCTATCACCACCCATCATGCTTTACCAAATCCCAACCCTACACCACTAAGAGCAAGAAGTATTCACTACAAATTTATGTTACCTAATGTAGGCCCTCGTAGTACCCATTCACTCTTTTTCAATTGATTTCCTGCGCCATTGCACCCAGAAGCTGTTCTAAACCTTCCCTTCTCCCCTCAAGCCTCCAAAAGTATCCACGCCTCTTTCACAGAGGCTTCATTTCAAACTTTGTTGTTCATCCTTCATTTTGGTGTTTTTGTTTGTTTTTTGTGGGGCAATGAGGGTTAAGTGACTTGTCCAGGGTCGCACAGCTAGTACACGTCAAGTGTCTGAGGCTGGATTTGAACTCAGGTCCCTCTGAATCCAGGGCTGGTCCTTTTTTCACTGTGCCACCTAGCTGCCCCCATCCTTCATTTTTGTTTTTTTTGTTTGTTTGTTTGTTGTTGTTGTTGTTTTTGCGGGGCAATGGGGGTTAAGTGACTTGCCCAGGGTCACACAGCTAGTAAGTGTCAAGTGTCTGAGGCCGGATTTGAACTCAGGTACTCCTGAATCCAGGGCTGGTGCTTTATCCACTGCACCACCTAGCTGCCTCCTCATCCTTCATTTTTGAAGAGGACCAATGATATCACAGGTGATGTCTTGACTTGCATGTGAATTGGATTTAAGTGAGGTAGAGTTGCACAAAATCATCATGGCTTGGGATGCAGTGCATGACCTTGGCGTATTCAATGTCTGACCATGCTCTAGGTGCTCCTCAGCACCTGCTTCAGCCCCCTTCATGGCTGTTGGAACAAATTGTTCTCATCCACCTGCTCCACTGACAGAATTCTTCACATACTTGGGGTAGCCATCTCCCCACCTCACAGACGTGTCTGAGGCTTATCAATTACCCTCAACCTGGTTTTAGCCTATCTGCTGAGATGGTTTTACTGGGATATGGTCCCTGTACGTGCTACAGCTTCTTGGAGCCACAGGTAAGAGCTAGATGAATCAGGTGGGCACCAAAGAAGGATAAGCATTCTAGAAAAGAGATCAGCAAGCCCTCACACCAGAAGTGCTCATCCCTCCAGTAAAGCTTCAAATTTTACTGAAGAAATCAAGGCTGTTTGACCAGAATTCCCTCTTCTTCTCATCTCACAATTTATCCTATTTATCTCAAAACACTTAGTCTTGGGGGCACAGTGGATAAAGCACTGGCCCTGGATTCTGAAGGGCCTGAGTTCAAATCCGACCTCAGACATTTGACACTTACTAGCTGTGTGACCCTGGGCAAGTCACTTAACCCTCATTGTCCTGCAAAAAAAAATTTTTTTAAACCCCACAAAATCATGTAGTCTTCATCTTCTACCATTTCCTCCTTTACTCTAGATTCTGATAAAGATGTGATCACTTCACTCTTGTTCCTGCTCATCCCACCCTCTTCTGTCTTCTTTGGTAGGTTGTCCCCATTATGATTTTGTTTCTTTTGTATTCAATTTCTCCCTACCTACTCCTTCCTACAAACATGCCCAAGTCTCCACATCCTTAAAAAACACCCAAACCCCTACTAGATGCTACCATCCTTGTTAAAAATTAACTATTGTTATATCTTTCCTTGCATTTCTAGCTAAATTCCTTAGGGAAAAAATTGAACACAAGTGCTTGGCTTCCAATTTTCTCATTCAGCCAAAACTACTCTTTCCAGAATTGCCAGTGATCTAATTACCAAATTAATAGGGTTTTCTCAAGTTTCATCCTTTTAAAAAATAATAAACATTTTTATTTAAAGTTCTGAGTTCCAAATTCTGTCCCTCCTTCCCTTCCTCCTCTTTGCCCTCTCTGAGGTGGTAAGCAATCAGCTATAGGTTATACATGTACAATTATGTAAAACATTACTGCACATCAGGCATTTTGTATAAGAAAACTCAAATGAAAGAAAAAAATGAAAGAAAGTGAAAATAGCATGCTTCAGTCTGTGTTCAATCAATATCCAGTTCTTTCTTGGGATGTGGATAGTATGCTGTGTCATTAGTCCTTTGGGATTGTCTTGAATTGTTTTATTGCTGAGAATAGTTAAGTCTTTCACAGTTCTTCATCAAACAATATTGCTGTCTCTGTGCACAACATCCTCCTGGTTCTGCTCACCTCACTATACATCAGTTCATACAAGTCTTTCCAGGCCTTTCTGAAGTCATCCTGCTTATCATTTCTTACAGTACAATAATATTCCATTATAATCATATACCACAGCTTGTTTAGCCATTCCCCAACTGATGGGCATTCTTTTGATTTCCAATTCTTATCCACCACAAAAAGAGCTGCTATAAATATTTTTGTACAAATAGGTCTTTTCTCCTTTTAGGGAAATTTTCATCCTTTTTGACCATTCTTGGAGTAGAGCATTTGATACCATTGACTGTCTTCTCTTCCTAGATTCTCTCCTCTCCAGATTTTTTGACACTGATGTTTCTTGCTTCTGCTTCTATGTCTGTTCACTCCTTAGCATCTTCCGCTGATTCTTTATTCATTTAATCCCTACTAACTGTATATCATCCTAGGTCCTCTTCTCTTTTTTCTCTATACTCTCTCACCTTATTACCTCCTATAGGTTCAATTATCAATGGGTAATTATATGTTTTATATTACTGTAATCATAATGTATAATTATATGTTATATAATTATCATAGTTTATCCATTACCTGGAAGACGACTCTCAGATCTATATACTTAGATTTAGTGTCTCTCTTGAGTGCCTGTCTCACATGACAAATTGCCCATTGAATGTTGTCAACTAGATGTCTCACAGGTATTTCTAACTCAATATGTTAAAAATAATTCAGTAGATTCCCCCCCAAAACCCACCCTTCTTCCAAACTTCTAGTTACCCAGGTTTGAGATTTCTGGCATTCTTGACTCCTCACTCTCATTCACCCCAGATAACCAACTGACAGATTTTTGTAGCTTTTATCTCATAACATCTCTTGAATCTGACCCTTTGTCTCCACTCAACAGTAACCATCTTAGATCAGTTCCTCCTTACCTCTCAATTGCAGCAATCTCCTAATTGATCTGCTTGCCTCAAGTCCTTCCACTCTACAATCCATGCTCCATACAGCCTAAAGCATAAGTCTGCTCATGTAACACCTTTGCTCAACAAATTCCAGTGGCTCCCTATTGCCTCTAAGAGAAAATAAACTCTGCATCACATTTAAAGCTCTTAAAAGCCTGATCCTTTCCTACCTTTTCACAGATGCTGTGCTAATAAGTGGTGTAAATGAAGGTTATTTCCCTTCATATCTTTTCCCCTCTCTTTTCTCTCTACTCTCTTCAAAAGACAGGGATGGTAAAAGAGAAGGGATATGATCAACATTTGTAATAAAAAATTAAGGTGGTCTTCTCCCATTTGTCTGGCCTTTATTAGATCTTAATTAGAGTCTTAGCCCAGACTCTGGTCACTCTTTAGTTGAGTTAGGTTAATGAGATGCCTGCTTTCCCTACCCCTTCCTCCCTGTTTAAGTATTCTTTTTTTCAGCATCCTACTATGAGAAAAAACAAGTTTGTCCTCCTCATCAGCTCTTTCTTAGTGTAGTCCTTTCCCTTTTACTTTTCTTCCTTCTTTCAAAACCAACAAAACAGACTCAAATCATACCTAGCTCTATTTGCCATTCTTTACCTTCATGACCTTTGAAGATACGGAGATTGTGAAAAGCCATTTGTTTTCCCCATTAGAATACAGGCACTTCATTATGTTATTGCTCTTTAAATCACCTGTATTAGGTTTCTCTTTTCATCAAGTTTGAGTACTTAAAGATCATGCCCAGAGCTGGTCTTCTCATCAGTGTAGCCGGAGTTGGAACATGGGTGGGAGATTCTCCCAAGGAGTGCGTGTTGGAATTCCCCTGCAAATTTCTATGGCTTCCAGAGACTCTTCTCTGTGTGACTCAACACGAAAGGGTTTTATGCTTTGAGATGCTTAAGCAATCCTTCCATTGACTACTGGGAAAGAAGAGCCATTTATCTGGATCTTTAAGAAGGAGTGACCTTCCATCTGTCACTCTCTTGTCTTTCTATCTGTCAAATGAAGCATGAGTCTTCAAATTTCTCCCTGGAACTGTGAGTGTAGCCTTGGGTGCTTCCCCTACCCCGGAAGAATTAATGAACTTGGAGTACATGGCAGCTGAAACACAAGCATGGGCTTAATCTGGCCTGTCTGGGCTTTGGGTCCCTGGCTGCTGCTTCTGTTTTCTTTCTTCCTGAGTACAGGCGACAAAACAGTGATTTCAAGATAGACATATCCAACCTTGGAAGCAACCTCTTGAGTTGGGGAGGTCTAGAGATCATGGGTCCCTTGGTCAGAGCTACTGACAGCAGGAAACGTTTCTGCATTGAAGAGAATGATCTCCAACAGGAAGAGGAGCTCAAGCTCTGTCCAGGCTTGCCTGAAGACACGGACCTGGAGGGAATTGTTCGGACAGTACAGAGTGGAGATGAAATATAAAGTCCCTCTTCAGTGGTCCTACAGACTGCATCCTATCTTGCTGTTTTGAGTATAATCTTCCCAGAAGGGGCATAGCAATAGTAATGTTATTGTTGTTACATGTTGTTTTTTTGTCCATGAATACTTGTGGGTTTTAAATATATTTCACTTTTTTTTTGGTAGAGGAAATAAAGAGCTGCCCTATATCTGATCTGCATTGCAACATTAAGTACCTCTACTGTCCCTTAGACATGAATAAGAATGTAAGTTAAAAGTAATTTTCTCATGGGACATTGGGGTGGAGGCTTTAAGAACCAGAGATAATGAGAAAAAAAAGAGGCTGACCCTTTCCTATGAAGATCTGGATCCCCCAGATTTGAGTCTAGTTCACATGTGCATGGGTCCAGGGCTAAGGAGGAACACTTAACGGAGAGGGAGAGGGTAGAGGGCTCTATAACAATGATTCTTATCATTACATTAGGAATGCCTGAATTTTCACTTCCTCCCTCCCCTCTCTTACAGGCTCTGTCTTTCTGTTCTCGTAGACTGGCAGAATAATAATAATAGCATTGTATGATATTATATAAATAAAACTTATACATCTTTCAAGTTTGCAAAGCACTTAGCAAATATGATCTCATTTGATCCTCAGAATTCCATGTAGTCGGCTACGATTATCTCCATTTTACAGATGAGGAAACTAAAGCAGGCAGAGGTTAAATGATTTGGCCCAGGGTCACTCAACTAGTGTCTGAGACCAGCTCAGGTCTTCCTGATACCTGGATGCTTCTACAGAGCACCTTAAGGCCATTGTAGGGCATAGAATTGCAGGATCATATATTTAAGCTGAAAGGGAAGTTGGAGGTCATCTAGTCCAATTCCCTAATTTTACAGATTTATAGAAAACACAGGCCCAGAGAAGGTAAGTAATTTGTCCACGATCACACAGGCAGCACAGATATGGGTACAGGGTGTGCCCAGGCACACTTAAATCTCTCTCAAAAAGTGAATATTTTTGTGTCCCTTTTTAAAGTTTATATTCATTGGTAAATTTTTGTTATTAAATTTTTTAAATTGAGTTTAAGTTCATATTTGATGAATAAAATTGTCCTTTGTGATTCAAGAAATGTTCACCTTAAAAAAATCATCAAATTTGGATAAAGCGCCAGACCTGGATTCAGGAGGACCTGAGTTCAAATCCGGCCTCGGCCTCAGACACTTGACACTTACTAGCTGTGTGACCCTGGGAAAATCACTTAATCCTTATTGCCCCCGAAAAAAAAAAAAGAATCAAATTAAGTTTCTGGGGCTTAGAAGTTGGTAGAAATTGCCTAACGCAGGAGGCCTGGTTTCAGATCCCTGCTCTTTTGCCTACTTTTTAACTGCTGGAGAGCAAGTTATTGAACCTCTCTGGGCCTCAATTTCTTCATCTTTAAGGTCCCTTACATCTTGAAATCCATGGTGCTTCCAAATGCTAATCTCTTTCTTCTTATAAAAGGTAGGACTTGTGTTCATTTTAACCTTCAGTTGTAATGACAGCAATAAAAGAATGAGAAACCAGATGTGAAGGGTCTATAACACCAGCTCAAGTCCCTTTGTTTGTTTATCCCACCCTGATAAAACTCTGTCATTAAAAAATGCACTTAAGTGAGCATATTCTTTTAAAGTGTAGACACTTTCACTTAAGCTTTCTCTCCTGTCATTCCTTAGGAAAGACAAATTCCTTATCCCTACAAAATCACTGCTTAAAAGATGAGAATGTCTGTTGCCCACAGGGGTGATCTCACCACATTCAAGTCCTTCAAGGGAGAAAGGAAACACACACACACACACACACACACACACACACACACACACACACACACACACACACACACACACACACCTGAAAACTTGGTGTTCTTTAGTTGGTTTCTCTCAGGAGGAGAAAAATGAACTTTGCCACCACTGTTTGCAGTCATTGTTCTACAAGTGACAGCCTTAAAGGCAAATTGGAAAAACATCAGCCTAAAGGTTGTCAACTGTGGAAAAGAATTCCTTTCTTTCTCAGCATGGGTGGTCTGCTCAGAAGTAAGGATGGTTTTAGCATCCGTCTGAACAAAAGATAATAAGAAGCATCTGCAGATGAGGGAGAAAAACAATTTAAAAAAAAACCTTTGGATGCCCTCACTCTTTTGTGTGTATCTGTATGTTACCTAATCTCTGCATTTGTATCATCTCATCACAGCTATGGAAAGGGGGTCCAGATGTCACTAAGTCCACATGCGTACCCTGTGCTCCGAATGTTTTACATACATAGTTTTAAATTGAGCCTGAAAAAAAGACAGAACAGTTTTCAAAGTGGTCATCTAATTTCTCTAAAGCAGATGCTTGGTTCGGTTACTATTCCTGTTTTTTACTTCAGTTTAGAGAATAAGATCATTCGCTATAAATGGAGGGGGGCAGGGAGAAACAGAAATAATTTTGTTCATAGAAGAGCCAACGTTTACATGAAATTGAAATCTACAATTTTCCAATTTTACCGGGGTTTACTTATAATTTTTCCCAAAGTGGTGCACACCATTTGGACCTTTACATTGATTCTTTGTTTTAATCAGTAGAGAGCAGGGGTGAGAGGGAGGTCTGAGTCACAGAATAGTTTGAGTGCCCTCTACTGGCTAACATGCCTTTAATTCTTTCCATACCACAAATAGGTTCTAAAAACAACCTAAACTTATATCCAGGCAGATTTTACTTACCAAAAAGCCTGGAGAAGCTGTATCCCCTCTCCCTCCACCTAATCCCTATGGCCCCAGAATGAACCTGAGCAGGAGCCCGTCCCAGTTCACTTAGAAAGCAACTGAAATTTACAGCCACTAAGATCTCAGAGAAGGTGCCACGACACTGTCCTCAGAAAAGAGCTTTTTTCCCCTGCATCCCCGCTAGGACCACCCACATACTGCCTTGTCTCTTCAGAGGTGCAGAAACAAGAGTTTTGATTTATAGGATTTAGAGCAAAATTTAGAACCTTTGGAGAACATTGAGCCCTGGAGTTCATCACTTGGAGTCCATGAACGTGTGTGAGTGTATGCACATTTTGATAACTGAATTTCAATATAATTGTTTTCCTTTGTAATCCTATGTATCTTATTTTATGCACTAAAACCATTCTGAGAAGGGATTCAACATACACACACACACATACACACACATTAATAATACCTGATCTAATTTAACCCCCTTATTTTAGGAAGAAAGCTAGGCCTAGAGAGGTTAAGTGGCATTCATTCCACAAGCCTTTATTAAGCACCTTCTTAGGTGTGCTAGGCCCTGGAGTTATGAAGACAAACATGAGACAATCCCTGCATGCAAGAAGCTTACATTCTATTAGGTGGAAAACAATACGTACATGTGCATAGAAAACTAAATGCAAAAGATACACAAAGTAGATTTTGAGGGGAAGGAAATAGCATCTGGGAATGATCAGAATAAGCTTTGTCAGGATAAACTAGGAAGTAATAATTGAGCTGAACTTTGAAAGAAGCTGGGTATTTTGTGGTCAGTGGTGAGGAGGGGGTGGGTGCAGCTTATGCAAAGGTGTAGTGGTGGGAAATAGAATGCAATATATGGGGAATAGCAAGTAAGCCACTTTGGTTGAAATGTAAAGTGCATGAAGAAGAAGAATGTGAAATATACATGAAATATTCAACTGGAAACAGATTGGGAAGGATCTTAAAAGTCAGCTGAAACAGTTTGCATTTTATCATGAAAGAAAGATGGAGCCTTTGGAGTCTTGAGCTGGAGAGTGACATGGTCAGGTTTGTGCTTTAGGAAGATTAATTTGTCAACCGCATGGAATGTGGATTGGATAAGGGAAACATTAGTGGCAGAGCAACCAATTAGAAACTTGTTGCAAATAATCAAGGCAATTTCAGAGATCACAAAATACATCTCTAAAACAAGGGTTCTTAATCTTTTTTTCCTATCATAGATCCCTTTGGCAATCTGTTGAATGCTATGGATACCTCAGAATAATGTTTTAAATGTATAAAATAAAATACATAAGTAGACCAATTATCCTGAAATACAGTTATGACTCAGTGAAGATTGAGGCTTTTTTTGGACATGGCCAATGCAAGAAGTTGTTTTGCTTGTCTATACGTGTTTGTAACATGGGATTTTGTTTTTCTTACTTTCTCAGTTGGAGGTAGGAGGGGAAAAGGGAGGGAGGGAAAGTAGATTTTTATTTAAATTTTTTTAAATAGGAGAGACATTTCCATGGTGCTCTCCCTGTGGTCACTCACAGTATTGCAATAAAACTTGGGAAACTGAAAAAAAAATTTAAATAAGTACTTAAAAAGGGAAAAAGAAACCTATTCATTATATTGAGAAATCAGTAGAGTAAAATATGAATGATCCTTTCTTATTGTGAGGAATTAGGTAAGTGTCTCCTCTCAATGAGGGTTAATTCGGAGGCTAATAGAGACTTCTCTCACAGATTTAGACCAAGGGGCAGAGGAGATATTCAATGAATGGAAATTAGGGTCAGGAATACTGCGTTCTGGTTAGCTAGTTGTCATGTAACCCTCGAGTAATAGGACCAGTGATAAAAAAGGGGAGGGTCCATTCGTGTTAGGGACTAGGGTTTAAAACAGGGCCTTCGAGCCCCCATTCTTGGCACCTACCAGCTGCACACTGGGTTGCCCATTCTTGTGAGAACGACAGTAAACGAGCCTTTGTCACATTGCTGCTGAGTTCCAGAGAATTATTGAGTAGGAGTAGTTTTTCTCACACTTATCATCTCAGGTGACCAAAACCAAGGTGAACTTTAAGGGATATCTCTACAGTTTTTAAGCATAGTTTTTAAGGAAAATGTGTTTTCCACTTTTCAATCTACCAATCTTAATCAATTGACAAGTACTTCATAGTGTCTAATACGTGCATTGGTATATCAGAAATTAAAAAACAAACTAAAACTGTAAGATATGATACTTGCCTTTAAAGATTTACAGTTAAACTGGGAGGCAAGACTTACATATGAAATGGTTATTAATAATAATGCTAATAATGTATTTATATAGTACTTTAGAATTTATAAAACACTTGACATATATTATCTCACAACAACCCTATAAAGTATTTACTGTAGATATTATTCCCATTTAACAGATGAAACTGAGACTCACAGGGAGATTAAATGCTTACCGATAGTCACATAGCTAATAATTACCAGAGGCTGGGATTGCACCCAAGTCTTTCTGACTCCAGGTCTAGAATGTTACCAATAGCCATACTACCTCTCTAATAAAAAATTTATCTAATTAAGTTATAATAGAAGTCCAGAAAAAGAAGAGGGCAGTGTAGACTGGAGAGGTCTGGGAAGGATTAGTGGAAAAAGTATTATTTGATTTTGGCCTTAGACAATGGGTAAGATTTGAGGAAATGAAAATTATTCTTATCTCCCTCTAAAACTATTCAGGAGAATGTTTGCCCCTAGAAGACAGGCATTTTTTTTGTTTTCTTATTTATATCCCTTGATCGAGTGAATGCTTAATAAATGCTTGTTGAATAAATGAATGGTGCAAACAAACTAAAATGTCTGGTTGTTAAGTTGAGAGACAATATATCATTGACCTTGAAAATAGTCATTTTCCTGTGATTAGAGATGGCTTTTACTAGGTGAATGAAAGGAATCTCTAAGGCTAAACTCATCATTTTCCTGTCAAAGAATTTTCCTCCTTAACTTCCTTTCTGTTGATGACACCACCATTTTCTCAATCGCTGAGGCTGCAAAATCTGAGACTCATGTTTCTTCATTCTTCCTCATTCATAATCTTCTTTCCTACCCCTACCCACTTCCAATTGGTTGCCAAGTATGGTCCATTCAACTGCTGGAATATCACTTGTACTCATCACCACTATTCTACTCAAACTATGGTCTTCCCTCCTTGGTTCTCTCCTACTTTCTCACTACCCACAAAATACTTTCAGCAGTAGACTTGGAGAATCTGGGAGGCAGTAGAAGAAAATTTAGAAGTTACACAATGAGCAAAATAAATGTATAAGTGAACATATCCCTGGCAAGGATAAGAAGTTTTTGCAAATGTTTTGGTGAACACTCAGAACCTCTGAACTAACAAACCTTTAAAGGAGCTGGAAAATCAAGCAATGGAACCCTTCTCCATTGATCAAGTGGATAGATCCATGGTCTCTGCCATCCATGTGTCTTGTGTCTCACTGATTCCTGCTCTGCTCTGAAAACACCTGCTAGACTCGTGCCCACACATAGTAATCGTCAAAGAGCAGGATTATCTAGGGAATGAATTTCTCAAGTACTGTTAGTACAAGGGTCCTCTCCAGGATTTGGCAGGGTGGAAAGGTTATGGGGTGGGGTGAGAGGGGGAGAGAAGGACCTAGGAACCAAATGTCAAGCCAGACTTATTAAAGGTCTTCCACTGATAGGACTCCCCCAAGCCCTGGCCTCGGCTTTCCAATAAAATGCATGGAAGTTAAATGGAGATAGCATCGACAAGGGGAGTCCTACAGCAAAGCTACCAGCTCATAGATTCCTCAAAAATCTGATACATTCACAGGGACAGCACAGCCAGACTGATTCAGGTAAATTACATTCACACTCCTTGTCTAGCTCCATTCCTTGTCTATCTCAAAGGACCAACTTCTTGGGCCTGAAAGCCAGACCTCACCGCTAACGATCCTCTCTCTTAGCTCTTAGTGGGAATCTCTAACTTTGACTCTGGTTTGAATTCTGCACAGCTCGCTACCTCTGACCTGGCTGTGGCATGCTGCTTTGTGCTTCCAACTTTTAAATGTTTCCATCCATATCATGAATACTGCCCACTATTATTTCTACCCAATCCCAAGCCATACTTCACATAGGAGCCAGGCTGTATGGACCAGTAGAGCACCCACAAGCAAATGGTGGCATAGTAATTTAGTACCTCTGTTTTAAGGTCAGAATAAAATGTTTTAGTGCACCCAAAGTTCAACAACAACCCAAGGCTTAGGTTAGTGGTTTAGTAAGCCAATATATTTTAATTCTAAGATTCTGCCACTGTAAATAGGGTCTTAATAAGATTTTATGGCACTTATTGTTTATATATATATGTACATAGATAGATAGATAGATATTTCTTTGTAAATATTTTAGTGTTATAAGAAATGTAAGCTACTATGGTCTCATGCAAGAGAATTCAGCTTCTCTACAGAAGCCAACTTTGAAGATCAACTACGATAATTAAAAGAGACAATGGCAAATGGTTTGTGGTTTAAAGCCTTAAAACCACATTTGTTATAAACTACTTGAAAGTAAAACCAACCCTAATTAAAGAGAAATACTCAAAAGAAAAAAACCACAAATCTTTAACCTAGTTACCTAAAATGGATACCATAAATCTGTATTATTACAGAATTCATACACCAATGGAATCCTACAACTTTGGATCTATTCCTGCTGTGTAGAACTGTGAAGGGATACCCTGGGTCTCCCTGACCAAAAAAAAAATCATTCATTCCCATTTTTTAAAATACTATTTTATTTTTTCCCCAATTATGTGTTAAGACAATTTTAAACATTTATTTATTTATTTTTGGTGAGGCAATTGGGGTTAAGTGACTTGCCCAGGGTCACACAGCTAGTAAGTGTTAAGTGTCTGAGGCTGGATTTGAACTCAGGTCCTCCCGAATCCAGGGTTGGTGCTCTATCCACTGCTCCACCTAGCTGCCCCTAATATTTATTTTTAAATATTTTTGAGTTCCAATTTTTCCCTCCCTCTCTTCCTTCCCCCTTCCCTAAAACAGTAAGCAATTTGATATAGATTATATATGAGCAATCATGTAAAACATATTTCCATATTAGTCATATTGTGAAAGAAACAGACTAAAAGGAAAAACACATGAAAAAATTTAAAAAGTGAAAAATCGTATTCTTTGATCTACATTCAGATTTCATCAGTTCTTTCTCTGGATGTGGATAACATTTTTTATCAAGAATCTTTTGGAATTGTCTTGGATCATTGTATTGCTGAGAATAGCTAAGTCATTCCCAGTTGATTATCATAAAATATTTCTGTTACCATGCACATTCTCCTGGTTCTGCTTCCTTCACTTTGCATCAGTTCCAGGTTTTTCCAAAATCATCCTGCTTGTCATTTCTTATAGCACAATAGTATTCTATTGCAATCACATACCACAACTTCCCCAGTTGATCGGCATTCATCCCCTCAATTCCCAATTTTTTGTCACCACAAAAATAGCTGCTATAAATATTTTTGTACAGATAGGTCCTTTTCCTTTTTTAAACATCTCTTTAGTATACAGACCAATAGTGCCTTCAGAGCCTCTGGCTTGTGCTCTCCCAGTTGGAGCACTGCCAAAGCAGTCTTGTCAGTATCATACTGGGCAACAATGCTGCTGTTCTCCAAGAATTTCAAGGTCCCCACTCTTGGTTTTTATGACCACCTCAGGTCTTTCTTAGGAGAGTCTTCTATCTTTGCTGTCTCTAGACACAAAATCTCGCAGGCTACATATGCCCCATCTGTAGTCACACTAACATTTATGCTCCTTGTCTGTGGGCTTCTGGCTGATAGATCTGGGGTGAGAAATGTCACATTATACTTTCTCATTGCATTTCTTAATCATTGTTTTATCTGCTTTGTACTTTAAAGTTTTGTTAAAGTAGAAAATTGGGGGCTGGACAGTCTGCTCCCATTCAGGTAGCCATCATGGTAGGAAGTCCCCACAAATATAATTATAGAAGGAAAACATGGGCACCTTTTTAGTAAGATCAGCAAAGGCATCCATTGTCATATCTATCACAATACAGTTATAAAAATGCTAGCTATTGAATAAAATAACATAAAGTAATTGAAGTAATAAGGATAGGTAAAATCATTACTATTTGCACATTATATGATGGTTTATTTAGAGAACCCTAAAGATTCAACTAAAATTAATTGAAATAACTAACTTCATTAGAGTAGTAATAAAACCCACAAAATCATCATTATTCCATATTACTAACAAACCTAGTAGATGATTTAAAAAAAGAAATTCTTTCAAAATAACTATTCAGTGTATAAAATAACTGGTAATTAGCCTAAGCCTATCAGGATACACTAATGAATTATATGAATAAAAGTGTAAAACATTCTTTACAGAATAAAGTAAAGCTTACATTTTTGGCAAGATATTGCTATAGATTGAGTTGTATAATATAATAAAAATGATACTACCATCTAAATTAATGTAAAGATTTAATGACATATCACTAAAACTTCCAAGAAATTATTTTTTATAACTAACACAAAGTAATAACAGAATTCATCTAGAGGAACAAAAGGTTAAGAATCTCAAGAGAAATAATGGGCAAAAGTAGGAATGAAGATGTCTCAGTAGTACCAATAATCAAATAATACTATAAGCTAATTATCAAAACTATTTAGTACTAGTTTATAAATAGAAAAGTTAATCAATGGCACTGATTAACTAAACAATATCTAGAAAAGTTGACATTTAAATAGTATTTTAAGGTTTGAAATGTACTTTATGTATATTGTGTCACTGAAGTCTCTTAATAACCCTGTAAATTAGATACCATTATTACTGGCACTTGAGAGATAAGGAAACTGAGGTTCAGAGTTTAATTAACTTTCCTACAGTTAATAAGTATTGAAGGTGGGACCTGAACCCAAGTCTTGCTGATTTTAGACCCAGTACTCTATTCACTATAACATACTACCTCTAAACAAACTCAGTAGCAAAGTGTTCAATAAACTCAAGAACACCAATTATTGGGGTTGTAATTCCATATTCAAAAGAAATTGTTCATACATTTTCAGCCCTGTGGTCTCAATGGCTGGGGATGGTTGGCATTTTGTCTCTTCTCTTTGCTTTTTTGTTGCAAGGAGATTGAAAGCTATGCTTCATCAGATAAAGTATTTGACTGGTAAATCACATTTTTTTAAAAAACCTTCCATTTTTAGGATTACAACATAAATAAAAGCCAAGGACAACAGAAGCATGATAATCTGTGTGTAACAGCTACCTTGTACCAGCAATGAGTCATCCTTTTCCTGGGTTGCCCCTTGGCATTTTTGCTCATTAAAGACCTTCGTGCCTTATAGAGTTCAATGGATATTCAAAGTGGCCACCTTTAAGGGGTAAAGCTCTGGTGGATATGAGTAATAAGAATAAAGGATGCCACACATGAATGCTATTTATCAGGTAATAAAGACATATATATTCATATCCTGTCATTTCATGCAATAACAATAAAAGTGCATTGTGATACATAGTCTATAATAGACCATGCCAACTTTTCCTTTTTTATTTATTCCTCAATTCTTATATAACTGTTCCTTTTTCAGTTCTAAGTTGGGTCTTTCAGTGTCTTCTATCTCTCTTTGAGCCTAGATCACATATGATCTGAGAGATGACAAACAAAACAAAAACAGAGATGACACCTATTGAATATCTCCATTCCCACAGGTTGGAATTGGGAGTAAGGGAGCTAGACAAGAAAATACCAGCAAGTCTATTATATTTGTTTCGCCCTTGTGCCCCCACTGAGATGACTCACAGACCCATTCTTAGGGTTGGTCCCACAGACTCTACATCTATGTGAGATTTACAGATCAGAACATGTGTACTCCTTTTAAGAAGTCAAGTCATTTTAGCTGAGTTGAAGCTTCTTCAAACAATTCAAACCAATTTTACATGGAACTCAATAACAAAGGTCAACACAACAAAAGGGAGGGAGTTGCCTGTTGTCTCTGGCAAAAGAATAGCAAACAAGTTGTCATCAGGTATAAAAAATACCAGCCCTAATTATACATAAGAACTTAAGAATTACTACACTGGGTCTGACCCCTGGTGCTATTATTTGGGATCTGAGAGCAGCAGGAAAAAAGGTATGATTGTCCTCCATGATCCCAACCTCATATACCCTCTTAACATTCTTTCCAGATTCAAAAGTCATGCAACAGACCTTCCAATCCTTTGATCGTTTTCACTGCCCTTCTCTTGACCTTCTCCAAGTTCCATTATGGCTTTCTTGAGGCCCACAGAACTACATTCTTGTATTTCTGTGCTGCAAAAAACATGGATTCCTACAAAGGTAATACATTTTGTTTGATTTCCAATACTCCAATAGCCAGTATTCTGTTAGTCTTTTTAAGTGCTGAACTTCTGTGAACTGGGTCATCAGGGAAAAGTTTATTTTGTTTTGTGTTGTTGGGTTTTTTGTGGGGCAATGAGGGTTAAGTGACTTGCCCAGGTCACACAGCTAGTAAGTGTCAAGTGTCTGAGGCCAGATTTGAACTCAGGTCCTCCTGAATCAAAGGCCAATGCTTTAAGGGAAGAGTTTATAATAACTAAGTTCCTTGATTTTCTTCCTGGGTCATCATTGGTAGTTCTGAAACTATTATACCATAGGATTTTGAACAGGGGTTTGTTTTTTAGGTCTAGACCAGTTATTTTTTTTTCCTTTTGACTCATTTCCTTTATTTGTAATAAATTATGAGTAATGATGTCTTGGTTCAGGAAAACTGTGGTTTAGAATTTAAGCATGTCCTTCTGTCCTGGAGCATCTATCTGAAGGTTTGGAACCAGTAGCCTTAGCCCCAAGGGCCTTTGCACTGGAATCTTGAGTTTGGCCACCTAGGGGTAGTGGACTTGGCAGTCTTGAGATCAGTGGGCTTAGCTTATAACACATAGTTGTTTGCATGTTATCTCTCCCATCAGACTGTGAATTCCTTGAAAGCTGGGTCTATACTTTGCCTTTCTTTGCATCCCCAGTGATTAGCACAGTACCTGCCACATTGCAGGCACTTAACAAATGTTTATTGACAGAATGATTGGCTTAATAGCTTTTGAATTACCAAGTTTGGAATCCACTGGGTTTGGTGACCTTAGATTCAGACTTGTTAACCTTGTGAACAAACTTGGTTACTTTGGCTTCACACTTGGTGGATATGTGATCAGATTTGGTGACCCTTTAGGGTCAGTAGGCTTTATTCAGGGGGCTTGACAAACTTAGGGTCATTAGGCTTGGTAACCTTAAGAGTCCATAGTTCTGCTAAACCTGGAGTCAGGATTGAAGATCCTGGGGTCTAGACACTTAGTACCAACTCTGGAATATGGATGTTTGGTGGCAGTCTTGGGTCCTCTGCGTCTGGTAGTGGCCTTAGGGTCTATGAACTTGGTAATATTAGACTGAGGAGCATGGACTTGAGACCCTTGGTGCTAAAGGCCTGATGGCCTCTGCTTTGGCACTAATGGCTTTGACACTGTTAGCCTGCATCTTCTTTAACACTTTCTGTCTTTTTTGTTTTTTGTATTTTGGGGTTTTTTTGCAGGGCAATGAGGGTTAAGTGACTTGCCCAGGGTCACACAGCTAGTAAGTGTCAAATGTCTGAGGCCGGATTTGAACTCAGGTCCTCCTGAATCCAGGGCCAGTGCTTTATCCACTGCGCCCCCTAGCTGCCCCCAACACTTTCTTATTATACTTCGTAGCAAAGCCTCATGCTCTCAGAAACTGGAGGTCACTTTCTGAGCTTTGTATCTCTATAACTTGGGTTTCTTGATACTACTTGTGGAACCAGTTGGTCAATAATATGGTTTTTTGGACTTGGGCTATCTTTTCATTGACATCTGAGCTTCCAAGCATTCCATAAACCAGGAGACACAGAAAACCAAAGAGAAAGAGCTAGACCAGGGTGCCTTAATATTTTTGTGTGTCATAGTAGTCTGGTGAAGCCTATGGATCCCAATATATTGTCACACATTCATTTAAATTCTTTTTTTTTTTTTTGGTAGGGCAATGAGGGTTAAGTGACTTGTCCAGAGTCACACAGCTAGTAAGTGTCAAGTGTCTGAGGCCAGATTTGAACTCAGGTCCTCCTAAATCCAGGGTCGGTGTTTTATCTACTGTGCCACCTAGCTGCCCCACACATTCATAATCTAAGGAAATTCTAAATTTCCATGAGATGAATGAAAGTATTTAATTTTTTCTATCAACATCAGGTCAGCCCCATAAGGTAGGATCCCATAAAATCTGTCCATGTAATCTGTCCAATAATATTTCACCAAAATAAAGAACTTTTGATATGGAAACTCATTCTACTGATGCAGATCAGCAACTCATTTTAAACAGTCTTAAAGAGTTGCCTGGGATATTGAGAAGTTAAGTGAGGTGCACAGAGTTACACAGTTAGTATGCGTGCAAGGCAAGATTTCAACTGGAATCTTTTTCACTTCAAGTTTTATTTTCTCTCCACTACTCTTCCAACATTGCCTTCATAAAGTATAAGTTTAAATACCTATATAGGCTCAAGAAAGCTTTCTATAGCTTAATGTTTTCAGCTTAGCATTTTACCATTCCAAAAAAGCTCAGTGTCACTTTTAATCTTGAACATCTCACTTTATATTAATTGTAATTATTTAGAATTTTATTGTTAAATTTTGTTTTGACACAATACATACTAAATAACCCCCCTTTCCAAGCATATTTTACCAAAACCCCCAAAAGTTAGATGATCAATTATTAGATTATCAATTATTAACAAAAAGAATGTGTATCTTAACTTTAGGAGTCAAGTACCAACACTGACCACTGTATTCAGATTTTTGTTACTTGTAAACAAAGCCATGTTGATTTTTTAACATTTCTGCTGTTGGAGTCTTGTGGTATACTGATTTTTTGGTTCTTTCTTCATCTTCATACCCTTCATTTATAATATTCCCATGGTTTTACTACATTCTTCATGTTTGGCTTTCTTTGACCGGCAGTAGCAGTCTAGTCCCTTCATGGTACTATGGATTTCAAGAAGCCTTTCTCCAATTGTTGGGGCATATATGTTTCTCACCGTTTCAAAATGATGAAAAAATTAAAAAAAAAAATTGTGCTGCTAGGACAGTTCTGTACCTATAAGTTTTCCTTGCTGTCAAAACCTTCCTGGGACATAATCCCAGTGATAGAATCTTTGAACCAAAGGGTAAGGACAATTTAGTAGATAGCTTTTGAAATATAAGTATAAAATTGAAATTTTTAAGATTAAAAATGATACTAAGCTTTTGCAAAACAGTCATTCAACCAAGAACTGCAAAAGTTCTTCATGCCTGTTAACGGTAAGATCAGTCAAAAAGACCAGGAATCATAAATATGGTTATTTGAAGAGAGTATGTACATACCTATTATACACATATATACCCATATGCATATATATTGCTTAGTGTCATATATATAAAGTTTAGTGTCTTAGTTATATATGTAAAATTTAGTGTCCATATGTGTGTGTGAAAACCCTTATATAAATGTATATTGTGAGACCTGGGAAAGACCTTAATTTAGAAAGGCCAAGGACAGACACCCACTGCAATCTGGGCCATCACCAGTCATCTTGACGGTTGTCTTGCCACTGGACTTTGATGACTCTAGAGGAGAAAGTTAGATTAACAACTTTGCACAATTCTGCCTCACTTAAATTCAATTCACCTGAAAGTCAAGACATCATCCTCGTGATGTCACTGTTCCTCTTCGAGAACAAAGGATAAACAACAACAATATAATATAAAGATGTTATATGTGTATACACATATATTTGGAAATCTTAAACCTGAAGAGCTTGGATTTGGGGATCTTAGTTGGACCTTGGGACTTAGACTTGAAGAGCTTGGACCTTGTGTCTAAGATTACCAAGTCTATATTCATATCCATTATCATATCCATATCCATGCACAATTATTTTTTATATACTTATCTTTTTATATGTTGTATGGCCAATAGGCAGTTGTGGTTGAAATCTGATTTTTTGATTTTCTCTTTTTATCTCTTGTACTTTGCAAATAGTAGGAGCTTAATATTCACTGAGCTGGATTCTTTATTAATGCAAATTACATGTTGTTGTCTGTGTACTGGTTGGTATTCAGTAGTAATTTCCCTGTGCTTTTTGTTTGTTTTGATTCAAATTATGAGCCAATGAAGCAAGGAATCCCCCAAAGTGAATCTTGTCTCTGTGTTGTGAGAGCCTTTTTTTTATTTCTCATTTTCACCTTACTTTTATTTTTAAAAATTTTTTTAAATGAGTGATATTATATATTTACATCACTTCATATCTGAATTGTCTGTCCGCTTACTCAGTGAGCTTGTAACAAAAAATAAAAGAAAGGGGTGGGGGGAAGCAGTTAGGCAAAACTCACCAGTATGTCAGTTTTAATTTTTCTTTCTTTTTTTTTTTTTGGTGAGGCAATTGGGTTAAGTGACTTGCCAGGGTCCACACAGCTAGTGTCAAGTGTCTGAAGTCATATTTGAATTCAGGTCCTCCTGAACCAGGGCTGATATGCTATCCACTTCGACACCTAGCTGCCCCAGTCTAATTTGATAATATATGCAAGTTCCTCACCCATGTTCCTCTGCAAAGGTAGGAGAAAGGTATTTTTTCTCATTTCTTTTTTGGGGCCAGTGACTAATTTTGATTTTTTTTTAATGGATGAGGTATTTTATTTTTCCATACATGTAAAGATAAGTTCTCAACTTTTGTTTATACATGCTTTACAATTTCAGATTTTCTCCTCCCTACCCCTCCCTCCCCCTCCCCTAACAGCAGGTATCTGATATAGGTTATATCTATATATCTCTATACATAGTACATATAGAGATATATATATACACACACACACACATATATACACATAATAACATTAATCCTATTTCTGCATTAATCCTGTTACAAGAGAAAGAATCAGAGCAGTGATGCAAAACCTCAAAATAGAAAGAAAAAAAAAAAAACCAACAGCACCCAAAACAAAAGAAATAATATGGTTTCAATCAGCATCTATACTCCACAGTTCTTTCTTTCTTTTTTTTCTTGGATTTGGAGATCCTCTCCATCATGAGTTCCCCTGGAACTCTTCTGTACCGTTGCATTGGTGAGAAGAATATAGTCCATCCACAGTAGGTCAACACTCAATGTTGATGATACTGTGTACAGTGTTCTTCTGGTTCTGCTCATCTCACTCATCATCAGCTCACGTAAGACCCTCCAGGTTTCTCTGAACTCTTCCTGCTCATCATTTCTTACAGCACAATAGTATTCCATGTATTCATATACCACAACTTGTCCACCATTCCCCAAGTGATGGGCACCCCCTCAACCTTCCAAGTCCTTGCTACCACGTAAAGAGCAGCTATAAATATTATTTTGTACAGTGTGGGTCCCTTTCCCCCTTCCATGATTTCTTGGGCAAAAGCCTAAAAGTGGGATTGCTGGGTCAAAGGGTATGCACAGCTTTATTGCCCTTTGTGGCATAATTCCAAATTGCTCTCCAAATGTTTGGATCAGCTCTCACAGCTCCACCAACAATGAATTAGTGTTCCAATTTTCCACAGCCTCTCCAACATTTATTATCTTCCTTTTTGTCATTTTAGCCAATCTGATAGGGTGTCAGGTGGTACCTCAGAGTTGTTTTAATTGCATCTCTCTAATCATTAGAATTTAGAGCATTTTTTTCATATGGGGAATAGATAGCTTTGGTTTCTTCATCAGAAAACTGCCTGTTCATATCCTTGACCATTTCTCAATTGGGAATGACTTGGATTCTTATAAATTTGATTTAATTCCCTATATATTTTAGAGATGAGGGCCTTTATCAGAAGCACGAGAGCCTGTTTTAAAAAAGATATAAAGAAGTTAAATACACTTGCATTATCTCACTGTCCACCATTAAAGGCACCATTCCCCTCTTGCCCAGGCCCTGAGCTTGAGGATGCCCAGTACCCACCTGAGCTGCCTGACTACTCACATAATTGCATTAGATGGGAATATGCTGATTTATTCCTTCTTATGGATGATCACTAAGCCTTAAACATCCGTCCGTCCACTGCCTCCTAAACACCTAATAATATGAAGCCCTCCAAACCTCTGTTGTATCATCTGATCTGCTAATGAAACCTTAAGACAAACTTCCTGGACATTGCCATCCTCCCCTCAGCCACACTTTTAGTACTTCTAGACCTTTCTATCTGTCCTGCTGCGGATTTTTGTCTCCCCCAATTATACTCTGAGGATCCTTCAGCTTTTTATATTTGTATCTCCAGGACTTAGCATAGTGGTTAAATAATGATAATAATAACAACAACAAACAACAACAACAACAGTAATTTTCACACAGAGCACTTAATAAATGCTTTTCGTTCAGGTCTAGCTCTAAATCTAAGGTCAGATGCAATCATTTAAGCCCTTTTTAGAAGTTGAAAGGTCTATTTCTATTTTCACTCGCTTCTCCCAACAGTGTGATAGTATCTCTTAATCAGTTTACTTAGTGGCTACTAAGGGGCCCAACCATATTGTTGTGCTTGATTCACCTTACTACTTGGTGTCATAGCTCAGTTCAAGTACCACCTAGCCTTTTTAATCTCCCCACTAGAGCCTGTCCCACTCAGTTATATTGTATTTTTTACATATACTTATTATGTATGCCTGCCATTCCCTTCTGTGAATATAAGCTTTTGGGAACAGGGACAGTTTTCATTTTTGTCTTCATATCCACACTGGCACTGAGGTAAATGCTTGATTGTCATGACCATAAATAATTAGGTGTTATGTACCCTGAGTTATAAGGACATCACAAAGTGAGAAGGAAGGGCTTACAGAGCTAGTAGTCTGGAAGGTCTCCATGATCAGTGCCAGAGATTTGGTATAATAACTGAAGTTGGGATGCCCAGGCCTTGGACTACAGATTGTCTGGGTAAATTAGAGTTTAAGTTTTTGTCTGAGTTTTCCATTAATTCTAACAGCTTGTTGACTTGTTCTTCATAATTTATCTTGACTACAGTCACTTCCATGCCAGCTAAGGGTAAGGAGATCCAAGAAGGCCCTAATTGTGGGTAATAGGAAGAAGCCTGGCTTGGTGAGTAGAGCATCAGGTTGCTTAGCCGCAAATAATAAGCAGAATACAAGAATAGGTTGGGTGCTAGAGGACTTCTAAGGCCCCATCCCATAAATCCCACAATGCCATTTCTCAGTGTTTCTATCACCTAACCACCATCAATTTAAAGTCAACAAGTCTAAAATCAAATTTGCTTTCCTCTAAAATCTCCTCTCCTTCCTGAATTCCTTATTTATTCCTGATATGGCCACTTTTCTAATCTAATAGGCTTAAATTGACAACTTGGTAAATCATCTTTTACACCACACCATTCCTTGTTTTCTATGTCCAATTAATCATTAAATCCTGCCTAATTTTCTATCATAATGCTTTCTACACTTATTGATTCCTTCACATTCACATGGGCATTATACAGGGTGGGCCAAAAGTTATGAAGGGGTTTCAATGTTTAATAACTCCTTTACTTTTTGTTTTTAATTTACAATACAGTAGCATCATATACAGTATATATAGGAAATGAATTTACATCACGTGTGAAAAATTCAAATCTCATAAATGGCAAAAACAAAGAAAAAAATTTTCAAAAAGTTATAAGACACTGTGACTTTGGGTCCACACTGTATTTAGATCCTTATTACCTCACACGTGGGAATAATTAAACAACTACTAAACTGGTTCTCCCACTCTAATCTCCACCATGACACTAATCCAAACAGCCCATCACCACTAAATTATTCTTCCTAAAACACACCAGGATTTAGGACAGCAATAGAATAGGACAGGTCATGGGATGAACAAAGACCAGGACTTAGGCTGGCAGGAAGAAATCTAGTATGTACATTAAGTCAGTCAGGTCAGTGATCATATCCAAAGAAATTGGGAAAAGTAGGAAAGAATAGGGAATTGCAGGTAAGCAAGGGGTCAACTTTAGAATCCTGACTAAGGTACCAAGCAAAGACCTACCTAGGGAACTGAGGAACAAAGGGTTAGGGGCTCAGGTCAAAGAATCTACATCACAAGAAGTCAGAAACTAAGGAGTTTTGTAAGCAGGTTTATAGTACAAGCAGCTATAATGGAATCTGATATTCCTGAGTCCAAAGTTGCTAAAGGAGGAGGGATCCTTTGGACTTCAAGACAAGTACATCCTGTCTTGAGCTAGAATTGCTATCAGAATGTGGGCTACCATTTGTCAGCAAGTAGATATTGTTAGCTTGGAAGGATTAAATACCAGGAGAAAAGCATTTTCTTACTTCTAGCTTTACTTAAGACTTTAAATATTCCCCCACTACATACTAGATAAAGTCTGAATTCCTTAAATTAAGTGGAACATCCCAAAGACCTTTCCCTCCCCTCGAGGGGCTCCATGTTCTCCTAGCCCCACTCTCCCAACACCTCCATACCCCCAATTCTCCCCTCCCTGGACCATTGACGAAGGGTTTCACAGCAGCCTGCTGGAAGCCATTGCCAAAGCCGAGGCTGGTTCAGGATCGTGCTGTCAGTCTGCCAGTATGAATTTGCATAATGGACATTTACTGTAAAGTGAGAACTGTCTATAGAAAATATAAACAGCATAGATGGGGGAAGCACAGATAACTCAGGACATCAGGAAAGATAACATCTGAGGGGAGGCATAGGCATGTTTTAATCTGCATCAGTATTAAGGAGTTTTTAACTCTCTAGGAAGAGACTCTGACTCTGCTTATACTTGATTTCATAATTTGAAGCGACTTTGGAGGATGGGCATTGTGGTTCATGTTGAAATTATCTACCATATTTTAACTTTTGATTTTTTAAATAGGCACTTATGTGCAAAATATTGTGTTGATTAACTTGTGTTTATTAACTAAGAATTGTTGGATCTTTCTATTTAGGAAATCAAACTTTTAAGAACTTCCAAATCAGAGAAGCATGGAGAGATTTACATGAACTGATGAAGAACCAGGAAAAGAATACACACAATAACTGCAACAATGTAAATGGGAGGAACAAAAATAAAATCGTTGGCTGTATGATTGTTATAATGACCAAGTTTGGCCCCAGAGAACAAGTGAGAAATCGTAGCTGCCTTGGAGAGGCCTTCAAGAACAATAGAAAGGTCATTTTCTTGCCAGAAGACCTGAGTTCAAATCCCAAATTTGCCCTTAATCTGTGTGATTTTGGGCAAGTCAGCACCCTTCCAGCCCTTGGTTCCATGATGTGTAAAATGAGGAGGCTGAATTGGGTGATTGTTCTAGGTCCGTCCCAGCTCTAAATCTGTGATGCCTTCTTTGTTGAAGTAGAAGCCCGGAGATGTGAAACACTGTACTGTCAGCCTCTTATGTGCGTTGGTTAGTTTTGCACAACTGCTCCCCCTCCCCTTCCCTTTTAACTTTTGGTACAAGAATGGCTTGCTGGATAAAAGAGAGGGCGAGGAATATATCTGCCCTCCCAAACACCGGCCAAATAGGATCTCCCAACCCACGTTGTATGACAGCATGCGCACTAGGCTCGCTGTACTTCCCGTTAATCATGAGCGCAGGCGCGCATTAGTACTTTCCCCACCTCTCATGATATAAGAGCAATCATAGCGGGTCGGGGGTATTTCCTCCGCTCATCACATGACCTGAAGCAAACTAGGTTTGTGGTACTTCCTCCGTCACACAAGACATGAGTGCAAGTGCGCTGGGCTCGTCGTACTTCTCCCTCCCTGGCACCTCTTGACAATAACACAAAAAAGCCCACCGGATTTGAGGTGCTCCTCCCCAGCACTATTACAAGTGCGCAAGCGCATTACATTCGCCGTACTTCGTCACATGACATGAGCGCAAGCGCAGTTGGTTCGTGGTACTTCGACACACATGACAAGCGCAAGCGCACTGGGCTCACTGTACTCCCCCCCCCCCCCCATCCTCAGGGAGCGCAGGCGCACTGGGTCCGCTGCTCTTCTCCCTACCCCTTGCTTCTTTCCGGCAAAGGTTTGTGGAAGCGGGCTGGAGGCCGCCTTTGAAAGACAGTGACATTCATTTCCCAAGCTGGGGTCTGTGGGGGCCGAAGTGGGCGGTCCCCGGACCGTGAGGTGGCCATGGAGGCGAAGGTGGGACCGGCGGAATCCGGGGAGCCTGCTGAGCTCCCCGCTGCGGTGCGGGCGAAGATCGAGCGAAATCGGCAGCGAGCATTGATGCTACGCCAAGCTCGGTTGGCGGCCCGGCCGTACCCAGCGGTGGGGGCTGCTTCGGGGAGCGCGGAAGGTGCAGGTGCGCGCGCAGCCGGGTAGCCCCTCCTTCATCTTCCCCCCCCACCCCCTTCCTTCTTTCTGATCTGGATCTGTGCGGGGAAAGTCCTTTAAAACCTCCCTGTCTTCTGAGATCATAAGTTACAGTGGACTTGCTGACCCGCATTAGCAGAGGGAGTCCCCTCCCCAGGTGTTTCCCCAATGAAATCACAAGTCTGGTCCCTATTCTCTAACCTTGTTATGGAAGTGATAGTGTAGTTTTTACACTGGCAACCTCTCTCGGTTGATGTGAGGAAAGAATTTTATGAATCTTAAAGTGTTATTGCGATGTAAGCTGACATAGTAGTGGTGGTTACATATGGTGGTACCATTTTTTCTAAGGCAAAAATCAGTGCTCGTCCAGACAGAGGTTATACTTTCCTAAACCTTTGTTCAAAGGATACTTTTCTTGAAATGCAGCCCTTCTCGAGACATCCTGTTTCTTTTGTATTTGTTTATAAATGACCCACTTTAAGAAAAATTAGTACAGTGTTTTGAAAATGTGAACCTAAAGGTATCTCCTAACTTATAAAGCTTTCTTTCAAGTCTCTTCTGTAAAAATCTGTGTACAGTTTTTATACCATTGACTATATGTTGCCTCATATTCAGCTCTTTAGTGGAGGTTGGTTATTTTAACCCATTAAAGTTCTACTCATATGCCTTGTCATGGCAAGGAAAGATACCTTTGCTCTTGAACACTGTGCTAGTCATTTTTCTTCCTCGATGGAAATGTTTTTGAGTACAGACTGACTCACTTAATGTCTCTATTCCACTGCAATACATTCCCAGTGGGTGGGAGAAGGTTTGAAACATCATGTGTTCTTTGTGGTAATTATGTATATGACCTGATGCAGATACAGTGTAGGCCACACAGAGTTTTGAAATGGAAGGAAACTTGAAGATCCTCTAATTCAACCCTCATTTTACATATGAGGAAACTGAGCCTCAGAGAGTAGAATTGACTTGTCCAAGGTCACACAGGTAATAAGTGGTAGATTCAGAATTCAAGCTCAGGTCCTCTTGACTCCAAATAGCAGATAATCAAATGGGACAAGATGTTGAAATATTTTCGTAACTAGGACAACTGGCAGCCCTACTCATGTATGGGGCCTAGTATCTTTGCTAAGAAAACACCAAATGGGGTCACAAAGAGTTGGACATGACTGGAAAACTACTGAACAACAACAAATCGCTGTTTGTTGAATGAGTGAATGAAGAAGCAACACCCAACCTTCAGAGCATTTTCTTTCTACTTTGTTTCTTTTTCTTTCTTTGCTGGCTTCATAATAAGAAATCATGTACAAAAAAGATAGAATTAAAATTTCTTGGAAAATATAACCTTTAATGTGGATTAGATTAGATTAGAATTTTAGAGTTAGAAGGGACCCTAGAGCTCATCTAGTCCGGTTGTTTAGTCGTCCAGTCATGTTTGATTCTTCATGACCCCATAGACCATAGCATACCAAGCCCTCCTATCCACTATCTCTCAGTCTGTTCCAAGTTCATGCTTGTTGTTTCCATAATACTATCAATCCATCTAATCCTCTGCTGTCCCCTTTGCCTTCAATCTTTCCCAACATCAAGGTCTTTTCCATTAAGTCCAGTTTTCTCGTGATATGGCTCAAATATTTAAGCTTCAGCATTTGAGCTTCTAGTGAATAGTCAGAATTAATTTAAGTATTGACTAATTTGCTCTCTGTGCTGTCCAAGGGACTCTCATCTGTTCCTAAGCTCATTATTTTATAGATGGAGAAACTAAGATACAGCACCTTGCCCAACGTGATATACCTAGGCAGTATATAGAATCCAGCCATTGAAGGGCCTTCAATTTAGATTTGAAGTAACTTTTTATTTATTATAAGCACAGTATGTAGGTTTACTTAGCAGTTTAACTACTAACATCTTATTTACATTTTTCAGGCATTACTAATGTGAAATCAGCACCAAAAATAATTGACACAGGAGGAGGCTTCTTTTTAGAAGAGGAAGAAGAAGAGGAGCAAAAAATTGACAAAGTTGTACATAAACCAGGTAAAATTTGAGTTTTTACTAAAATGGGTATCTTAGTTATTTGGAGGTAATTCTACCTATATAAAACTATTATTGTTATTGTTATAGGGGACTATATATGTAAAATAATATTATTAGCCAAAGTGGCTTTGTGTATGTGATAGAGATGCAACAAGAGTCAACATGGTCACCAGTAGAAATGATCCTGAATCCTCAAAGGCTTAGAGTGTAGTAAGCCTGGGCTGTTGTGCCAGGAATATTTCTCACACTTCCGGGTATATTCTGCTTTCCAAGGACCAGATTAACCAAGTACAGAGCAGCTTGTTGCCAGTTGGCTGGTTAGCCAGCATTGGTGATGCATTCTTTGGCTCTGGTAAAAAATGCCAGATGGCCGTCAGTTCTCTAAAGGCTTCTTTTGCTGGAGTATTCAGTATAGCTGGGGCCATTGAGCCACTCTCTGATTTATGGTAGGCAGTATATACTGATCCATTCTTCCAGCTCTTAACTCCTTATTTACAAATAAAGAAACTGAGGGGCAGCTAGGTGGCGCAGTGGATAGAGCACCTGCCCTGAAGTCAAGAGGACCTGAGTTCAAATCCAGCCTCAGACACTTAACACTTACTAGCTGTGTGACCCTAGGCAAGTCACTTAACCCCAATTGCCTCACCTCCCCCCCAAAAAAACCCACCAAAAAACAAATAAAGAAACTGAACCCAAAGACTGCTAGATATCTGATAGATGTCCTAGAATTATGGAGTTATAAGGAACCTCAGAGGTAATCTAATCTAACTCCTCCCCAAAGAATGAATCCCCTCTATGATAACCTCGATAAAGTTGTCCAGCCTCTGTCTGAATACCTCCAGTGATGGGGAAATGGTTGCCTCATGGGCAGCCCATTCCATTTTTTGACACCTCTAGTTATTGTAAAGTTCTTCATATTGCATTTTTCTCCCACTGGTTTTATTTTTACATTTCGGGACTTAACAGAATAAATATAACTCCTTTTCCAGATGACAGATGGACCTCAGAGGCCATTTGAATTTATGTGTGAAACACATTGGATTTTTCTGAAAAGGAAAAAAAAAAAGTAGGTGGATCAGTTTCCCCATGCCACATTATTTCTTACATTTGTTGGTAAATCACTCTCTAAATGAGTAATTTTTATAGTAAATCATTACTGATAGTAGGAAAAGAAGAAGCTCATGCATAGTTATAACAAACCCAAGTGGGATTTATAGAAGAATATTCTTTATAGCAAACCAAGGCCTTAGAAGAAATGAAAGTTGAGGACTATTGCACATTGTCATTCATGTCTATATCAGATCAGGTCTTGGGGGCAACAGCACCAAAGATGGATTCCCCTCATAATGCATCTCTAGTGAGTGTTTGTGGTATTTCACTAGTTTTCCTGGTTGCTAAAGTAACAGATTACTCTTTCTTGCTTCTCTATCAATCACTGCTCCAAGACCCTCAGGAAGCAAGGAAAACCCCATTCCATCTAACTGTACTATCTTCTAGTCCATATTGTCCAATCTTAGCCACAAAGATATTAAGAGAATTTGGGAAATTCCTTGTTAAAATCCAAATACACAACATTTCACTAATCATCTGATTAATATTCAGGCAAAGGAAATGAGGTTAGTTTGGCATGACTTATTAGTAAATCCATTCAGGGTCCTAGTGACTTTCCCTCAGTTCTCTTCTTCTTTGTAGTCCTCTTTTTCTCCTCCTCCTGCCCCCTCATTGAAACATTCTTGGTACAGCAAACAGGAAAATATAGTACCTTATTCCATTCTTGCATGATGTTGGTCTCCTTGGCCCAATCTCCGTACATGGAAAACTTTCTTGTTCCATGTAGCTTGGAAATTGAGAATTTGGAATGGTGACAATTAAAGCTATTTTAAGTTGTTATAAATAATTTTTATGACCAGACAAATGTGGGTAACAATTCCGTGGGTGATAATGACTTCCTTGAGATCTTTATTTATAGTTCAAGGATTTGTCATCAGTCAGTTCATGAGAGATAGTGAACTGCTGATAAATAGTTCTAGCCACCAGATCATGTCTTGCTAGGCATTTGATAGGTTCTAAATTTCTACACAGCCTGCAGTGATGTGATACACTCTTTCTACCTTTTCCTTACATAGTCTACGTTAATCACTAAGTCCTCATCCCTTAAGGGTGCCCCTTCTTTAGTTTTTGGTGGCAATAATCATCTTCATTCCAGCCAGAAAATGTCCATGTGACATCCATACATGGATTAGTCACTTCTTTGTCAACATATCATTGCATGTGGTCATGTGGATGTTGCCCAGTTTCATGTGGCCATCAACAATAGAGGGTCTTTTGATTACACTCTTATATTGAAGTCATTTTCATAGGTTTCTCTGACAAATTCAGTGGTGGGTACCTCTTATTAGTTTTGTTTTTACTGTTGCTCAGTGAAGTGATATCTCCTTATTCCAGAAATATTTCCTTAGGCTTTTAACATAGGTTTGTCATTTATCTTAAGAATATCAATCAGTTCTCCTTTTTTTGGTGTGGAAGTATTAATCTTGCTATGGTGCCGTTAGGTGATAAGACCTTATGTTTTGTTAGTATTGTGTGGGTTTTATGTGAAAGTACTTTCAAGAACTATTACATAGTCTATTTTACAGTTTCAAAACTGTTCACTGAGACTGGGATTGCATAGATGTTAATTGATTTAAATGTGTTTTTTTCCCATTCAGCTTTGATTTCAGAATGCCTTAAATATTTTGATGTATTCAGCTGCAACTGTATGCTGTATCCTCCTTGAAATCTTTATGTTCAGTGTGATTTCCCTAGGTTCTGCCTTCATCTATTAGTTCAGTTTGTAACCTCTGAATTAAAGCTTGAAGCCTTCAGTCTCTGTTTTTACTTGGTGTACCATATCATTGGGAAAAGATTCTACAAGTTGAAGGAGCTGTTTAATCTGGGGGGTTTTGTTGTTGTTGTTGTAACCGTATCGCTTGATGTTATCCACACACAATGGGAAGTTAACAAAATATTTTGGTTCAATTCTTTTACTATAGAAACCATACTTAGTTTTATTTAGTAAAGATCACAGTGAATTTAAGGCCAAGCAGAACCATAATTGACTTAAGCTGTCTTCCTGTAAAATGCCATATTTTACATAAATTATTATTGATTTCGTGTTAGAGGTATGGTTTAAATAGAGACGTTTTCAACGTGGATGTCAGATACTCTAAGCTTTCTCAGTATAGTTGAATCTATTGTCTATATTTGTGTATGAGTAGGATATAAATGTAGGACTTAGAGACGGTAGTGCTTTTAGGCAACTTTTTCAATTAACCACTAACTTAATAATAAGTAGCTTTTTATATCACCGCGACTTTTTGGCACACTCCTTTTGCTCTTTAATGAATATTGTTTTATTATGTTTATTATTTGTGTGTGTGTGTGCTGTATGTTACAAATGTTTTGTATAAAGTACATAAAGAAAGACATACTTGACTTAGATTTGAAGGGGTCACTAGTGTTCTCATCCTTTGGCAATAGATATATGATGCCTTCTATTAAGAAAGATGGGATCAGGCTTACATCGGAGAGGAAGCTGGTAAAGTGACCTGCTAGTAATTCATGCAGCACTAAAGCTTTGAAGCCACAAAGTTATGGATCGTGTCCGGCCCCGCTGCTCGTGCTGCTTTCCAGTTTTACAGGATGATAGAGTTTCAGTCAGCTCCCTTAAAGTAGTGTTTTGTTTGAAAGAAGAGGGTGTGAGATGGAGAGATGTTATTGTTTAACAGAAGGCAATTTTTTCCCTACTGCAAGGGGTGTTAAACCAAGCAGTGGTATTGCTAGAGCTCAGGTGACCAAGGTCAAGCAGTGTCATCTGGTGATTGGATTGGTTTCTTGCTTTGGAAAGGAAGTTGAATTAGATGATTTCCAATTACCCTTTCAATTCTGATTTTATCATTATGTGAACACAAATGATTCCTCCTTAACTTTACTTACACTATATTCCCTAAGCAGTTCCTTACTACTGCATAAGACAGCATTTGATCCCATGCATAGTTGGGGGTGGGGAGACTTCTTGGAAGGTTTTTATATTTTCTACAATTTGGAAAGAGTAGAAAAATTCTTTTAGGGTGGTTTTTTCACTGTATCCTTTAGAAAAGAGCTGGGGTGGTCTGTCTAGGTGGATAGAATTTCATCTTTTTCTAGTCCCTTTCATTTCCCATTTTTGAAAGATTGTCATCATTCTTAGGCTAGACTGCCTCCAGATCCCTTCTATTTGGCCTTCTGCCTCCAGGCGTCTTCTAGTCTATCTTCCTGAACCCTGCTTTAATCATGCCCACAACCTGCTTAGGAATCTTCCTAAGAACATAGATTTAGGGCTAGAAGGAGCCTTAGAGGCTCTGACCCACACACTACTGTCATTCTGTAGGTGGGGAAACTGAAGTCAGATGACTTCTTGGGTCACACAAAGGGGAGGTGTCAAAGGTGAATTCTTACCTAATTCTCACTGATTCTCAGACCTGCAATTTATTCCCCTGTCATAACCGCCTCTCCTGTTCTGTAATTTTTTTATTTCAGTGAGGGTCCCCAGTCTTTTCTGAGAAGATATAATTCATTTCCCTAAAGTTTTGAGATTATTGGATTGGAGAGTGGGAATTGTGAAGTGGGTGGGACAGAAGGGTTCAAAGCAACGTGCTAACAGTCTGTGCTTTTAATCCGAGTTAGGAGAGAGGGGTCACTGCCAGTTGTGTTCCTACCTCATTTAAGTAAACCAGTAAGCTGGAAGCAGTGCTCTAAGGCAATGGGATATAACACAGATTATGTGGATTTTATGTCAGGATACAACCCAGGAAGTTGTGGGGGAGGGCACTTTGCAGTAGCAGGGGTCTCCTAGGTGGGCCTTGTCTTATGGCTTAGAGGTAACCCTGCTCTCTTAGAGGCTCTATAGTAGATTGAAAACTTTGGTATGCCTCAGGTTGACAAGGCTTCCACTGCTGGACAGAGGACCACCCACACTCAATGGGGAGAGGTTGACTACCTGAATGTTTTCTTTTTTTTCTTTTTTTGCAACCTTTAAGGAGTCAAAATCTGTTTTCATGCAGTAATAGATCAAAATATATTTTTTTTACTTGTATTGAGTTTCTTATATTGTTTAATTCAGATAAATGGAATATGTATTCTCTGGAACTTTACTGAAATAGAATACTCTCAAGATTTCCAGGCTATGTGAAACATAAGATAAAAAGCTGTGAAAATATTGGAAAATGCATAGATCATCCAAAGAAAATCTAACTAAAAGGTTTATTCCTCCTTTTCTTAGGGCCTGTTCTAGAATGTGATTATGCAGTTTGTGAAGAATGTGGGAAAGAGTTTATGGATTCTTACCTGATCAATCACTTTGATTTGGCAACTTGTGATAATTGCAGGTACTCTCTATGTTTCATTTCCTGTGCTTAGAATTGTATCAGGCGGGTGGGCATTTAATCTTATTTTTAAAAATATTTAAGGAAGGGAATTAAAAAACTTTCCCATTAAAGTGAATCAGAGGTTTTTCGATCCAGATGAAGACATTTCACTCACTGATGGTTAATAAAATAAGTGCTCTTTAGAAAATCATTTAAAAGGATATCTGTTAGGGGCAGCTAGGTGGGACAGTGGATAGGAGCACCAGTCCTAGAGTCAGGAGGACCTGAATTCAAATCTGGTCTCACTTGACACCTACCAGCTGTGTGACCTTGGGCAAGTCACTTAACCCTCATTGCCCTGCAACACAAACAAACAAAGGAATAACAATGATTCCATGAGGCCTTTCATGATGCTATGTTCCTGTAACATTGATTTAAAATTTTTATAGTTCTCCTTTGGGTTTTGCATCAACATTCATTTCTGAATATATCCTGAATGATACCTGACAAATATTTGTGGTTGTTATTTTGTTTGTTTTGTTCCCAAGGCTACTACTTAACCACTTTAGGGGGGTTTGCTTTTTTTTTTTTAAACATTTTTTATGCAGTATGAAAAGGTGGTGCAGTGGGTAGAGTGCTCTTGGTGTTAGACATACCTTAGTTTGAATCTTGCCTCAGACACTTAACTAGCTCTGTGACCCTGGCCAGTCTTACAGGTTAAACAGAGATGAACCTCTGTTGCTCACTTCCTTATCTACAAAATGGGGGTAATGATAGCAGCTCATTGATTGTGGTTCTTCGTAATTGAAGAGGACCAAATGAAATCACAATGTCAGGTTCGAGTGAGAAAGAGATGTCTCTAAATTTGTGCATCTCATGTTTCTTTTTGAGCTAATGCAATTCTGCTTTGCTCATAGAGCATAGCACATTCTTTGATGAGGGCACCTCACGCTGGTTGGTGCCAGTGTCTCCCATGTCTCACAAACGATTCCAAAGTTCATCAGAGAGACCTTGAGTGTCTTTGTATCACTTCTTCTGATCTCCATGTAAGCTATTGCCCTTTTGTGAGTTCTCTGTAAAATAGTCTTTTAGGCAAATGTATGTTTGTCATTTGAACAAAGTAGCCAGTCCCTCGGCGTTGTGCTCTCTGCAGTAGAGTTTGAACGCTTGGCAGTTACATTCAATAAAGGATCTTAGTGACCAGTACCCTATCTTGCCAGCTGGCTTTCAGAATCTTTCTAAGACAATTCATTTTTTTTTTTTTTAAGTGAGGCAATTGGGGTTAAGTGACCTGCCCAGGGTCACACAGCTGGTAAGTGTTAAGTGTCTGAGGCCGGATTTGACTCAGGTCCTCCTGACTCCAGGGCCAGTGCTCTATCTACTGTGCCACCTAACTGCCCCTCTAAGACAATTCGAATGGAAGCAATTCAGTTTCCTGGCCTGGTGCTGGTAGATGTCCAGGTTTCACAGGCATACGACAGTGAGGTCAGCACAACAGCTCTGTAGACCTTCAGTGGGTAGGCAGCCTAATGCTACTACTCTTCACTCTCACACTTTCATTCAGAGCTTCCCAAATGCTGGCCTAGCTCTGGCCTCATCCACTAGGTGGACAGCCCCAAAAAGTATACTTCCACAGCGCCTACTGCCTGGGGTTGTAGTGAGGATCAGATGCTATGACACGTGTAAAGGGCTTTACAAACTTCAAGTCCAATATAAGTGCTAGCTACTGTAATTATTTAAACCTGAAACTTGAGTCTGGTGAGTGCTGGTCTGAGTCCTTCCATCTGCTTTCAGTGCCATGCAGCCAAACGGACTGGCCTAGAACAATCCCATTTTGATAAAAATGTTTGTGAGGTTCCCTAGGGTACCTTGCTGTTCTAAATTCTCTGATGTGGAGGTTGGCCCTTTTTAAGTTAGCCTGATTCTTTGTGGTTAGTAATTTTACTTTTTAATTTTAGAGGGTGTTATGGCTTTTTTATCCTGAACTATGTTGACATAATGAGAATCTCGTGTCAAAACCTTTGCTACAGCCTGCAAGCTTTGAAGAAGCTGAATAATGTACTTCCTCTTATCAGGGTAGTGCAATCATCTCAGAATATGTAAATTGCAAAATATTTTTTGCTTCCCAAATGTCAGTGTTTTAAATTGGACTAATAATGTAATGCCACTCCAGATGACCTCATCTTTGTTATTCTTTGCTAGAGGGTGCTGACTGTTGCTGTAGCTATTTGAATAGTGAGGCTATGACCTTGTTTGATATAGCAGACTTTTTACAAATCCTTTTCAGAGATGCTGATGGTAAACACAAGCTTATAACCAAAACAGAAGCAAAACAACAGTACCTCTTGAAAGACTGTGATTTGGAAAAGAGAGAACCAGTGCTTAAATTTATTTGCGAAGAAGAATCCTCATCATTCACAGTGGGGGACATGAAACTTTACTTAAAACTGCAGGTATGGAAAGATTACATTAATATAATTAATATTCTGTGGTTTGGTTTTGGATTAGACTTATCCTGCTATTCGTAAAAGTTGAACAAAATTGTCTTAATTTTTTTTTTAGAGGAAACATGGCATCTGAAAGAGTATTATTAATAGTACATGAGGGACAGCTAGGTGGCGCAGTGGATAGAGCACCAGTCCTGGAGTCAGGAGTACCTGAGTTCAAATCCGACCTCAGACACTTAACACTTGCTAGCTGTGTGACCCTGGGCAAGTCACTTTACCCCAATTGCCTCACTTTAAAAAAAAAGGGCCGGGGGGGGGGGGGGGAAGCTAGGCGGCGCAGTGGATAGAGCACCGGCCCTGGATTCAGGAGGACCTGAGTTCATATCTGGCCTCAGACACTTAACACTTACTAGCTGTGTGATCCTGAGCAAGTCACTTAACCCCAATTGCCTCACCAAAAAAAAGTACATGAAACCTTCATTTGAACACCATTTCCTTAGATTAGAGTGGAAATAGCCAGAGTACATTGTCACTTATTTGGATGGTGTCATTCTGAGGAATTTGGCATTGAGAGCACAGACATAGCAAATATTTGATCCCAGCTATGGGTAGCCTCTCATCAGTTGTCTGCAGAGATCCAAATTAAGTAAAAGGTGATCAATGGTGTTTGAACTCTATGCCTTAAAGATAGCCACTTGGCTCCAGAGGCCCTCGATTGAGTTTTAAAACAAGTGTTTAGGCAATTTTTGTAAACCATCACTAGTTGATAAACCAGATCAGGTAAGATGTATTGTGTCCACCTTTAGTCTTGAACTTTTTTTTTTTTTTGGTGGGGCAGTGGGGGTTAAGTGACTTGCCCAAGGTCACACAGCTAGTAAGTGTCAAGTGTCTGAGGCCGGATTTGAACTCAGAACTCCTGAATCCAGGGCCGGTGCTTTATCCACTGCACCACCTAGTCGCCCCCTTATTTTTTTATTTTTTAGCCTTGAACTTTTATGAGGGAGGAATCATTTACCCATCGGGCATCTGACATGATTTATCAACAGAATTCAGGTTAGACTCTGTCCCTTTTAATGGGGGGCAGAGGATTTGGCTCTGGAGACAAGCACTGTTGTCAGGAAATGCTCTCCCACTTCTTCTGCTGTGGTAGCCATCTTTTGAGCAGGGTTATCACCTGATGGCATAGCACCATCATACACAGATTAGTGAAGCCTAGAAGAGTGTCAGACCATCAAGGTTGAAGTGAATCTGATTATTATAGGATTAGAAAAGACACTCTCAACTAGACTTCTAATTCCCAAATTAAAAGAGCCTCACTGCTCCTGTGATTGATGTCACTGTGGCTTTTGGAAACAGACACTCAACTTTTGAATCAGCCAGTTGGCAAAAGAACAAAATATCAAATAGAGTTTCCATAAACTGGCCCAGGAAGGCTCGAGAATATATAACAATGCTGTGGTTGCGGGGGGCTCTGGAGATGGGGACCCAAGCGGTAACTGTTACACAAACTAAAAGTCAGCCAGAAGTACAGTAATCTTCTGAGAAAATTAATGGTGCAGGATGCAGTCAGGTGAAGAGAGAGATCAAGCCCATCTATCACCTGTATGAGATAGTAAACGTAGCATGAATATAAGTGGGTAATAAGTCTCTTTTACAGTTTTAGCAGGGCTCAATTAGTTCAGTCTCCTCTTGTAAAAAAGAAGTAAAGGGGTTTTTTGGATTTTTTGCAGGATCATTGTAAAAAATTGATCTAATTGTTTTTATATTCATGGATAGATCAACTTTTTGTACATAGATTTTAAGTTTGATATTTATCATATATTGTTAAATATTCAGAAGGAAGTTTTTGTTTGGGATCAGTGTGAAGTGGTGATGGTTGGGTATTTTGTTTTTAAACATTAACTGAATAAATTAAAAATATTTTAATTTCATTGAAACATTGACAGTCTTTCATGATATCCTTGTGGAAGTGTCAATTCTTTTCTTGGCACTGAAAAGTTGAAAAGTCAGAGTAACTAGAATCCTCAGAAAATGAAAAGCATTTGTAGTTTTATTCCTCCATTGAGCATGGAAAAGTCAAAGGACTATCTATCTCTTGGACTATTTGTGGGCAATCTCAGCCTTCTTAGTGGGAAGGTGATGAATAGGGACCCTTTGCCCTACTTGTCATTAATCCCAAACCCACCTATATTCTAGAATATTTTGAAATATTTTCATCTGATGAATTTCTGTTGCCTAACACAATGCGACACATCAGTTGAAAACCAGTGCTAATGTTATTTTCTTGAGTTCTGGGTCCTAGGAGGAAGCTGCCATGGTTATGCAGGAGGGAGAAGGAAGAGCCCCAAACCTTTTCTGGTGACAAGCTTGTCCTAAGTAAAATTTTAAAATAAACAATTTGTTTTTGGCAATTTTCCACCTCCCTTTCTATACCTCTTTCCCATTTTCTGGTGCGTCTTTCACATACTTTCAGGCCTATTCTACCTCCCAGAATGCCATAATCAATTTTGGTGTATTGACCTCCAAATGTTCCAAGTTCTAAAATTTCTTACTTGCCCTCTGTGTCGAGTGTTACATCCATTCCCAACCCAAAGCTTATATTTCCTAACTGCAGTTACTTTCTGCTGAGAAGTAGTCTGATTGACTCATAAACTATAGATGGCTGATAACCATAAATCCCTTTGCATTTTTATAAGGAGGATAATTATTAATCCAGAAGAATTTTCCAGTTAGTGGAATGTTAGGCTTATGTACAAAGAAAAAACACCTAGAAGTATGAAAAAATTGTGTTGCTCACAGAAAATGATGTTTGGCAAGTGTGCCCTGTTACGGATAAACCTTTTCTGAACTTGTTCTGTACCAAGAATCCAAAGATTCTTTAACGAGCCTCAACGCTTTTTCATAATGGCAAGCACAGAGTGGGGTATGGTTGGTATGGTATGATTTTCCCCCTTTTCTTCATAGTAACATATTTAGAGCGAGAAGGGACATTTATAAGTCATAGGCCCAATCCCCTATTTTATTAATTTACCTGATAATTTTAGTTAAAGCCTTTTACAGTTATCAATTCCACATCATGACTTTCCCTATTGTGGTATATCATGGTTGGCATAAGAAAATTAAATGGATTTTGGTGGGGGAGTTTTGTGGAAGCCACAGATGACACAGAAAAAGTTTAGAAACTCAGAAATGGCAATAAAATATGTACATTATATAATGTCAAACATATGTTTATCTTGTAATACGGTAAGAATGCAGACTTGTTTGGTGTGAAGGGAGGGCCAAAAAATTTTATGCAGATTTTCCACATTGAGGGGGGCACCACACCTGTAACCTCCATGATGTGGAAGGCATAACTATTTCTAACTCTACTCACTTGCCAAAATATTGCCCTCCGCTTCCTCCCTTTAAACAAAGAACAATAGTTACGTAAGATGGATACATTTGGCAATGTATACAACATTCTGCTTCAGTAGTTTCCTGCCCTCACACCCCCCCAGACGAGTGTGTTTCATCATCTATCTTCTGGGACCAAGATTTAATTCCCTCATTTTATAGTTGAGGAAATTTCAGCCCAGCAAAGCTAAGTGATTTGCTAGTAGTCACACAGCTATAGTTTTAACATAACAAGAATTGGAATCCATTTCCAAATCCAATGCATTTTTCCTTTGCATGGTATTATTTTAAAGCCATCTTAAAGTTAACATTGTTATGTTATTGAAAGGCTTTGAATAGTTTTCATTTAGTTCTGTTTCAATAAATGCCCCAATGTTCTTTTGAAAGAGACCTAGAACATTACACCCATCTGTTTGTTCCTTGGAAAGTTTACTTTGTAATGGTTAAGCAGAAAGTCCCTTGGTTCTGTGTCCTGCAGGTTATAAAGAGGGCTCTTGAAGTCTGGGGCAGTGAAGAAGCCCTAGAGGAAGCAAAGGAAGTTCGACAGGAAAACCGGGAGAAAATGAAACAGAAAAAATTTGATAAGAAAGTAAAAGGTAAGCAGCTGGAGTTCAACCCGTGAAAGACTCAAGCTTTTCGAAAGGGCTTTGCCAAGAGAAAAAAAGGGGTTGGAATTGGGAATGTTACAGAGAAATGGTTTAAAGTAGCATTTATTGCGGGGTCATGGGTTGGTAGAACTGCTTTTTTGCTGTTTTTGGAAACCACCTAAAAGCAGATTGTTTTTTTTTTACATTGGAACAATGTTATAGTTCCAGATTGTGTTCCTGACTGAGACCAACAAGAAAAGCCAGGAAAGCAAAGATACTACTCCAAATCTCTAAAATAACTAAAATAGGCATATGATTTTAGAGCTAAAAGGAACCTCAGCAGCCATTTAGTCAGCCCCTCATTTTTACAAATGAAGAAACTGAGTTACAAAAGCTTATTCAAACATAACCATTTAATTAATCATTTGCTTATTTTTAGGATTTAGTAATTTTGTAGGAGTTGACCTGGATGGGTCATGTTCATAAATCAAGGGACCTTAAGACCATCTGGGCCCAGAGAGGTTAAGTGACTTTTCCATGGTCACACAGGGGAGGAGCGGTAGGTATGGATTGAATCCAGACCATCTGGTTTTGAATTGTGTTCTTTTGGTCCAGGAAGTTTAAGCTGATGTCCTTTTTTTTCTCTCTGGACAGACATTTCCTTTAACTCCCAGACATTCAGAATCATTTTATGATCATTTTTTAAAAAAATAGCCGTTCCAACATTTTAATAATATTTTGGCAAGAGAAAGGGAGCATGGCTTTCTGTATGTGGGTTCTGGACGGGACTTGCGAGACCCAGCTTCGAATCTCACCTTAGATACATACTAGCTGTGTGATCTGTCATGTCATTTCTCAGAGCCTGTTACTTCTTTTGTAAAATAGTGATCCCTGTCTCACATGTTATGAGGAAAGCACTTATAAATCTTAGAACCCTAGGTATTAAAAGGTTTTCCAGAATACTTGTGAGAGTTTGGAAAAGTGTGATTTGAATTAAATTGGCCTCTTTGCTTTTCCCAGTTCACCCCTTTCCTTTCACTTTTGCCCACCCCAAAAGACGGTTGATAAAGGATAAAAGAAATTTTTTAAAAAGGAAGCCTTAGGAGGATATTTAGTATGGAGGTGGGGAAAACTGTTACACTCCTTAGCTCTTGGTATTTTGTTGTTGTTTTTTTAATACAAACTGGCAGATGTGGCTTCTTCCCCCTCTGCTCTCTACTCCAAGTCACTCTGCACATGGGCCCTGTTGCAGACCCCGAGTACTGGCAATGAGAAATCAAGTTGTTATGTATCTATTAATTTTAGAGCAGAATGAACAAAGGTGGGGAAATGCATATTGTTGAGGAGGGGGTATGGCCTGGTTTCTGTGGTTTTCTACTGCTGTAATTTAATAAGCTACCATCATGTTGGCTACTGAAACCCAATCTGCTTTCTTAGTTTGGTTAGGCTTCTGTCACAGGTCCTCCTTTTCCTTTTCTTTATGCTTTTTCAATAAAATTAAATAGTTTTAAAATTAGAATAAACAGTGTCTTGCATAGTAGATTAATAAATGTTTAATAAACAATAAAGGGGGGCAGCTAGGTGGCTCAGTGGATAAAGCACCGGCCCTGGATTCAGGAGTACCTGAGTTCAAATCCGGCTTCAGACACTTACTAGTTGTGTGACCCTGGGCAAGTCACTTAACCCCCATTGCCCTGCTAACATTAAAAAAAAAAAAAGATAAAAAAAAATAAACAATAAAGGATACTCAGTTTTTAAAGCCAGATTTGAAGAAATAAAAATACTTAGGTAATAATGCACACTAACCTAGTAGTTTAGCCTCATTTATAGAATACTTAGCTCACAACAATGCTATGAAGTAGGTAGTACAATCTCTGTTCAGATGAGAAAATAATGGTAGTGATTGGTGTGTGAAAATGTAGCTAGTAAATGGCAGAGCCTGTATTCAAATAGAAGTTTCTGGTTTAAGTTGAACATACTTTCTGTGAACAGTACCTTTTGACAACAGTACCTGTTAACAATCATTGTTTTGTGCAGCAAGGTGGCACAGTAGATGCAAGGCCAGGCCTAGTCAGGAAGACCTGAGTTCAAAGGAACTAGCTGTGTGACCCTGGAAGAGTCACTTACCCCTGTTTGCTTCAGTAAAATGAGCTGGAGAAGGAAATGGCAAACTACTCCAGTATCTTTCCCAAGGAAACTCCAAGTGGGGTCATGAAGTCGGACACAACTGAAAACAAATTATATTTTAGCCTTTCCATGGTTTTTCTGTGAGTTTAAGTATTCAGACTTGCTCTGAGTCTTTATTGGAATCAGTCTCCTTCAGTGATAGTTGAAACTCTAGGGGATTATTTATCAAAAGTCTTTGCTGTTTTCTCCAAATTTTGTGGCCTTTTTTTTTCCTCGCACATTGAAATCTCTAGGTTTGTGTAAGTATGCTTTGGTTTCTCTTTGTGTAACCAAACACTTTGAGTTAAAGACTTCCATCATAGCTAAGGCATGATTTTTATTTAAAGACTTGGGAGGGGGGGTAAGCAATAAAACATTTTTTTAAAAATTCCTGACTGGAAACATTGTAAAATTTTGAATTATGTTTCTTAAAAGGAATATTAATATTTGCTTTTTAAAGGAATATTTAGGGAAAATCATTCATTATATTACAGATTTTGAGATTTTATTATCAATTATTTTGTAAGCAAAGTCAATTTGCAAAGTGGAAAAGGGTTTGGAAAACTATTCCCAGCCAGTTCTTTTGTAGTGTCCCATTTCACAATATTAATGAAAAGCAAGTTAGGTCATTGCTTTTTATCCTGCGGTACTAATATGTAGCCAGTTATCTGTGATCTACCATATTGCTTAATATTATTGCACAGTTAGCTAACAAGGCAAATAAATACTTTATCCTCTTCTGGAGTATTTATGGGAAAACATGGATAAAAATCACTTAGAATCTGGTGTGGAGGAGTTGGGATCTGCACCAATGGACAGAGTAGCTACAATGGCAAGATCTTGGTTCACTGAATAGAACAATTTAGAATATAGAGTTCTGTGGGAGAAATATCTCTGGATGGAGTTGCCATGTGGTAGATAGGGAGACAGCCTTGAAGCTGGGAGAACTTGTGTTCAAGTTTCACCTCTGACACACACTGTCTCTGTGACCCTGGGCAACTCTCTAGGATTATAAATTGCATAGAAGGCCCCAAGTAAATTAGTAGAAGAAATTTCCCTGCCTTAAGTTACTTGTACAGTGAAATTATAGGTATAATCCTTATCCCTAAAAATAATCTAAAAGACCAGTTCAAGCTCAAAGATAAAAGCATTTAAATGCATTGCTTGAGAAGAGTAAGCATTTTTAAATGGACTGTGGGGGGGGTTGTCTGTAAATTGAAAAAAAGTTGATAACTATATTTCAATATAATTGGTTTCCTTTGTAATCATATGTATTTAATTTTATGCATTTAATAACATTACTCTGAGATTGGGTTCATAGGCTTCACCAGATTGCCAGAAGGGTCCCAGACACAGTAAAGGTTGAACCCTGGTATAGTGGAAAAAAACAGTAGAGACTCAAGGTGTCCCTTTTATTGATGATTCATTTAACTTGTCATCTTCACTTTCCTTATCTGTAAAATGGGAACACCCAACCCTTTTCTAACCTCAAAATTCTGCTGTGAAGGTATATGCAATGATAGAAATGAGAATGCTTTGCAAAGAAGGGCATTGGGGTGTTTAAATCTCTAATCGCATACATCGCTAGCAGCTGAGGCCAAATGAATTTAGGTTGTCCTGACTCTTCTGTTCAGTAGATCACACTTTCTTGCTAGACATAGCCCGTACTCATTAATAAAGCATTTATAAAATGAGTTAAGATGAGATGATTTCTAATGTTCCTGTCAGTGTTGATATCTTAGTTGTGGATTCATGAATGGACACCCACCCCAACTGAGACCATTTCTATCTTGTTCCCACCTCATTTTTATCTTTCAGACCCTAACGTTTTCCTTTCTCAGCAAAGGGCAATAGTGAATGGGCATTAATAGATGCTTCAAATTTGTATAACGTTTTACAACTTTAACTGTTTGAAATAGAAAGATTATTTAAATCTTAAGTATAAGTTGGCATTTGCAGTTGTTCTTACCATGTTTTGGTATCTTAGAATTACGAAGAGCTATAAGAAGCAGTGTATGGAAAAAAGAAACAGCTATTCACCAGCATGAGTATGGACCCGAAGAAAGCATTGAAGATGACATGTACCGGAAGACTTGTACAATTTGTGGTCACCAACTGACATATGAAAAAATGTAATGTGAGTTTTTAGACTTAACCTTTTTGAAATATTTTATATTTAAATAAAATTTTAATGACAAGTTTTGTAATTATGCAAAATTGTTAACAAGTGGTTTCAGTTTTCTTTGTTAGCAAGCACAGAAGTTTACATATGGGCAGTTATGGTTAAAGGCAAGTTAATTTACTTTCATCATGCAGTGGGGTGAAACATAAAAGCTGAAGGTCAGTAATTCTTGTTGTATTTTTTGGTCTATGGAAAAAAAAACAGCTACATTATTCTCTTTAATTCTTAATCGACTGATTTTCGGAATTGCCTATGACTCTTGAAATTGCTATGAAACTAGGCTAATCCAAATACATCTCAGTGTTTTACCATACTGGCTTATTCCAGTGGTTTACCTAGCTCTGAGTTCTGTGCAGTGTGACTGCCTAAGGAATGTGCTGAGAAAGTGGTCTTTGTGACATTTTAAAATTCTATCTCGCAGGAAAACAAACTTAACAAAACAATCATTTGGACCCTGTTTATGTAGTTACTACATTGTCATGTTGTATATTATTTAAACCATGATGAATAAAGGAAGTACAAGTAAATCATTCTAGTATGTGGTAAGCTTCCTTAAAATGACTGACAACCGGGCAGCTAGGTGGCACAGTGGATAGAGCACTGGCCCTGGAGTCAGGAGTACCTGAGTTCAAATCCGGCCTCAGACACTTAACACTTAACTAGCGGTGTGACCCTGGGCAAGTCACTTAACCCCAATTGCCTCACTAAAATTAAAAAAAGACTGACAACCTAATTTTACCACATGCATTTATAAATATTATTATACAGTGCTAAATGATAATTGAAAAGATTCAGTGATAACAGAAAAGTTTCTGGGTGAGAACTCCTTTGAAATTTCACAAGATTTTCAAAAGTAGAGATTTGGGGTCAATTACACACGACAGACTGTTAAAAAACATATTTCAATTTTATTTTCAACCATATTGTCAAATTATCCAGGAACCATGAAAATCTATGCTGCTTGGTAATAAAAGAAATCCAACTTTCTACTCATGAGCTCTTTTCTAGTATTTGACATGCCTCAAGTGAAAGTACTTTTCTTGTGCCTTACTAGAGAAAATATATCAAATTGATCACAAAAGTTGCATTTCTGTCACATTTACATGACGTCCTATGGTCAGCTTCACATTATTGTATTTAGGAAATCATTTGGGTTTTAGCTTAAGCAGAGGTGCTTACCAAATTTTACTTTTATTTCCCCTTTCCTTCCCCGCCCACAATAAATGAAAGAAGGGAAGTAAACAAAATGCTACCAGGAAGCCAACATTCATTCCAACAATCCAAAATAAGTGACATATTAAAAATATATGTTTTTTTAGTTTCAACTTGAAGGAGGAAAAAATCCACAGGCTTGCAGAGCACAGAACTGTTGGAATACAGCTAAAATATGATGGTCCAATTCAGCAGTAAAGAGAAGGTTTCCAATGTCACCATGTACTGCTGGAATTATTTGATGATGCTATAAAAGTTAAAAAAAAAAAAGAGAGAGAAATTAAGTGAAGGATGGAAGCCACCACAAAAACAATTTAGGAGGACAAATTACTTAGCCTACTGTTGGTGGTGAGAACCTCCCATACAAAACCTGAGTAGAGGAAAAATGTATACTTAGTACTGTTGAGTGGAAGAGGGCTCTAGGATTTCTAATAGTACCTGACTAAGGGAAAGAATAAAAGAAAAATGGCTAAATGGTGACTTTGAAAATACTTACTTTGAGACAATGAAATTGGCTTTCTAAGGTTGGCTTTCTAGGTGCTGACTAAAGTATACAATAATTTCTTAAAGTGGCTCATGAGGAAAGGAAAGGGGTTACGTGTAAACTTTATTTCCCCTACATTAATCCAACCAAATGTTTGTTGTAGACCGGTCATGTGTCTTAACACTGGTGCTGACGGAGATATGAGACATATAAGGGACAATCCCTGAACCTCAGAGATTATAATCTAGTTAGGGAAAGCTACATATATGAAAAAACAATTAAAGTTAATCATACAAGAAAATACAAGAAAGAGTGAACAGCTCAAGGAGTTTTTGGAGTTTGCCCAGGATCAAGGAGTGTACTGGAGAGTGGACTCAACCCAGGCCTTCCTGGTTCTGAGGCTAGCTCTCTATTCAAGACAGGTGAGAGTACATTAAATTGCTGTCTACTAAAAATGCCAATTGGATCTTTTGGTAGGATACTTAAGACAGGCAACTCAAAAGAGGGAATTTTTTTAAAGGAGACTACAGCTTGGAAAGGGCAGCTAGGTGGCACAGTGGATAAAGCACCAGGCCTGGAGTCAGGAAGATCTGAGTTCAAATCCAGCCTAAAACCACTTACTAGCTGTGTGGCCCTGGGCAAATCATTAATCCTGTCTACCTCAGTTTTCCTCATCTGTAAGATGAGCTGGAGAAGGAAATGGCAAACCCCAAATGGGGTCACAAAGAATCAGACACAACTGAAACAACAGAACAGCAACAACAGTTCAGAATAACAACAAACCCACCAACCTGCAAGAAGATCTGCTGTAACCTCTCTATACAGTTCTTATACCAAGGTGTTAATATATTGGTCCCATCAGTCTCACATCGTACTAAGTGTTCGGTTAGTATCATGATAAAGCGCTGGAAAGGTAGAAACAAAATTAACAATATCTGACAATCTGTATCCTATCAGACAGACAACTTCAGCATTTGAGAAATATCTACCTAAAAGAGACCAAATGACTTGGTCCTCCAGCAAATAAGCAAGGTAGCAATTGTAATGAGCATTTATTGCTTTTGTATTATGTGCACTTCCTTTCAAATAGAAAATGGCTACAATTATAAATCTAAAAATGTCGTTTTCTTCTGTTTCTAAAAGTCTAAAAGCAAATTAAGTTACCTGAAATATGACAAGGAAAAGATTCTTTTGCTCACTCTGAGCCGACTCCACTTTCTCCTGCAGACGTTCTATTTGCTCCTCTAATGCCCCATCATCCCGGTCACTGCTTCTGTCATCACGCTATAAATTACAAAAGACAAAAGAAAGAAACCTGAGTTAGAGATGGAATATATTAAAATCAATCAAGACAGGTCAGAATTTATTGCTTTTGAGGCAAAGGTCACTGAATGAATTACAAAGAAAACAAATGTGATTTCAAATTCTAAAAATAACACTGATGACTGAATTTGTGATTGTGAGAATGGCTAACAGTTTTTAAGCTGTACTCTTAAAAACACACACACAGATCCACATGCCACTACACTGCTGACACTGACTGGCTTTAGCCTTGATTTCTAAAATGCCCAGTGAAGTGAGATGCAAGCATTTACATGGGTGTCAGACAATTACTAACTTACCTTTAAGGTATTGTTCTTGAATGGCTACTAGTTAAAATCCCAAGAAATACCTGGCATGATTCCAGATACATGGGAGATATTAAAAGATAATGTGGAAGATCCTCTACCTCCTCCCACAGATGCAGGTTCACTAAGGTCAGGGAACCCTGTTGGTGTCTCTATTGGACAATAAATAGTGGATATGGTTTGGAGGCTTGTACTGAGCTTAGGAAACAAAAACCAGGGAGAATAATGATTGTGATCACTTTAAAAAAATGAATTACTCGAAAGTTCTGAACCTTAAGTACAACTATGAAACTTCTTAGTAATGATTTACATTGTAATTAATTTCAGTAGAAGAAATAAAACCAGTCCCTCCTTTGGTTTCTCCCTGGATTCATTATTTATTCCTTCTTTTCACATTTCCTCCAAAATGGCCATGGTTAGTGGGGCCCTTCTTCTCCAGTTCTGCTTTCTACTTTGCACTATTTCATAAAGGCTTTTCTAGAGTACCTCTTTTGTCCATATTAATTGTATTATTATGTTATTATTATCATCATCAATTATGTTAATGCATCTCAATTTACCCATTCTTCTACCGGTAGAAGCAATCTTCCAGCTTTTTGTAACTACAAATAGTTCTAGAACAATCTCTAAACAGATAGGGCTTTCAAGGCCTATTCTCCACAATGGAGAAAGAATAGGATGACTTTTACTTAGGTACTTCAAGATTGCTCTACAAAAAGAGTCTTTAAGGTTCCCACTCAACCAGCAATGGACAAGTGTACAACTGCTACCAGTACTAAGAGATTTTCCTATATTTTAGTCATTTATAAACTTTTAAGTTGTCTTTATAGAGGAACTCTGTTGAGATGCAGGTGATATTTTAACCTTTTCTTTTCCAATGTTAATCCCCCTAACACCTTTTTTTGTCTTAATGCAATTGTTAGAAATTCCAATACTAATTAAAATAAAAGCAGCGAAAGTGAGTATCTTTCTTTTTAATGGGAAAGTTTTTATAACCTATCTTCATTACTATTGGTACTTGGTTTAAAAAGAAAAGTATCTAATATGACACTTAAAAATAAAAAGTCACATCATAAAAAATAGAAAACATAAGATTTTTTTTTTACAATTATGACAAAGGGACAGGAAGAAGGGAATTCATAACTAAGTATGGGACAGAAGATACAGCAAAAGATGAGACAGTATAAAATGCATTAAGAATAGGAATAAAGTTTTCAAAAGGAAGAAATGCATATTAAAAGCAACCATATTTAAAAACCTCCAAATAACAAGAGAATGAAAATAAAAACTGAAGTTTTACCTTATACCTACTAAGTTTTTGAAGATTAAAAGGACAGAAATAGTCAATATTGGAGGGAATATAGGAAGCTAGGCACACAAATACACTATTGCCATAACTAGGAATTAGTCTAACCTAGAAAAATTATTAACTGCTCACTCCTTTGATCTAGAGTCTCCCAATTGGGCATATGCCCTAAAGAAGACAAAGACAAAGGGATAGGTCCCAAATGTAGCAAAACATTAACAGCAAAAACTTTTGTAGTAGCAAAAAACAAAACAAACTGGGGGGGAAGAGCCCCCTTTACACAATGGCTAAGTGAATTGAGATAATATGAAATATTAGAATACTACTGCACTGTAAAAGAAAATTCTGAGAAACATGGGCAAGTATATTTGATGCAGAGCAAAAAAGAATAAGAACAATCTGTAAATTGATCACAGTATTGTAAATGGAAATGACACCAAAGACATCAGACTTCAAACTGGTTATTGCATTTTAGTTCCAGGGCACTGAAGAAACATTTTACCCCCACAAGAGAGAGGTGCTGGACTGCTTCATTTGCTGCCAGATGTGGTTATCCCAATGATTTTTCTTTTTTTTCAAAAGGGAGGTTAGGTTTTTTTTTGGGGGGGGGGGGGCTAGAGGGGAAGTCTTGGGAGAGGTATTGCTAAGTAGCAGTTGTGTAAAAAAAAACAACCCATCAAAAACCTAAAAAACCCTTTTTATTCACTGTCTAAAAACAGCCTGATTAAAAAAAAAAAAAAAAAGAACTGTGTTGACAGAATAAATTTGAAGCAGTTTAGGGTACAGATCTAATACTTAAAACTCAATAATAGTACAGCCCATTTTGTCAGATAGTTCTCAAGGGAATATTAGTGTTTTGTTAGCCAACTATGGCCAAAGAATAAAGTTTAATTTAAAGGACTCCAACCTTTGTCCCAACCAGGGCCCTGCTTAGAATGCTGGCTCTTTAAAACAGATTCTTGACTTTACTAGGGAAGAGTGATCTAAGAATACACTTGAGCAAGTGAATCCAGAGGAAAAGGAAAACACTACATAGTTCTTAAATAAAGAGACCTTGGAACATCTGCAATGCAGTACTTCCTCTCTAATCATATAGGATAAAAAGTTAATATAATAAAGAAAGGAACGATGGCTAAGCCATCCTCTCTGTCCCTCTTGTGAAACAAAAGTAAGAGACACAGTGTGGCAAAAAGCACTTTTATTTCATGGTTCGACCAAGGACTCCTGTGACCCTAGCCAAGTCACTTCTCTATGGATTCTCAGTTTCCTCGTCTGTAAAATAATTCACAAGAACAATGAGATAAAGTATGGAGCAAATGAAAATGTAGAGTCCTTGGCAGCTTTAAAACATTATATAAAATGCTAAATATTGTAATTATGGAAAAAGAAAAGATAATTCCTTTCACTAAAACTTGTCAAAAGTAGGTAAAATGAAAAGAAAAAAAATTCAGACACTGCCTGTGAGACAAAATCATTTATAACTGGCAGTGTTCTGTGGTGGAAAGAGCACTGGATTTGGAACCATAAGAGCTGGTCTGAGTCCTACTTGTGTTAATTTGGCTGGTAAGACCCTTTCCTAGTCTGAATGCTGAGATAGTAAGTCACAAGAAACTACGTTAGACCTTATTTCTTTGATTAGCTCGTTCCAATTACTAACATAACATGAGAGTCATTTGTCTAAAGTGCTGTACAAAGGTGAAGTAGAAAAGTATATAAATAAACTACAAATAAGAGAGAAGGAAATGGTAAACCACCCAAGTATCTTTGCCAAAAAAATCCTCAAATGTGATCACAAAGAGTCAGATATGACTGACAAACAACTGAAACTGAAAAGTACAAATTAAGAATATAAATTTATATTCCTGTTCTGAGGCAGGTCAGACCAGATGATTTCTGACTTTCCCTCCAATTCTGAGATTCTAGGATTTTGGGATCAATAAGTGGGTTACTGTGAGGGGTAAGGCTAGAGTGGCTACTGCCTCACTCTAGAGGATTAAGATAATTAAGCGAGAAATATGAGAAATCAGAAACACAAACAATGAGGTTCAACTGGGATGAGAAGAAAATGTCATAATTAGACTATAAAGATTAAAAAAGACTCTTGCTGCACTTGATTAAGTAGGTAGAGCATGCTAGGATGCATATCAAGCAGCATCTAGGCAATGTAAGTTGCCTTTTTCTTTTGCTCCATTAGGAGAACTAAAATGAACTAATTAAGGGAGTTGGGGTGAAAGGGAATAATTAAGAAAGATTCAACAGCAGTAAGATTATCTCCAACCTTCATTCAATTGTACAGAAAACAGCAAACATCTGTTCTCTAGCTCGCTGACAAATTGTATTGACATACTAAAAAAACAAGGCCACAGAACCCAAGTTAAGAACTTCTATTCTAAACAAACTGTCTACAGCAAGGTAAAATTGCAGGCAGGCAGAGTATACCCACTTCCAGCTGCTCTGTACCTCCTGGGGCAAGGGCTACTCAAAAGAAACAAAGCATTAGAATAGATAAGTTTATTTGGTGTAATTCAATTAATTATAAGACTGCTTTGGATATTTGCCAAACAGTGAAAAATAATGTACCCGTTTGTGCTGTCTTGCAAGTTTTTCTTTAGTTTCCTCCAATTCTTTTTGGATCTTCACAACATGTTTGTTCATCTTTCGAATTGTAGAGTGTAAAATTTCCCAGATAAATAACCTAAAAATATAGTAGCAATTACTTAGGATAAGCTACACGTTTAAAATCAGGGTAGGTGCATATTCAAGAGTAAATTAAGAATCAGAATTGTATATTGGTTAAATACAATACAATCAAAAAGACCTAGCAGCAAAAGTACATTTTCCCTATGTTGTGAAAACAAATCTATAATTAGATTTCCCAGAAAAGCAAACAGGAAAAAAATTCCAACCAATTCCAAATGAATATAGTAAGAATTCTGGTGAAAAAAAAAAAGTACAAGGAACTTGTTTTTGCTTACCTAGTAAAATCACGGGAGAGTTCCGAAGAGAAGATCCAATTTGCTACTGCAGCACAGTCCACAATCTGTGTTCGAATCATCTTATCAACTAATACAGCAATCATCTAGAAGAAAACAATCAGTTTGTTACCCAACTGCACATGGTCAACTGATTAATAAATTATTCCCATGATCCAATTATCTCCAAGAAACTCCCAAATATTTCTCGACAGTGTAGGGAGTTTGTTTTTTGTGATGCTTGGTGCTTACAATGTCCAGTGACGACGACTTTTTTTTTTTGGGGGGTGGTGGTGGTGGTGGTGAGGCAATTGGGGTTAAGTGACTTGCCCAGGGTCACACAGCTAGTAAGTGTCAAGTGTCTGAGGCTGGATTTGAACTCAGGTCCTCCTGACTCCAGGGCCAGTGCTCTATCCACTGCGCCACCTAGCTGCCTGACTTCTTCTTAAAGAATTATTAATAACATATAGGTATGCTATGAAACATCTGGGTAGTCTTTTAAAAAGCCAATGCATTCTTTAATGAACTAATCCCAAATCATTCTTCTAACATTTTTTGCTGGCCTGTGTCCATTTTCCCAATGAAATCACAGAATATCAATGTATCAGTAGTCATGCTGACTTAGTTTGGGAGATCTCCAGCTCTTCAACAAACCTTTACTAATTAATCCTCTGCATCAATAGTTGGTGAATAAACATCAAGTTTGTTCTTTATTATCATACTACCTTATTCAGGGTCCTTTCCCACCACCTATAAACATGCACTGATATCCCTGATTTTTAAAAAGTCATTTCAACCCTGTAATCAACCTCAAACCGTCATCCAACACATCTTTCTGCTTTTTGCCACTCTTAAGAAAAGGTCCTTTATAAGTATTCCCTCCATTCCCTTGCTTCTCAAACTGTTCTCAATCCCTTAGTATTTGTCTTCTGACCTTATATAACCCAATTCAAACTGCTCTCTCCAAGGATATTGCTCTCAATTACTAAATGCAGTGATCTTGAGAGGTTAGCCAAGATAGCACAGCTCTACAAAGACCTAGAAAACATGCCTTTTACCTTTGGGGCATCTAACTGGATGCTTCCTGTAGACAAAGGAAACTTCACAACTCCAAATGTGACTCGTTTTCCATCTTCCTTCCTTTAATCCATTCCTTCTGAATTTCCCTATCTCAGTCAAGACATGGACCATCTTTCTAGTCCCTTAAGTATGAAAACCTTTGGGTCACATTCAACTCTTCTTATTCCCTCAAAACCTTTCAGCCCCCAAGTTTAATTGATTCTACCATCACAACTTTCCTCTGTCTCTTTTCTTCACTCATAGTCTCTACTGTAGGCCTCCATGACCTGTCACCTGGACTATTTCTTCTAGGCTCTACCTACTTAAATCTATTCTCTAAACAGATGCCAAATTCACATTACTAAAACACGGACCTAATCATACCACCACTCTACTTCAATAACTCCCTATTTTGCTTCTAGGTTAAAAAAAGAAGTTCTCAGCCTGTCATTCAATGCCCTTCATAAAATGGCTCCCAACTACCTTTCTAGTCTTATTTCAAATTATACCTTTTTCATGGTGTTTCAACATAAATGATCCACTACTCATTCTTTAAACACAACATTCCATTTCTCCCCCTTGTGCCTTTACATAGGTGGTCTACCATGTCTGAAATGCACTCCATCTTCAACTATGTCTTGGAAAACCCCTAGATTCTTTTAAGGCACAGATCAGGTGATACCTGCTCATTCAACAAGTGCTCTCTTCTTCCTGAAACATCTGTCTAGACTTAACATTTGTTTATAGATGTATGTATTTTATCCACAGAAGATAATGTAAGCCCTTTGAGGGCATAAATCTTATTTTTATCTTGGTATTTTGAGCACCATATACATAGGTGGCATATAATAGATTCACTGAACTGAATCATCATTCTCACTGTGAACACTGTAAAGCAAGATGACCTGTGATCTCAAAAAAACATCTTTTTTTTTTTTTAATTTTTTGAGGCAATTGGGGTTAAGTGACTTGCCCAGGGTCACACAGCTAGTAAGCATCAAGCATCTGAGGCCAGATTTGAACTCAGGTCCTCCTGAAACCAGGGCTGGTGCTTGGTCTACTGCACCACCCAGTTGCCCTGAAACCATCATTTTTATTGCCTCTGGGTACCTGATGAAACCAATTCTTCCAGCTTCTTTGAGGTGAACCAATGAGTTATTTCAATAATACAGATTAAAAGTTAGCTTGTGAAACTACTTTGGAGGCCCAGGGGCTAATTCTACCTATGTTCAAAGATCAAAACAATGACATATATGGATGAATAAGTGTCACAATCTGAACTCCAGGATGCTTAAAATGACTCTTACCTGGGGATGATTCCTCCAGACTTCGAACATGACCCTCAGAACATGTAACTTTCCCTCATCACTTTCTGCAAGTGTTTTGAAGACCTCATGAAACCTTATTGTAAAACAAAAATACTAATTAGTGAGTACTGTAATATCTTTAAGCACCTTTTTAATGTTACTCAAGCTATGCTGTACAACTCAAGCAGATTTATGAGCACACAGGCTCTTAACAAATGCTGAATTTTCTACTGTTTTAGTAATTTAGGGAGATAGTGGAGGATTTTATCAGGGGTAATGCTATATATTACAGTTATATGAAAATGTAAACATCTGTGTTCCTGAAATTACATATGCATTTGAAGATAAATGTGGCTATTTTAAGTCCTAAAATTTGGTTTATGAAGCTAGATGAAAAAGCTATTGAAGCAACATCTACTTAGTATTTTAGAAGATTAACTGTTCTCACCTTTTGAAAGGAATATTAAATTAGAAAAGAATCTAGAAATAGAAACTGAGGAAGAACTGGATTTCTGTTGATTAGAGAATTCTGGCTTCTCTGACTTACTTTGGACTATTGCTTACTTTAGTAGTTTTCAAAAGACTTCCCTTGTAGGAAATGATTCCAAGAGTTTCCCATAAGATGTTTAGTATTCTTTCTCTATTCCTTCACTTAGTTAAGTATTTTAAAAGTATGTATACATTTCTACTTCAAAAAACACCTGTCATTTCTTTGGTGTTGGAGTGGATGGAAATACGGATGGAAACTCCTCTAAGTCTTTACAAACTATCACCTAGTAGCCAATTTGCCTTAAGAGACAATTTTACTGTATTGCAATGGCTAAAAAAGTATTCAACTGGTAATAGCCAATGTTCTGATGACAAGGCTCTCTGAGGTAAGACTGTTCCACAGATGTCTCCCTTGCTCCTTCCTGATGCCACTGGAGTAGCAATTATGAAAAGGGGGGGGGGGGAGAGGGAGAGAGAAGTTGGGGGAGAGAATGTGAATGTGTGTGTCTGTTTAAGTGTGTACATACATATATATTATTGGAAACCACAGACAAGTGAACCTTTTTTTTTGGGCGGGACAATGAGGGTTAAGTCACTTGCCCAGGGTCACACAGCTAGTAAGTGTCAAGTGGCTGAGGCTGGATTTGAACTCAGGTCCTCCTGAATCCAAGGCCAGTGCTTTATCCACTGCACCACCTAGCTGCCCCACAAGTGAACCTTTAACTTAAAAACTGAGAACTAATTTTTACACCACAGACTGTGTAATCTATCTCTACCACTCCAGCACTTTTTGTCACGAACTCAACAAAAACACATAAAAAGGGTTAAAATATGTCTCCAAGAAAAGCTACTTGAACTTACTTTGCAAGAGCACTGAAAGAGTGGCTAAATGACTTGGAAGCGAGGTGAAGCAGAGTCTGCACAAAGACTTCTATTTTCAATGGGTTAAAACTGAATCCTTCATCTGAAAAATGTTTCACAGTGAGAAAATAAGAATGCTTTTTAAAAGGACTCACATCATCATAGAACTGGAAAGTTGGGCGGGATCTCACTGGCAATATAGCCCAGTTCAGACACAAGAGGGAGCTCCATTATAACATACCCTCCAAATAGTCATCCAAACTCTGATGAAAGGCTTCCTGGGAAGGGAAACCACCAACTCTTGTGGCAATTCTACTTTTAGAGAGCTCAAATGATTTTGGAGTTTTTTCCTGAAGAAAGCCTAAACTGACCCCTGCATTTCTACCCATTACTCCTGATTCTGTCCTCTTGGGTCAAACAGAATAAGTGGTGTCCATCCCTTCCCTCAAGTGTTCCTCTTACTGATTTTCTTAAGAAAAGGATTCGAGGTTTTGGACATCCTGGAGGAGGAGTGGAATGGGGGGGAGTGAGCCCTCTCCACTCACCAGCTAATCAAGGTCCTCCTTAAATTGTGGGTGCCCAGAGCTAAAACTCTGAAAACTCTGACAAGGTCAGAGCTCAGTGGCACTATCACTTCCTTATTCATGGAAATCTTACCTCTTAAAACGACTCAAGATGGCATCTTTTTGGCTAGCACATCACACTGTTGATTCACACTGAGCTTTCAGTTCACTAAAACCACCAAATATTTTTCAGAACATATGCTATCCAACAATTCCTCTCTGCCACTGCACTTGTGAAGCTTATTTTTTTTTGTATTCACATATAGGACATCAAACATATTCAAATACTTAGGTGGATCTGTGATCATCTAAGATTACAACCTATTCAAACCAGCTCATCTTAAGTGACTCTTATCCATGTCCTCCCAAAAATCACCCACAAAAGTTTGCTTCTGGGACTTCCCAATGAGTGATGTTTCACCCTAATCTAGCTGACTCACCTGGCTGCAGCCTGTTTGCTACTATGGGACTTCCCAGGAAGCACTGCTTTGCAGGGATTCACCTCTGGACTGCCTGTAGCCTCTGACTTCACCCCAGGACCTACCAGGGAGCCCTGCATTTAGCTTACCTGTCTATGCTTTATACTTTCATCCCTGCATCAGCCCTGGATCCATGCTCAGGCTTCTGTCTTCACCCTTCTCCAGAGCTCTGGAGGCTGTTCACAGACCAGAACCATCTCCAATTGCAAACTCTTGCCTTCCCTGGGCTGTACTTTCTTTTGTTCCTACTTGTTGTGAGGTGGTTCTCAGAGGAAACAACATCACCACTTGCTAAACAGCTGGGCATGTAGAGAGCGGCTGGAGGAGTCTAATCACTTCCCTCTCTTAATGGGCTTCTTTGAAGTCACTGATAATCAATTTGAACTCATTCCTCAATAGTTAGCATTTCCATCATACTCTCCCAATCCCAGTAATTCTAAACCCCTGGTTCACTGTACAAACCCTATTCTCCATTTCCCACCTCCTACACCCTTATTCCCATCCCCCTCAACTCTCCCGATGCTCCACACCAGTTCTACCCACCCCTTCCACAGTGCTCTCTGAACTGCCTGCTCCAAAGGTAACAAACTTGCTTTTATCTCAAACCTTTTCTTTCTCACTCTCTCCACAACTTATACTCAGTGAGACCTGGCTCCTTCCTGATGACACGGCCACCCTCTCTAGCACTGGTTGTGGAGATGGAGCTGCAATGCTCCTTGGTTCCCACTGCCACTTCCAGGATCTTCCTCCATAGCCATCATTTGGGAATCTCTCTTCCTTTGAGGTTCACTCACTTCCCATAACCAATATATGACTCAATTCCACTTCAGTCACACACAGAGATGGCCATGCCCCTGATCCTGCCATCACCCACAAATGCACTAATTCCACATTCATGAACTCTGGAATTCCCTTTCCTGATTATACTCTTTAACACTCCATCATTCCCTCTGCCTTTATGACTCCTAAAGCTCTCTCTTCATCCTCACCATGACCTCTAATTCTGCTATCCCTTGGTTCTTTCCCAGGTCATCACCCTCACAATGGCCATACTCTCTTTCTCCAATTTGATGCCTTGGTGAACTCTTTCAACTCTATACTATCTTTTACTTTCAAGAACCATACTCCTTATCCTATTGCCAGTCATGCCCTGGCAAGTCCCAGCTCTGAATTACTCCCATTATCTGCTGCCTTCATTTCGCTGCTAAACAGAAGTAGAGAAAACCATGAAACCAAACTAACTGGATTCGTTGCAAATTTATGTTAAATAATATCAAATGGGCCCTCAGCACAGCAAGGTAATTCAAATTGATTCACTATCCCACATACCATAGCAGTTTTCTAAGCCTTTTAGTCCCCCTTCTAATCTCCTATGACTGCTCCTCCCTCATTTTCAGCTAAAAACCTGGCTTCATAGTTTATTGAGGGGAAAAAAAGGTGGGGTCATCTACTGAAAGCTCCCTCTTTTCCCATCCTCCTCATCTCACATCACTTAGATGCCTTCCCTTACTCTCTGACTAATCTTAATTCTTTCATTGTCTGCTGGCTACTTCTCTTCTGCCTACAAACATATTCATGTCTTTCTCAACTTAAAACAAACCAAACCAAACAAAACAAAAGAATGTCACTTGATCAGTCCATCAGTGCTAACTATTGTTCTGCATCTCTTCATTTTGTGGCTAAACTCCTTGAGAAAGCAGTCCATAATAAACGTCTCTATTTCCTTTCATTTCACTTTCTTCTGCAAGTCTGGCTTTAGATTTCATCATTCAACCAAAATCACTCTTTTCAAAGTTAGCAACGACCATTTCATCACCAAATCTAATGGCCTTGATCCTCATACTTCTTGACCTATCTGCAGTTTTTGAAACTATCAATCATCCTCTTCTCCTTGTTACTCATTTCTCTCTGTTTTTGTGACACTTCTCTCTCCTAGATCTTCTACCTGCTGACCCCTCCTTAGTTTCCTGTGCTGGATCTTCATTTAGAACATACTCTCTAAACTTAGGTGTCCCCTAACTCTTCATCCCCTACTGTATGCTATTTCACATAGTGATCTCAATAGTTCCCAAAGGTTTAATTACCATGCCTATGCAGATCAATTTATAGCTAATTCCAGTCTCAAATCTCCAGCTTTCTACTGGACATCTTGAACTGAATGTTTGTAGACATCTTAAAAGTCAAGATGTCAGAAACTGAACTCTTTACTTTCTCATATAAATCTTCATCTCTTCCTAACTTTCCTATTACTGTTGAGGACACCACCATCCTCCTGAATGCCCAGGCTCACAAGCCCAGATGTCATCTTAAATCCTCAGTTTCTCTTAGCCCTCATATCCCACCTCTTTCTAAATCTAGTTGATTCTACCTACAGTTTTCTCATATATGCCCCCTACTTTCCCCTTACACTCTCACCCTCCTGGTTAAGGCCCTCATCACCTCACAGCTGGACAATTACAATTGTATTCTGACTGATGTCAAGGCTCTCCTCACTCGGTCTATCCTCCACTCAGCCACCAAAGTAATCTTCCTAATGTGCCGGTCTAATCATGTCATCTCCATACTCAAACTTCAGGGCTCTTATCACCAGGATCAAAAAGAAAATCCTGTTTGGCTTTTAAAGCTTTACAAAACCTGGCTCCTTCCTATCTTTCCAGTCTTTATAATACTTTAATATCCTTGTTGCCTAACTTAATTCATTTATATATAAACATCTGAAGTTTTACTACTGGCTCCTTTCTTGAATTTTATCTTCTATGAACTCCTGGCTTTCTGTGGTCTACAGTAGTAGAGTTCATCCCTCTTATAATCCTTAGCTTAAGAGCGATCTCCCACTCTTTTTATAGTTTCCACTTGAATTGTAAGACACTTGGCAAATACATTCTTTCCACTCTTTGTCGGGTATACTCCATCTTTGCCCAAGAATCTGTGACTTTCATATTTTAAGCAACGATCCAGAAATCTAAATCAATTTTTTACACATTATCTTCTTATCCAGCTATCCACCTTCCCAGTTAGTTTTTCTCTTCTATACCTCTTACAGTAAGTGGTCAACAATAAAAATAAAACAACATACACCTTTATTGTTTTCAGTTTCTTGCCCAAGACTTCATAATCACTGGCATTCTTTGCAGGTTCTTTCTGGCTGTATTGTTTATGCCCACAAGAGTTACCAGGAGTGAGTAGTTGTCACTGGCTTTTGTAAAGCTTGGGAGGTTCTGTTATGTCTTAGATACATGCCCCAGAGAAGCCACTATACCTCTGTTATTAGGTCAAAAAATAGTGGCCTAAGTACCCCTGAGCAGTAAATCTCAGTTACTACTGCATGATTCCCTAATTGATCAGGAAGAGCTTCATACGGCTTTTTATACTCTAGTTACAAAGCTGTCCTCCTCCCCACCCCTTTCTCTTCTGTGTAACATTCTTCCATTCTCCAACATCCTGACAAGTTAGGTGACCCCTTCTCTACCTCGGACCTCTTTTTTTTGGCCTATTGAGGCCTTGCTTCTGTTTCCTTAGAACACATAGTTCATTTTCCCTTAATAATCTGTAAGTATGGAGAAGCAACCTTTGAGCCTTTTCAGCTTCTCTTCCAAGAAGGAGATGAACCTACCTACACTTAGAATACAGATTAGAGCCCCTCAGCTGTGCAAGATACACAGTGCTGCAAGTCCTGCACAATTTCCCCTTCTCACTATACTGGATGAGAATTTCAGTTGGTTTTTTAACTACTTGTGGATGTTTACATCTTTAGCACCTGATTAAAAGTTTTATCATGAATGATCATTTCCTAATGACTTGACAAACTCATTCAACTTCCCTTTCTTAGTCTCAAACAACCTACCCACCTTATGCTTCTACCAACCTCCTATTTTCACCAATTTGCCCCACTCACCAATTTACTCAATCTATCATCAAATTATTCTTACTTTATCTCACCTACCTTGTCCTGTCTTCCCAACTACCTTTTCTTTTTGAACCCTTTAGGGTTCTCTTCCCATATCCTACTTGATCCTCTTAAATTGTCTTTGACCTTGCCTCTTTCAACAGAATGGAATCTGGAAATAGTTATCTGAGATGAGTCTCCAAATTATCCTCCATTTTCCTCAAATTTCTCCTTCCCAAATTCAACATTTGACCTATATTACTAACCCAAATCCCTCCTCTACAATTTCCTTTTTTTCAAGTGCTAAGGCTCAAGTCCTTCTCTTTTCTCCAGCTCCTCCTAGAAACTTCTACCATGGAATTCAAAAGTAACATCTCTCAATGTTTTAAAAATACAAGATGTTGCTATCCCTTCCTTTTCACAAGTGGGTAAATATTCTGATGTTACAAAGAAAAAATCAGAGGTAGAGACTAAAAAGAATAAAAGAACTCAATTTTCAGAACTACCTAAGAGCACTGCTAGAGAACCTTTTAAGAGAAATAGTACACTCCCTATTTATACCATGTATTCAGGCCACTACAATTTAATTCCAGGAACATCCTTATTCCCTTACCATCATCATCATCTTGGTTAGGATTCGGCACATCTTTCAAAATGCTGAAGATTTCATCATTACTTGCCTTACTTTTAAAAGCAACAGCTAAACAGAGGGCCACAGAATGTCCTGGAAGAGAATCTAAAACACAGGAGAAAAAAGTCGTAAGGTTGAAAGAACTAATGTAAAAATTGCTAAATAACTTAAGTTGGGCATATAGTGAAACTTCATTTAAACAGGGGAAAGGAGTGGGGGAAGAAGATATTACTTACTGCTACTTTCATCTCCATACTTGTAAATGCATGTTGGATTTGCAGGACACAGAGGAGCAAAAGCTGGAGGAACAATATCTAGTATGCGCTGATGGTATGAAAGCCTATAACACAAATGTTTTAATTTTAGAACATTTACTGTGTAAGTAACTAAAATACTGAGACTGACCACATAATCTCTAAGGTTCCTTCCAGCTCTAAAACTACACAATTCCACAGAAGTAAAACAACTTCAACCTCTTGGAAAACATCTAGTTCTGGGAAGAATAAGGCACAAGGCCTTATAAAAGCTAGCCCAAAAGCAAGCGTACTAAATTTTGTACACTTTAAAGAAGAAGTCCAGAAACCAACATTCAGAGTTTAGTGAAAAATTTATATATAAACCTAATAAACTTAAGATGATCTGACTTCTCATTTCAAAGCATAGTAAAGAATAGCTGCAAAAGGCAGACATGATACCAGAAGGAATAAAATCCAATGGTCTGGAAACCACAGAGAGAAAAAAACCCTACATTATGACATGATCTGATACCATAACTGATCGCCATATAATTAAGACCCCTAAATCGTTAAGAAAATGTTAAATTATGTTCACATTTTGTTTAAGAAAACAAGGAAGTTTATGCATTATTTCAGAAAGAGCTATCAAATGATAAAAGGAAAAAGCTTCAGTTATCTGGAAGATAACTTTTGTTGAACATATTCTCTAACAAGGCCAATCCTGGTAAAAATTCACCACAAAAAAAGTTAAGAGTAAACAGAAGACACAGTCATGTGTTGATATAAAGATCCATTTGTGAACATGTGAATTTTCAGAAGTCAAAGCTTTAATTTGTCCTTGTATTTGTCCTTAGATTTTAGAGCCAACATATTTCATTTCAAAAGCATAGACTTTTGTGTTACAATGAAGGAATTTTTTCTAGATTAGGAAAGCTTAGTTAAGTTTCTTGCATATGTAGTAAATATAATGTTGTCTCTCACATATAAGGACAACACTACTGACTCACTATCAGTAGAACATGTTGAGTTGTTTTTCCAAAAATGGTGATGGTTTTGAGCTGACACATCCATACTCCCTCGCTTGTCCTCCCTTGTGACCAACAGACATACAAAATAAAAAAGCATCAGGAATTTAACAAAATTCTCAATAAAACTTATGTTATAAATGCTGGCCACAATACTTAACATGATAGACTTTCAGAGCTGGAAGGGATCCTAAAGGTCATCTAGTACAATCCCTCCATTTTATAGATGACCCCACAGAAGTTGTGACTTGCCCAACAAGGTCACACAACTAGTTAATGTTCAAGTCAGAACAAAATCTAAGTCTTTCCAGTACACCTCTTTGCCTATTAAACCCATCTTCTAGTCTGTATATTTATCACATATGCACAAAGCAGACAAGCACTACACTAACAGTGTATAAAAAGAGGTGAGAGAAAACCAACAAACTACTCACCGCATACATTTTTCCAGTACTTCTCTTACAAATTTTGGCTTGGGATTTTCAAAATCCTGGGTAAGACAATCTGACCTAATAAGAAAATGTACACTTTTAATTAACAGTTAAGAACATTTCACATTTCTACCTTGGTTAGACTTATTTCTAATCGGGCCAACCCTAGGTAAAATACACTAAAATAATAAACTATTTTAGAAGACTGTTTCTGTACTATGCTATCACTCATATAGTTTTTAAAGTACTAAGGGAGTTTTGCTATGATGAAACTCAAGAAAAGTGTTTGAAGCACACTCACCAATCTTCCCAGCTCCAACGGAATTGGAAGTTACTTAGGTGATGGGAAAACCAATTAATGAACCTTAGAGGAAAGAAATATGGTCAACATTCCTAGAAATAGCATACATGAAACCAAAATCAGGCACGAGACAGGCAAAATTCTGATAAGGAAAGTTCTTTATCATCAAACCTCTTTACCTACTCAGAATGTCTATCATACCTCTTCTTCCATGAATGGATCTACATAAATCCTCCTGTTCCCTCAAGGAACTGATATTCAAATATCTCACTATTAATATTTTCTAATATAATATTACTGTCCATTATAACTACAGCTTGCATTTTATACATCTCTTAGTGATGGCTGATCAAATTAAGTGGTTAACAAATATTTATTAAGCTAGTACTTTATTTGGTTGTAACTATGATTTTGTATTTTCTATAAAATAAAAATAAGCATAATGTCAAATATTAGAATTCTGCTAATATTTTTATATTCACTTCCTTTTTTAATGATTTTTGCCTGAGTAATAAATTTTGAAGAAAACCTAGATGTGCAATGGTTTAGAGAGGAAAAATCTGGAAGTGGCACAAGATGTAATAAATGAAATAGAACAGAGTGTCTTTGACTATATAATTTACATCACATATGTTTACACAAATGTATCATCACATGAATGCCACAATTTAATACTGCACTACACAGTACATGGAATGAAATCTGAGAAAATCTGTTAAAATATAAGTAATCACCTGTCTATACATGTAGTATTCATTGTATCCAAACGCATGTACAACATTTCAGTCGCCTGTGCAAGCTTGAATTCACAGATAAGGAAAACAAATAATCATGTTTTAAACTCCTTTAAAATGTAAAAGTATTAGAGGATAATAACTGAGTTTTTTTCTATAAGTCTATAAATAATCTCACTGTGATTAGTTTAAAATTCAGTTTTCCCCTCAAGGCTGATTAACAACTGGAGGCAAACCCTTTTCATCATCCACCCACAAAGATGGGGACTGGATTTCACTGGTATAGGAAACCCCAGAAGACTTTCACTAAAACTTCTAGATTCAGAGCTGCCTCCAGGACTCAGAGATTTAGTGACCTGACATGGTGATGTGTCAGAGGCATGACTTGAAAATGGTCATCTTAGGTCTGAGGCCAGCTCTTTAGTCACTATGTATTGCTGTCTCTACCTTTCTACAAATCATTACTAATTTGGGAAGCTCCATCACTCCATTAAATTAAAAAGTAGTATTCAATCCAACTAAAAAAATTCAGAGAATAACAGACACACAGACACACACAGGGTTAAGTGATTTGCCCAGGGTCACACAGCTAGTAAGTGTCAAGTATCTGAGTCCACATTTGAACTCAGGTCCTGCTGAATTCAGGGCCAGTGCTTCATCCACTGCACCACCTAGCTGCCCCCTCAGATAATATTTTGACCTTTTTTATTAAATAACAGTGTCCCACTGTTTAATACTAAAAGCAAATGATCACTTTAAGTTCTTTCAAAATATACTTCAGTCCAAATGAAGAGAAAACATTTAGAACCTGTAAAACATTTTAATGTTATCTTAAGCCCATATACATGCCATTGGTGATTTAGAATTTTATCACAAGGTAAGAGAGTAAAAAGTAAATCTGGTCAGACTCTTCATTTCAAGGAAGCAAGCAGCAATGACCCAAAGCAGTCAGGACAGATGACAGTGTACTATGGGTAGCTTTTGAAAATCTTTTTCCTTTAGTAATAGAAAATTCCATTCTATTTTACTTTTCTTTAAAAAAAAAAACTGTTCAGCCTCAACACTGAAATACATCTGAGTCTTTAAAAAAAATATGATCCAAGAAAATGAAATGCTAAAATATAGGAGCTAAAAAAGCTTAAAAATTGCTCCAGATCACTAAAAAGTTTGCTTTCATTTTGAGATACTGATCATAGCCAGCAACCCAAATTAGATTCCAGAAATCATCAAGATTTTACTTGGTAGCTGAGGAAACACTCAATTCTTCTTGAAACAAAGAAAAAAAAGGTCAAGTCAAACTACAAACAAAAAGGATACAACTTGGGGTAAAGAGCCAGGCTGAAGCTTGCACAGTTCAATGAGAAGTGTTGTGTACATAACATCAATGTGAGGGGGTACGGGAAGCTGAAATAGTTCTGCAAAGATCACCTAGAAAACAGTTTAAATGAATCAGAACCTAATTCAAAGATAACTATGCAGACATCTTCATTCCTAGAAACTTTCCAAAACTCTAAGGTCTTTTAAAAAAAGTTGCTGCTTTCAAACAAAGGCCCATAAATTGACATTTTTGAAAATACCTTCTCCATCCCCTGACATGGTGAATGAAACTTTGAAATCAGACAGGTGAATGATCATTTGACCCATACCCTAATCAGAAGCCCACAAAAGGGGAAAAGTTGTGTAAGAGCAAAGAACTTCAAGTGAGGAGACTTGGGTCTGAATATTAGCTCTGATGTTAGCTATGCAACAACAGGCAAGCTGAATGCTCTGTTCCTCAAGTTTCCTGATCTACAAAATGAGGAGAATAATATTTATACTACCTATCTCACAGAGTGATGACAAAGTGCTTTCAAGTGCTATATAAATCTACTTACTGCTGGAATCACCCATGTCACATTAAAATATACAAACTCTTATCCAGCTTATTATGTTTTTGGGTCCAGGAATGAAAGGGCTTCTGGGGACAGAGATTCAGGTTGAACTATTATCTAATTAAAACTTTATTCTTACTGTCAGTCCATACTGTTAGATATATGCTTTTTTTTTTTTTTTTAGTGAGGCAGTTGGGGTTAAGTGACTTGCCCAGGGTCACACAGCTAGTAAGTGTCAAGCATCTGAGGCTGCATTTGAACTCAGGTCCTCCTGAATCCAGGGCCGGTGCTCTATCCACTGTGCCACCTAGCTGCCCTCTCTTAGATATATCCTTAAAACATTTCAAAACTCCTCAATGTGGTCCAAGTCTTTCTTACCTCAAAATGTTGTTTTTTTCAAAAACCTGTTTTATACTTTTCTGTCCTAATCCTTGATTACCACCTACAGTCCTTTATTTGAATTATGTTCCTCTAAGACTGCTTACCAATAACTTTTATATATTTTAGGAGATAATGTGCTTTATAATTTGCAGTCTGTTCAGCTCTCAATGTAACAGATTCATACTCTACTTCATCTTTAGCATGACCTCCAGGCCCATTTCTTGAAGACAGGTAAAACTGACAGAATACTATTTTAGAATTATTTTTTATAAATGCACATAAACAATTACAAATATAAGGCAATATGCCACAAAAAATAGGTTCTCATTCAAATATGGTTAATCATACTTTAACAGAAAGTGTAGTGAAAAGACTTTAGTAATTGACACTTTATGCTAACTGCAAAAATTGTTTTGGGGTGATAAATGATTATATAAAACGAATTACAGTAATGTGCAAACCACTGCAAAAATACACCTCTTTTTCCTATTTTAATGCACCATTTATAAAATGAACTTTCCTCTTCACAAATTATTAGCTTTTTTGGATTTTTAATGTGTTAGTGCCTATACTTGGCAAAAATGCAGTAAGTGCTTAGTTAATTTTATTAAAATATAGGTCTCTGCACCATTAATAAACAACAGACTTAGTAATGACAGTTTATCTACCTACAATGAAATTCTATAGATACTTAAATCACTAATACATCTGAAGTAAAAAAAAAAAGGAGTTAGTTTCTTTAGTTATCTGTGAAAACAAAAGAGAGTATGGTTCACAAATAATTTATAAAGGAACTCAAAATTCTACTATAGCTGCTGGGCTCTCAATTTCCTTTCTTTTTGTCAAGGTGGTTAATAAAAAAGCAGAAGTAACTTGATATTCTTTTCCTCTTTCTTTGCTAGTCTGCAGTGCATGAAAATTAGTGAGAAAAAAGAAAAGTGAAAGGCTTGGATAGCAAAGAGGAGGCTGTATTTTGAATGTCAAAAAATATAATATTAAAATTAACAAGATGCTTCACATAAAATGCATACCTCGACTATATGATAATTCAAGGGGATCTTGTTCTTTCCTGGATAGCTCACTAGTTGTGCAGCACTATTTTAAAAAAGCACACAGATTTATTAAAATACATCAAAACCATACAAATCTAGGAAGCAAATCAAGTCTAGAAATCAACAGCAGTACCTCAAAACAGCAATATTGTTTGAAGATCTGTGAATGACTTAACTATTCTCAACAATACAAGGCTCCAAGACAATCCCAAAGGACTACTGATGAAACATACTATCCACCTCCAAAGAAAGAATTGATATTGATGGAACACGAACTGAAGCATGTTATTTTTCACTTTCTTTCATTTTTTCCCTTTTATTCAAGTTTTCTTGTGCAAAATGACTAATATGGTAATGCTTTACATAATTGTACATGTATAACCTATGTCTGATTGCTTACTGTCTTAGAGAGGGGGGAGGGGAGGGAAGGAGGGATAAAAATCAGAACACCCCAAACTACAAATAAAAATGTTTATTACTTTAAAATTTTAAATTAAATTTTAAAAACTGGTAGTACCTCAAAAAAGAAATATCTCAAAGTGTCCCTAGTTTGAATCACATAACCAAGAGCATGACAAAGTTTGGCTGAATATAAGCACACAGAGAAAATCATCATACCACCTGAAATTCTCTGGGAGAGTAGGAAACTTATATGTATATTATGAACATGGATTAGATAAACACATACAAAAAGATTTTTAAAAACAGAGCTTGAAAATATCAAGCAGTTATTTCCTCTTTTATGTATCCTTTCCACCTTATACCTATGCTGAAAAAAATCAACAGTCAAATTTCATGAAACATTTTATAGAAATGCTTTTCAAGGTGCTTGAGACTGTGGAAGCATGAAAAATTGGAATGAAATCACTAATGTTCTTATCTTCTCACAAAGTCCTACTTAAATGAAAACTCTGAGTTAAATTTTCCTATTAAGGAACAAGTACAATACCCAGAAAATAAGACCCAAAACTTAGATACATACCACAAAGCACCTAGCAAAAGGATTTAAGGGAAAAGGAAGCAAAGAGAATTTGTCTCTAATCAAACAGGAAGTTAAATGTAGAGACAAACTTTTCTTTTAAAATCTTCTAGCCGGCTACTCTTACAAATGCTCACTTTTTCTTTTCTATGACCTATAAAGCTTATTTCTTACCATGTCTTCCTTTCCTTCCAGTGGGATTTAATGATGAAATGAAGATGTTCTTCTATTACAAATCTTTCCACAGAATGACTGCCTGGCATAACAGGACCCTAAAACAAAATCATAATGCAAATTTTTTTTTTTTTTTTTACCACTAGACAAAGTATTTTCATAGTAAAAGTTATACAGTATTAGAATAGTTCGTTTTAGGAAGCTTTCCTGTCTACTTGTGTCCATTAAACAAATCAGGGTCAATTTCATGCCTACTAAGGCTTTATGAAAGATTCCACACCTAGTCACTACCATCATTCTCCTCTACTTACTTTTTCCAGTGAACACAAAATAAAGGTTATATGTCATTGAATTGATTTTAAGTTTTACTTTTCGAATGTGAAAACATTTATAGAAACCTAAGCCTCAGAAACTAGTAGTAGATGAAAAACTAAATTCTATTTTCCCAATGGTTCACATGCATTAACAGAAATATTCACTTTTGGTTATCTGATCAAAGAGAATGAAATTTCTCTAAATGTAAAGCAAGACCTCTAAAATGCTTTACTAAGTCAATAACTACTAATGGGTCAAAGTAATACTGGAGGGGGCAGGGATGATGTGAGACTGAGTTAGCTAATATGCTGGATAACAGAATCAGAATATAAAAAGGTCTTGTCATGCTAGAACAAAGCTTTTCACTAACTTTCCCCCTAACCAATCATGTTATAACAACTTGACAGAGGGCAAGGTAGAGAAAAGTAATGCCAAACAACAATAAAAATGGAAGTTTTTTTCTTTTTAAACAAGCTATAAAAAAACTTGATTTTTTACAAATACACTACTGAATCTGCTTGCTGGAAGAGAAAGAATTCTTCTCCTCATCAATTTAAGATTCAAAATACTTCCCTTTCTCTCTACTTTGGCTAACATGTGCCAAATAAGAACTACTACGGACAGGGACTAGATTTAAGAATTTATTTATACTTCCAAACAAGCTAGTCCCCTTTCTTAAGAGTTGCCTAAAGCCCTGAGAAGTGGAGGGACTAGGCCAGGGTCACACAGCCAGCATGCATTAAGAGGCAGTTCTTCCCAAAGACTCCCTATTGTCTAGGCCGAGTTTCCTCTCATGAACTTGATGGATATGCTGCTGCATAACACACAGATTTGTTCTTTCTAAAAGTACACCTGGAACATTACAGAACTCAAGTAAACAAGTGATGTGATACGCTTTATTTCATAAAATGCTGTGTGTCACCTACCTCAGGATCATCTGTGTAATCAAACATCCTAAAGATGACCCTTGGCATTGGGTACACTGAGTCCTCTGTGTGAGGTGGTGGTGTAAAAGGAGGCAGATTGTGCTGCAAGGCTTCACAAAGAATGCTGTCAAAAGCAAGGTATGGTCTCAGGATGTGCCGTTCCTGCCAGCGATCTTTTTTTAATTTCTGAATCTGGGCCCAAAGGCAGTCTAAATACTAAAGATAAAAGATGATTTAAAAATTAACCCCAAGTAACTACATTAACATAAATGGAAAGAACTAGTACAAAACAATCAAAATGAATGTTACAAAATTACAAAGAACAGGTAGGGCTCTAAAGAAGAGATATGAGAACACATCCCACTCCATTCCTTTGTAAAGCTGGAAGGTCCATGGCTGTGATACACAGAACATATCTTTAGATACTTTCAAAGGATCAATCAGGTTTTTGTTTGTTTGTTTGTTTTGATCAATCAGTTTTGTTGATTTTTTCCTCTTTTTTAAAAAATGTTATCTGTAATATGGGGTGGCTCTCTAAGAGGTGGGAGGGAAAGGGATACAAGGCAAAACTTTGGTAATGTGGAAAAAAATGCTTTTAACCTCCAAAGATATCAATAACCATTCTGAAAGAATTATGCACACATACACACATGCACACACACACCCTTGAGTTTCACTACCTGAAATCTAAATTATGATACAAATTCTCTTACATATGAATGCTAGACAGCAAAATGTTTATTTCAATTATATGAGGACATATATATATCTGTGTCTGTAACTAGACTGAACCCTGAGGGAGCATGGTTTCTTTCAGAAACAAAAGACACACATGAAACATTTAGTAAACTACACAAGGCCATACGTGCATTAAGTGACAGGTAATTTTATAATTCATCATGAAAGGCAAGAGTTGAGATGGGAATTAATAATAATGCCTCATTTCTACAGATTTATAGTTTATAAAGTATTCTAATATATAATATTACTATATTATCTCATTTGACCCTCATACCGACTCAGTAAGGCAGGCAGGCAAAACAGATTTTGACCCCATTTTATGAAGAACCAGGAGACCAGACAAGTTAACTTGCCCAGGGTCACACAGCTACAACACAGCTGGGACTAAAATTCAGAAGTCTTCTAAATACAAACCCAGTGCTATTTCCTCTAGACACAGACAATGTTGCCTCAAGGCCATGCCTTGTTTAGAGTAAATTTTAAATCAGTGGAGAGAGATGAAAACAATGAAGATACATGGAGGTGGAAGTGAACAGGATACCTATTGCCAAGAAAGAAACTAGTTTGGCTTTGCAAGGGGCATTTGAAGCAACAGTCAAAAATTCCACTAGAGAACAAGATGGACTCTAGACATGTGAACAAAGTCACCACAGCAAGATTTTAGAGCAAACATGTCTGCAAACAGCTACCTGCCCACATCCACATCACTACAGATGCGTATCTGCTCATGTGTAAAATGTGGGAGTGGAACGAAATGATCTGTAAGGTCCCTTCCAGTTCTGAAGGTCTATGGTTCCACATCATTATTGGAGGGCCTTGGACATCAAGCTAAGCATTTGTACACAGTCCAATAAAATAAAGAATGTGAAGCCACAGTAAGAACTTCCTCCTATGTAAATGAGGGGCTGCATGCAATGAGCCTGAGATCTTTTCTAGCTCTAAAATAGTCAGGAGCTTGCAAAGAGATGGCAAGGTCTAACTGTAGTTCATCACCTTGCTCTTACTCTCAAGCCATAGCAGTTTGGTAAGGCTATCAGAGAACTGTGTTATGGTCACAGCCTTTGAGAACTAACCAAGGGATAAATTCTATGCAAGGCAGAGGCCTTCAAGGGAGGCTTTGCAATTTTATGTCATTGAGAGGTCTGGGATTTCACAGGTGTGGGAACTTCCTACACTGACAAAAACTGCAACTCCTTGATAACTTAAAATGTAAATTTAAGCTAAAGGCTTCTGGAATTGGTCTAAAGGAGGTACTAATCTTTATCTAATTTTAATCTAATATTCTAATTATATATTATCTAATTTCAGTTTTACAACAATCCAGAGAGGCACAACAATTCCCATTTTATAGATGAAGAAGTAGGATTCAAAATAAGTCATCTTGAATCCAAGATAGCATTCTATCCAATATATCATGTTAAAGATGGAGTGTTGGAAGTGATCTTAGAGATTATCTAGTTTGACTCCCTCATTTTATAAATGGCTCAAAGCTTCGGTGAGTTGCCAAAGCTCACACTGACTTTAAGTGGCAAGGCCAGCACTAGAACCAAATGGTGAATCATAGCATAGCACTTTTTCTAATACACAAAACTAATACTCAACTGACCATTCCTTTATTTAAAAGTGAATGAAATTAAATTTACCTCTTCTTGTGGATGTGGTTTATCAGCAGTCCACACTTGTAACAATGGAACATGAGTTTTTTGACGTCTTCTAAAAATACAAATCAAAAATGGATAATCATTAAAATTAACCCATTCAAGAAGGGTAACTTAAATACTAACAAACACAATCTTCCACAAAACTCTTATATTTCTTCTAATACCTTATTCCTAGCAGAATGACCAGATCTTAGTAAAAGGTAAAGTATCTATTACAATTTATCCATTCCCACTAGTACCAGAAAATAGTAAACAAGCAATTTAAGAACATTCTTCTGATATCATCAAATATAGGAATAATTTAAGCTTATTAATAATCATGCTGTACAACAGCCAACCAGTCATATATATTTCATGTCAAAATGAAATAAAAGAAAAAGTTAAATCTCAAACCAACTGAAGTTTCAGTATAATTGTTCAAGAAGTGCTTCATCATAGACAACCTAGTATGACTTTTATTTGGCTTAGACCAAATAAATACACTGGGAGAGATGGCCCTGAGAGGGAAAAGGGAAGGTGTACATTCCTCTACCACCACTTTCCTGTACAGTCTTTTTTTTTTTTTTTTGGTAAGGCAATTGGGGTTAAGTGACTTGCCCAGGGTCACACAGCTAGTAAGTGTCAAGTGTCTGAGGCCGGATTTGAACTCAGGTGCTCCTGAATCCAGGGCCAGTGCTCTATCCACTGCGCCACCTAGCTGCCCCTCCTGTACAGTCTTGGGCCAAGCTTGTGCCTGTCTAAAATCAAGCTGGTCCCAAGCCTTCACTCTAACCTTGCTTCTAGTACCTCCAGGAAAGGAAAACCTGCCATTAGCTAGAGGCTCCCAGAATAACAAGGCTATAGGTTCATTCCCAAGGTTATCAATGCAGTGTTCTTCAGATTATATCTTGTTGCATTGTTGAACAGAACTCTGAAAAATGTTATAGGTGCTTCTCATTTTCTCCATTCTTCCTAATCTTTCCACCCCACTCAACAACCCAAGAGGGAGTACAGATTGCAGAATAACATAAATGTTCCATATTCTTCCTTCCTGCTTAGGCCCATGAACCTAATGCTATATACAGTTTAAAAGAAAAATGGGAAAGCCTAACTCACAGCAAAAATTTTCCCTAGAGCATCCTATAATTTCAGATCCCAGCCTACAATTTAGGTCTCTCTCCCTAAGGAATTCAATCAATCATTTATGCATTTGTGAGGATTATAAGACATGGGTCATGATATAAAAAATAGGTCATGAAAATCAGACTTGAAAGATCACTGCACATGGACCAGAAATGTGCCACTTGCTACTGTGGGAATCTGGGTATTTCATATTTCTGGGCCTGAGTTTATTTACCTGTGAAATGAGGCTGGACTAGGTGACCTCTAATGTAGTGTTTTAATATTCTGTGATTCTGTGGAAGATGTATGAACTTAAAAAAAGGCAAGGTTTTTAAGGAGATGCTTGGAAAAATGAAATGTTCTAGTTAAAATAACTTTCGTACTAGTAAGGCACTTCCAAAATGAGTGCGATGGCAGCTCTTTGTTTACTTTAAACTCTCTTCTCTTTTTTTTAACTGAACCCCTCCTTTTGAGAAACCAAACAAGTTGCGAAATTTAAAAATGTTAAATTAAAAAATTAGTGTATCACACCAGGAAATTAGGAAAATAACAAACAACCAAACCCCAAACAAAAAAATCTCCTTAACAAGAAAGACTAGTGTTGGCTGTATTCTTACTTAAGATAGCTTTCAACAGTAGAAAAGATACGATCCATCTCTGCATCTTTTTTTTCATATAACTCCTTTCCAACCCAGGGCAAAGATGACAGAAATGCAAACACATACCAATCACGTCGTACCTATGGTAAAGGGGGAAAAAAAAGTGTTTCACAATGGGCTTCTAAAATCTCCTTTTAATTTTTCTCATAAAAGAATCCTAAATGGAGATTGCCCAGGGCCCAAGAAGGTAACATGACCAATCCAAAGGATTTTCGGAAATACCAGTTATGCATTTCTGATTTCTAATTCAAATCAAGACTCTAAAATACACAAAGATTTCTCAATTTCAATTCATTTCAAAAAGTATTTGCTATGTGCCACATGGTGGGGAGAAAAAGACAATGAAACAGCTGTTGCCTTAAAGGAGCTAACACTCTACTTGGAGCAAACAATAAATGCAAAAATAAGAAAATGTAAGGCTATTTTCTATAGAGTAACATGATATTCAATGATTAAGATACATAGGAGAAATCTTCAGCATATAACAAACATTCCTGCTGTGACAGAAAAGAGATTTGATTTGGAATCAGAACCTAGGATTCCTGTTCCAGCCAAAACCCATTTCTTAGTATTCCAATTTCAGCGCTTTTTCTAGCACACCACTATGGTTTGTTGTGAGAAGGAAACAAGAATATAAGGAAAGTTTTATGTTAAAATATTAAGTACTCCTCTTACCTGAGGTACATCCTCTTCCTGAGTTACACTTACAAAGTTTTCAAACATGGCGACCATTGATGGAGCAGCTATTACATGACAATTCACAAGATCTGATAAAAAATGGACCTGTCAGCAAAAAAATATAAATGTACATATTAGCAAATAGTCTATAACAATATTATAAAGATTATATATTCTGATTTCTTTGGGTTTATGCCAGGAATACATAGTTGGTTTAGTATAAAGAAGACTATAAATAAGTTATATTGGTTTAATAATATTATAAAAAGCATATGACCATGTCAACAGAAGCTGAGAAGGATTTTTGACAAAATCAGTTCTTGTCTCTATTAACAAACCTATAAATTATAACAGACCTTCCTTGGTATATCAAATAAAATTTATCTATCTAAATCCAATCAAATCATATATGTAAATAAGGAAAGTTAGAAACCTAATAAGATCAACAAAGATGCCTATGGCTATTACTATTTAAATTGGTGCTAGAAATACTATCTGTAGTAATAAAGACAAGAAAGAAAAATGGAAGGAATCAGCATAAGCAAAGAGTAAATACTTTTTGCAGATTATGTAATTTACTTAGAAAACCTTAGACAAAAAGAAATGAAACAAGTTCAGCAAAACTAGGATATAAAATAAATCTACACAAAAACATCAGGAACCAACAAAACCAAGCAGTAAGAGCTAAAAATCAGATTCTAATTCAAAATAATTATAGAAGCTCTGAAATACTTGTGAGTCAATTTTTCAAGGTGCACCCAGGAATTATATGAATCCAACTGTAAAACACTACAAAGTATTTTATGGAGGTAAAGACGGACCTAAATAACAAGAGAAATATTAATTGCTTTTGGTAGGTGAAACCAATATAATAAAAAAAATTATAACATCTATTTTACTTATATAGTGCTGCACCAAACTACCAAATAAATATTTTACAGAATTAGAAAAAATAATAAGTTCACATGGAGGAACAAAAGGTTAAGAATCTCAAGAGTAATAGTGGGGGGAAAAGGTAGGAAGCAAGAAAAAGTCTATCAATTAAGATCTCAAACTGAATTACAAAGCAGTAATCATTCAGTGAAACAGGTATGCTAATGGAGCTGTGAACTGGTCCAACTCTTCTGGAACATAGTCTGGAAGTTCCAAAAGCCCCTAAAGATACTAAATTGTACACTCTTTGATGAAGCTATACCACTACCAGGTCTAAATGTCATGAGATAAAAGAAAGGAAAAGTACCAATATGTATAAACGTTTATAGCAGTGTTTTTCATGGTAGCCAAAAGTTAGAAATCAAAGGGTGTCTTCTTATCAGGGATATCTAAATGAACTTTGGTTTATGAATATAATGGAATATTATGCCATAAGAAATTTTAAAAATGGACAGTTTCAAGAGAAATAAGGAAGACATCTATGATCTCATGGAGAGCAAAGGGAGTATAATAACTAGGAGAACAATTTATATACTGATAATAATTATTATAGAGAAAAACAACTCTGAAAGACCATAGAACTCTGATCAATTTAATGATAAACCATAAGACAAGTACTCTGAAAATGAAATATACTACTCATCTGAGGTCAGTGATGATGAAAAATAAAGAGAGACAAACATTTTCAGTCATGGCCAATGTGGTTATTTGTTTTGATGATCCATGCACATTTATAGTAAGGTTTCATTGTTGTTATTGTTGTTGTTCAATTGAGGGAAGACAGAGGGGGGAAATAAGCGTGGACTGTGAAAAACAGATTACAAAATCATATAAAAATAAATCTTAAGAAACAAGAACAATGGTTCAACTTGTTAGATGCACAACCTTTGGAGGAAGGCCTGAACAAAATCAAATCCAAAGTGGCTGAGACAATTTACCATACATATAATCTTGAGGAAATTATTTAAACACTCTGCAGCTATGTTTCTTCACTTGTAAAACAGTGGGGTTGGACTACAAAGAACATCGACATCAAAGGTTCTTTTTTGGCTCTAAATCTATGTATCAGAGTCTCACACAGAATGAGAAGATATGGACAGATTGTAATCTGCAACACTGGGAATATCCACAAAGATGTGATCTCAGATATGTGAGAGTAACTTCCCATTAAAAAAGATGAGATTTTCCAGGAGGCTTAAGGAAAAGCACAGGCTTGCAATAAAATTTCTTAGGTATAGTGCAGTCAATGAAGAAAAGAATTTCAATTATAAGGAAAAATCTCTTCTCTACAATTCCTTTGAAATCTTATTCCTTTCAAGAGAAGGTTCTGAATTTGTTTAGGGAACTGCAATAATGTTTCCAGTAGAAAGCTATTCAATACAACCATAAAGGGAAATATTTAACCATGGCAAATGTGAGGTTTAATGTGAAATGAAGGATTACAAGTCAAAAAAGAAAATTAAAAGAAAAAACAAAATATCTTTCTACCTACATTTTTCAGTCTTTCTCCTCTATCACCCAAACTCTGAAAAACATAACCAAATCAAAACCAGACATACCAAAATCACAGCTTCATCGTAGTTGTTTGCTTTTAAAGATTCTTTAAGTTGACGAATCATGGCTTCTACAAATTCCCCACCAAAGTTGTAATTTCGGGCATTAAGGAGTCCAACTAATGTCGTATAAACCGTCAATTTCAAAGGAAACAGACGTGCACTGAGGTAAAAAACCAAATATATGTTCATATTCATGATCTGACATACATACAATATAAGAAATTAATTCTAAGTGTTTAAAAATTTTTCTAAAAAGAGTAACGGCTTATAAGGTTTTTATATTTTGTACTCAAAACTATTATGATTTTGTTTTTAATAAAATATGCTCCATATTTTACAACTAAAGCATTATAAAAATTTTACCATTGTTAAGGGCTGTTAAGCAGTCCCCTTGATGTTGTGATTGCCTATTGGAATCACAAATATGCTTTAAAAGCATTTTCATGGCAGGTAAAATATTATTGTTCAAAACCATACACCCTTTGCATACATACACTGTACAAAGAATTCTTAGGATCTTGCTCTTGTAATTGGGAAGATCAGCCTCCAAAACACCAGCTAAGCCTTCTAGGTTGCTTTCCAATGAGAAAGTACTCTAAAGGGAGAACAAATTAAACTTGTGTTAAGGAAAGATGGCATTATTCCTCCATGATAAATCAATTTTGAAAAATAAATATTCATTGATATATTTGTTTTTATATTACAGACATTTCCAATGCAACCTATTACTTCTCTCTCCCTGAAAGCCATCTTCTTATAACAAAGAGGAACTCCCCCCCCCCCAAATAAAACATAATACCTTCATAATAAACATATTGACAAAGTTTGGTATTATCTATAATGTTCCATGCCATTAATAACCCATCTCTCTTTAAAAAATAAGATACTATCTCATATCTCTTCTTTGGGGCTACACTTGGTCATTATAATTTCATAGCATTCTGTTTTAACTCTTTTGTTGCTATTATTATTTCTATTTATATTGTTATAGTCATTCTACTCAACTCTATCGATTTCTATGTCTTCCCATGTTTGACTTTATCATACTTATGTCTTATAACATAAATAATATCCTATTACATTCATGTACTACAGCTTGTTTAGACATATCCTCTAGTTGATAAGAGTCTACTTAGCTTCTAGTTCTTGGCTACCACAGAAAGTGTCACTATAAATACCTGAGTGTTGTATTTTTACTATAGCTATAGACCAGAGTTTTGGGAAAGCATTTACATATTAATATTTTATACCAGTAAAGGATTGACCACATGCCTCCCTAACTTCTCATGGTCTCAGGCCACATGGTAGAGAAAGCAGGGAGAGAGCTTCAGTGTGCCAGTTAGCTCGAGCAGGAGAAAAGCCCCAAAAGGCCCATGTTGTCTCCCAGAAAGACAGCACACAGTCTCAAGGAGACCTAAGAGAGGTTAGAAGACCTAGAAGACCCAGAAGACCTATAAAACCCAAAAAGAAAAGACTCTAATGGCATCTTCTTTTAATAGAGAGGGATCATTTATACACTGACCAAAGTTAATTGGTTAGCATCATTCAATTCCATAGGTTGACATGACTTGAACTACATTAAAATGAACTCTACAGATGATATCAGGGAAAAGTACGATTATCTAATTGTGGTTTAATCCCATCAGTCCTTCACAGAGCTAGACAAAAGAATCTATCTTCATTTCTTTTGTTCCCTTGGGTTTATCCAGGATCAAGGAGAACTGGACTTGGTGGGGAGAGAAGAAAGGACTAAGAAAGCAATCTCTGAGTACTCCTGTGGTAAAAAGTTTTAACAGTTGGTTAGATAATGGAGAGAAGCCAGTTTTTTTTTTAGGACCACCCTTTTGGGGAGGAGACCAACAGCATGAGCTATGCACACCAGTCCGCCTGCGATGCAGGCCAGATTGCCTGCTGAGCACTCGACTTCCGGGGTGTGAGCTTAAAAGGCAAGGAGAGAACGGAAGTGGGGCCTTTTTTCCTGCTCCGCTGGTCTCCTGGCTGCGCTGCACAGACAGACGCGGACTGGAGTTCGACTCGGCCCAACTCTCGGTTAACAGCACGCACTTGACTCGGTCTCTCTCCCCAAAGGTGGCCTTGGGTTTTGGTGAGTTTTATACGGAATATAGACTAAGCCTAGACTTAAGACGATTTGTATTGTATTTCTACTTTCCTATCCTTCTAATCAACATCACCTTGTGACTACCATACAATAAAAGCTCTAACTAGAAAACCAGAAGCTTCTTCCATTTACTAGTCTGGGAGATAAATTAAGGGAAAGGATAAGTAGGGGAGATTTATGATCTAATATCCAATTTTAATCTCACACCCCCAAGAAATCCATTATTAATTATTATTTTCTCACAGTGTATATAGAGGCTTGCTTTCTTCTTTTTTTAACACTGACATTCTTGAAGTGTATGGCTATATGGAATATCTGGGTCTAAGGCCATGGATATTTTAAGCACACATAACCCATTTAGTAAAGATCAATGTTAATTATTTTCCTCACAATAACCATGAAAAAAATTTCAAAGTACAGAGTAGCAAGGCAGGCTAAGTACAGAATAAATATAAAGACAGGCATTGCTCTTTAGCAACATATGACCTGATGGAATTATAAACAACAGAGGAGAAGCAGTAGAATGAAGTGCAGAAAAACAATAAATGGGCAGTCCGGGAAATTTTGGCTTAGGCATTTACTAGTAGGATAACTTTAGACAAGATTTAACTGACTTTCTTAACTGTTACCATATCCAAAACGTGTTATTCTAAGTTCTTCATTCTTGATTGCTTATATTTACCTCGGCAAGGCCTTTCACATCCATTTCTTCCTTTCTACTCCAAATGTTCTAGTATAGGCTTTCATTACCACTAGCCTTGCATATTGCAAAAGACATTTAACTTATCTCTTGACTTCTAGTTTTTCCCATTTCTAACCATCTTCATACAACAACCAGAAGAAAAAAAAATCTGATTAAACTCTTTGGTGATCTAAACTCTTCAATGCTTCTCTACTTCCTAATGAATTAAGCTGAACCTCTAATTCAGAATTCAAAGCACTCGACAATCTGGTGCCTCCCTACTTTTCCTGCCTTATCTCACAGATTCTCCATAGATGTTATTTTCCAGCTAAATTGTATTTGTTGTCCCCCATATAATCCAGTACCTTTACTCCTTTATTCATAATCTTATGCACATCTGGCTACCCCTTCTCTCCCCATCTACCTCTGCTAATTAAAATGCTATCCATCCTTTATGGCCCTGTACCAGAGTCCTTCTTCAATGAAGACTTGCTTGCTTATGTGTACTTTGTACCTTTCTTACCCTTTTTACCATATTCTGTACTCTTAGTGCTATTAAACATTACATAATTATTTCTTATTTGTTTGTTATATCCCCTTACCCAGATTATAAACTCTGTGATGACAGATACTATAGCTTAATTAGCTTTGTATTTCCACCGTTTTGCATAGAGCTTGTACATATTATCTAAATGCTTTTAACTAAGAACATTAAAAAACAAAATAAAAAACAAAAAAAACCCAACTCTCTTTTATGTGCATCCAAAATAAAGCATTTCAATATGTAAAACAATCTTTGTAAAAATACAGTACTTAGTAAGATAGGATGATACAGTTTTATCCAAGAAATTCAGGTATATAATGATCAAGCTCCTAAGATTCAGATTATTCAATATATGGTCACTAAAAAAGCCTTGACATTTATCTATAATAGTTCATACCTTTTCTCCTACTCTGCATATTAGTGATTCTATTCGATCTTCAATTTCAATCGATTGCAAGGTCTTCTTCCTTTTGTGAGGTTGTTCTGTTTCAATATTAAAGAAAATCAAGATGAACATGTTACATGCTAAAAAGACTATTTAAAAAAAAAAAAAGAACATGTTTTGTAGGCTTAAATTTGTACCACTACTCTGATTTCCTAAGCAACTGTAGCTATAACTTTTTGATTTTGCAAAATAATGCCGAGATTTGAATGGCTACTGACTTCACCGAATTTTGTCTTTTAAGATAATGCTGAAAAAAGTTTTTAAAATAAAAATAAAAGAAGATAATGCTGCTGACAAGGATTACTTTTTTTCAGCAAAGCTAGAAAGATGGAAATTAGTTTCACATTACTCACACAAAGTAGTTTATCCTATAGTAATGATATGCCCCTGCTTCCTGGTCTTACTTTAAAAAAAAAATCATTATTCTCAAGTCTTACAAACCAACTCTATCTTTTAGGTCTTATTTTGATTTCCCATTAGCTTATAGCTATGTTGCAATGATTCATATTTCATTCCAATGTGTGGCTAAAGTATTTCTGATAATCAATCACTGAGCCTGTTGTCACCCTTGTCTACCACCTGTCAACACAGGATACAGATACTCTACTGCCTACAGAAGCCTAGATGTGACAAATCATGCTACAATGCATATAATACAAATAGTGGTTGACTATCTAAAACCCGACTATATAGTGTTGATGATCTTGTAATACCATTTAAGATCATGTGTATTGACAATGAAAATCCTCAGTAGGATCCAGGAGAACCTGCTGGTGTATATTTATAAGTAACAATTGACATTTTTTTTTATTCTGAAAACTTTTTTATTCTGAAAACTTAAAACCAAAAAAAAGTGAGCAATTCCATATAAAAAGTAGAACACAAAGAGGGTTGTATATGAAAATCTCTACTCCACAAAACTTGCATTAAAAAAGAATTATGGAATGTATATCACATTACTTTCAAAATCACTCTGCTTGTCTATACTTCTTTCTGAACTTGTTGTCTACATTTAAAAAAAAGTTTCATGGGGCAGCTAGGTGGTGCAGTGGATAGAGCACTGGCCCTGAAGTCAGGAGGACCTGGGTTCAAATTCAGCCTCAGACACTTGACACTTACTAGCTGTGTGACACTGGACAAGTCACTTAACCCCAACTGCCTAATCCCCCCCCCAAAAGTTTCAATGATTTTTAACTTTCTTTTTGTTTTTGCATTACCATTGCTAACTCTCTCTCCACATTACAAACAAAATAAAACCCCCTTGTAACAAATAAGGAAAGTTAAGCAAAACAAATCCACAGTCACTATATATGGGTGTGTATATGTATGTGTACACACACACACACATATATATATATACACACACAGAGACACACACACAAATACATGTGTATATATGTATGTCTTTCTGCACTTTGATTTCATCTCTGTGTGAGGAGGTGGGAACATGTTTTATCAAAGGTCTTCTGGAGTCATGCTTGTTATTGTCACAGTTTAGATTTTTCAGTTTTTTTTTTTTTACAATGCTATTGTTATTGTATAAATTGTTCTCCTGATTCTGCCCACTTCACACAAGTTTCCCCAAGATTCTCTGAAAACATATTTTCATACACATTTGAAATATATTTATAGGTCCTAATTTGTTTAGCTATTCTCCAATTAAGGGGCATTCCTTTACTTCTATTCTTTTCTTTTCCTTTTAGTCCTCCCTTCAGGATCTACTCTCTGAAGCCAATTTTTTTTTGGGGGGGGGGTGATCATCCACTCACCGATATTATCCTTTCTTAACTATCTGCTCCCCTTTCATTTCCCCATCTCTCTCCCTGATGAGTTTGAAGTACTTCTACACTAACCCCACCCTCCCTTTACTACCCTCCCCTTTTATATCTCTATTCTCTTTTCCTGTTGAGTTGGCAAGCAATTTAATATAGATTATACAGGGTGGGCCAAAAGTCACTGAGAGGTCTGATATTTTAATAAATTTTTGAAAATCACCATTTCTTTATTTCATATACACAAACACACATTTATTTCCTATATATACTATATTATTATCCTATGGTATTATAAATTAAAAACAAAAAATAAAGGAGTTATTAAATATTGAAACCCCTTCGTAACTCTGTGACTTCTGACCCACTCTGTAGATGTGCAGTCATGCAAAACATTTCCATTTTAGCTTTCTGTAAAAGAAAACAGACCAAAACAAAACCAAAAAAACCCCACCCCAAACAACAAAAAAAAAACCCCAAAACTCCAAAACCCAATCCAAACCAAAAACCATGGGGAAAAAAACTACAAGAAAAATAAAGTAAAAAAAGTATGTTTCCATTTGCATTCATATTCTATCATTTTTTTCTCTGGAGGTGGACAGTACTTTTCATTTTAAGGTCTATGAAACTTTGGGATCATTGTATTGCTGGGAATAGCTAAGTCATTCACAAGTGAGCATTGTATAATATTGCTATTACTGTGTACAATATTCTCCTGGCTCTGTCTGCTCACTTCAATTTAGATCAGTTCAATCTTTTCAGGTTTTTCTCAAAGCACCCAGCACATCATTTCTTATAGCATAATAATATTCCATCACAATCATAGACCACAACTTGTTCAGCCATTCCCCAATTAATGGGCATCCCTTTGATTTCCAACTCCTTGCCACCAGCAAAAAAAAAAAAATGCTATAAATTTTTTGCACATATAGGTCCTTTTACTTTTTTTTTTTTTTTAAATCTCTCTGGGATACAGATCTGGTAGTGGTATCACTGGGTCAAAGGGTGTGCACCGTTTGACTGTCCTTTGGGCATAGTTCCAAATTGCTCTCCAGAAGGGCTGGAAGTTCACAACCCCACCAACAATGCATTAGTGTCCCAATTTTTCCCTTTGTCATATTAACCAATCTGTTAGGTATGAGGTTTGAGGGTTAATTTAATGTGCATTTCTCTAATCAATAGTGATTTAGAGCATTTTTTCACAGAACTATAGTTTTGATTTCTTCTGTTATTTATCAACTGTAGACTGACTTGTATATTTGACTCAGTTCTCTCTACATTTGAGAAATAAGGCCTTTATCAAAGAAACTTAATGTAAAATTTATTCCCTAGTTCTCTGCTTTCCTTCTAATCTTGGCACTAGATTACTATGGTCATTTACTACTGTGTATTGGGAACCTAATCTATTCCATTGGTCCATCACTCTATTTCTTCACCAGTACCAGATTGTTTTGATTACTGCTTTGTAATAGTTTGAGATCTTGGTACAACTAGGTCACCTTCCTTCACATTTTTTTTTCATTGATTCACCTGACCTTTTGTTCTTCCAAATGAATTTTGTTATTTTTTCTAGCTCTATAAAAATAATCTTTTGATAGTTTGATTGGAATGGCATTGAACAAGTTATTATACTGGCTTGGCCCAACCAATTATTATTTCTCCAATTGTTTAGATCTGACCTTATTTGTGTGAAGTATTTTGTAATTGTGTTCATGTAGTTCCTGAGTTTGTTTTTACAGGTAGACTACCAAGTATTTTATATTGTGTATAGTTATTTTAAATGGAATTTCTCTTTCAATCTCTTGCTGCTGGACTTTGCCAGTGATATACAGAAATGCTGTGGGTTTATTTTATATCCTTCAACTTTTCTGAAGTTAATTATTTCAACTAGTTTTTAAATTGATTCTCTAAGCTTCTCTAAGTATACTATCATATCATCTGCAAGGGGATAGTTTTATTTCTTCACTGACTATTCTAATTTGTTAATTTCTTTTTCTCCTTATTGCTATAGCCAGCATTTCTAGTACAATATTTAATATTAGTGGTTAAAATGGGCATCCTTGCTTCACCCCTGATCTTACTGAGCTTATCTCCATTACAGATGAGTACTGATAGTTTTAGATGGATGCTACTTATCATTTTAAGGAAAGCTTAATTTATTCCTATGATTTCCAGAGTTCTTAATAGGAATGAGTTATATTTCATTAAGTTATTGATATGAATTATGCTAATAGTTTCCCTAATATTGAACCAGTTTTGCATTCCTGGTATAAATTCCACTTGTTCATAGTGGAATGATACACTGCTGTAACCTCCTCACTGATATTTTATTTAAAATCTTTGCATCCATATTTATTACGGAAATTGTTCTAGTTTTCTTTCTCTGTTTTTGCTCTTCCTAGCTTAGGCATCAGCACCATATTTATGTCCTAAAAGGAGTAGGGCTCCTTCTTTGCCTATTTTTCCAAATAGTTTATATCATATTAGAATTGTTCTTTAAATGTTTGGTAGAATTCACTCTTGAATCCATCTGGTCCTGGGGAATTTTTCTTAAGGAGTTCATTGATAGTTTGTTCAATTTCTTTTCCTAAGATAGGGTTATTCTATTTCTTCATCTTCTGTTAATATGGGCAATTTATATTGTTGTAAATATTCATTGATTTAATTTACATTGTCAAATTTGTTGGCATATAATTGGACAAAACAGCTCCTGATAACTGCTTTAATTTCCTCTTCACTGGTTGTGAATTCATTCATTCTTTTAATTTTTAATATTGGTAATTTGGTTTTCCTTTTTTTTTTAAATCAAATTAACCAATAGTTTAATCTATTTTGTTTCCTGCCTATAAAACCAGCTCCTAATTTTATTTATTAGTTCAATGGTTTTCCAATTTTATTAGTCTCTCCTTTGATTTTCAATTGGACGCTTAACTGGGAATTTTTATTTTGTTCTTTTTCTAGTTGTTTTTTTTTTAGTTGCATGTCCAATTCATTGATCTGCTTTTTCTCGATTTTATTGATGATAGAGTTTAGAAATATAATTTTTCTTCTAAGTCCTACCTTGGCTGTATCCCCTAACTTTTGGTATTTTGTCTCACTGTTGTCATTCTCTTCAATTAAATTACTGATTTTTTTCTGTGATTTGTTCTTTAACTCACTCATTCTTTATGAGTATGTTATTTCATTTCCAATTAATTTTTAATGTTTCCATAGCCCTTTACTACAAGTCTTAATTGCATTGTGATCTGAAAAGGATGCATTTAATATTTCTGCCATTCTACATTTGGCTGTTAGGTTTCTATGCCCTAATACATGGTCAATTTTTGTGTAGGTGCCAAGTACTGTGGAGGGGAAAAAAAGGTATATTCTTTTTTATCTCCATTCAATTTTCTCCAGATGTCTATTATATCTAACTTTTCTAAAATTCTAATTCATCTCCTTAACTTCATTTTTGTTTATTTTGTGGTCAGTTCTGAAAGGTGAAAGTTGAGGTATCCCACTATTATAGTTTTACTATCTATTTCTAATCCTATAATTCATTTAACTTTTCCTTTAAGAATTTAGTGCTATACCATTTGTTACATATATATTTAGTACTGATATTACTTTGTTGTCAATGGTACTTTTCAGCAGAATGTAATTCTTCTGCTTATATTTGCATTAGATCTATTTTTGCTCTTATTTTGTTTGAAAGTATAACTACAAAAGCTGTTTTTGTTTTTTGTTTTACTTTTAACATCACTTGAAGCATAACAGATTATCCTACAGTCCCTTTTTTACTCTGACTCTCTGTTTCAAGTGTTTCTTGTAAACAACATCGGCAGATTCTAGTTTTTAATCCACTTCCATTTTGTGAGTGAGCTCATCCCATTCACTCATAGTTATGATTACCCGTATTTCCTTCCATCCTATTATTCCCCATATATCATTCTCTCCTTCTACCATATCCCTTTTCAATAGTCTGTTTTGCTTCTGCCCTCAATATCCCCAAATCTGCCCTCCTATCACCTGCCCCCCAATTTTTAATCTCCTTCACACCAGGAAGAGATAAGATTTCTATACCCAACTGAGTGTGCATGTTATTGTCTCTCTGAACCAATTCTGATGAGAGTGAACTTCAAGTGTTTCCCCCACCCATTTTCCCCTCCATTGTAAAAGCCCTTCCTTCTGCACCTTTTGTGAGATAATTTACCCCATCCAACTTTTCCCTTTCCCCAGTGCATCCTTCCTTCTCCCCTCTTAATTTTGTTGTTTTTTTTTTTTGCTGTTGTTTGTTTGTTTTGTGGGGAAATGAGGGTTAAGTGACTTGCCCAGGGTCACACAGCTAGTAAATGTCAAGTGTCTGAGGCCACATTTGAACTCAGGTCCTCCTGACTCCAGGGCTGGTACTCTATCCACTGTGCCACCTAGCTGCCTTCCTCCCCTTTTAATTTAATTTTTAATCATCCCATCATATTCAACTTATATCCATGCCTTCTGTCTAGGTATTCACCTTTTAACTGTCATAATAATAATAATAATAAAGCCTTTAGGAGTTACAAGTATCATTTTTCCATGCAGGAATGTAAACACTTTATTGAATCCCTTATGATTTCTTTTTCCTGTTTACCTTCTTATGCTTCTATTGAGTCTTGTATTTGAAAATCAAATTTTTTATTCAGCTCTGGTCTTTTCATTAGGAATGCTTGAAAGCCCTCTTATTTTATTGAATATCCACTACCTGCCTCCCCACCCCCCAGATTATACTCAGTTTTTCTTGGTAGGTTATTACTGGTAATTCTAGTTCCTTTGCCCCCTGGAATATCACATTCCAAGCCCTCCAACCCTTTAAGGTAAAAGTTGCTAAGTCTGTGATTCTGACTGTGATTGTTTCTTTCTGGTTGCTTGTGCTATTTTTCTCCTTGACCTGAGAACTCTGGCATTTGGCTATAATATTCCTGGGAGTTTTCATTTTGGGAATCTCTTTCAGGAGGTGCTTGGTGGATTCTTTCAGTTTATTTTATCCTCTGGTTCTAGGATATCAGGGCAGTTTTTCTTGATAATTTCTTGAAATATGATATATAGGTTTTGAGCATGGCTTTCAGGTAGTCCAATAATTCTTAAATTATCTCTACTGGATCTCTTTTCCAGGTTAGTTGTTTTTCTAATGAGGTTATTTCAAATTTTCTTCTATTTTTTCATTCTTTTTGCTTCTTGATATTTCATGAAGTCATTAGCATCCATTTGCCCAATTCTAGTTATTGAGGAGTTCTTCAATGATTTTTTTCTTTTAAATCTCTTCATTTGGCAAATTTTGCTTTTTAAGAAGTTCACTTCAAGCACAGTGGATAGAGCACCGGCCCTGGATTCAGGAGTACCTGAGTTCAAATCTGGCCTCAGACACTTGACACTTACTAGCTGTGTGACCCTCAGCAAGTCACTTAACCCTCATTGCCTCACTTAAAAAAAAAAAAAAAGTTCACTTCAGTGGATTTTTGTGATCTTTTGCCATTTGGTCAATTCTATTTTTTAAGATGCTATTTTCTTCATGCCTCTTTTAATCAAGCTGTTGACTCTCTTTTCATAATTTTCTTTCATCACTCTTATTTCTGTCCCTAATTTTTCCCCTTTCATTTTTTTCAGCCTATTTCTTGATTGGCCTTTGAAGCCTGCACTGTGCAGTCTGCACTGGGCTCTAGGTCTGACCACCCAAGTTTTCCTGGACAGGAAAATTGTTTCACCCCTCCCTACCTTTTGTTGGTTCCGCCACTCCACAATTCTATTTGAGATGTTACAGTTGTATGGAGGGGAATTCGAGTTCCTGATTTTATTCTACCATCTTGGCTCTGCTTGTGAATGTATTTTTTTAACCCTCCTTCATTGGGTAGACCCAAGAATGAGGTTCATTTGAGGCCTGCTCTCTATCCCTTTTCCCATGTTTGTTTATTGTTCTCATAACCCAATTATGAAATAGTAAATTCTACCCACTTCTTCCTCCTTTCTACAGTAATATAATTTTTTATTCTCCCTGTTCTTTCTCCTCCAGAAACTATCAAAACAGATCAACTCCTTTTTCTTCTGTTTATCTCAAGCAACTCCAACACTTTGAAGATATTATGGTCTAGGAGACAAACTTTTTTCTTTTCCTCCTGTTAGAATGTTAGCACTTTTATCATCATATATCCTTTCCAATAGCATAAATAAACTTAACTTTCTAGGTTTCTGTGGATTCATATTTTATTTCAAAGTTTCTACTCAGTTATAGTCTTTTCATAAGAAATGTTTGAAAGTCTTCTGTTTCTTTAGTGGTCTACTTTTTTTCCCCATCTGTATAATTATACTCAGCTTTTCAGGGTAAACTATTCTTGTTTGTAAGCCTATGTTTTGCTTTTTGGAAAACTAATCTAAAACTTCTCATTACAGTGGAAACTGTGAGGTCTTATGTATTCCTGACTGTGGTTTCTTGATACTTGAACTCTTTCTGGTTACTTGAAGTATTTTTTTTTCTTTGACCTGGAAGCTCTGGATTTTGCTTATAATATTCCTGAGACTTTCCTTTTTGGAGTTTACTTCATAAGGTAACCAGTGCCTTCTTTCTATTTGTACTTTGCCCTCTGATTCTAATAGCTCTGGGCAGTTTTTATTTATAACTTCTTGAAATAAAGCATCTAGACTTCCTCTTTCACCCTCATTGTGGTTTTCAATGACTCTGATGATTATTACATTTTCTCTCCTTAAGCTGTTTTTCATAGCAAATGGCATACACTATGTTCTATTCACCTAATCTTTCAATTTTGTTTTAGTATTTCTTGCTGTTTCTGGAAGTCACTAATTTCTGTTTGGGCTACTCTAATTTTGAGATAATCTTTTACTTCAGTAAAGTTTTCCCCACTTTCTATTTATTCTACCAATTCTTTCCATCAGAGCTTGTATTTCATTTTTTTCTCTTTCTTCATTTCTTCCAGGTATTCATGTAGTCCTTGTGAAAAACCCATGTTTCTTTCTTTTGAATCTCTGCTTACTGTTGCTCTATTTTTTAAGTTGGATTTTTTGATAAACCAGAATAGCTACTCTTTATAAAGCTGGTTTCTTTTCCTATCTACTCTTATCTCTAGCCTTAGTTCCAGAATTGGAGCTTTGTGCCCAAGCCAGGCTTGGTCCCTGCTGTTCTTTTCCTTGGGATGGTTAGCTCTGGTCCTGACCTACATCTGTGAGATTCAGAATGCTGGACTGTTAGGGCCCTCTGTGGACTTTCAGGACAGAATGCTATGGACCTTGGAGCACCTGGGCCTGGGGTATCCCAGGCTGAGGTTAGTTAACGGTGACTGTTTCTCTGGCCACTCCAAGGTCCACACCGTACATGTTGTACCACTTCAGACCTTTCTCCTGGGAGTCCTCTTTTCTTCCTGCTTCTAAGATAATAAGCCATGAAGATTACTGGTCTCTTTGGCTGGCTTTTGATCATACTGAGAGATTTCTTTCTTCCTTGCCTGTGTTAGTGCTACATTTTCCAAAGGGCTGTTGACTGATTTTTTTTTAATGTAGTTCTGGGGGGGATGAAATGACTTACTTTAGTTTCTCATTGAATTTCTTTATCATAATTTGGTCTGGTGCTATATTAAGTTTTTTTGCTGGAATATGTTGGGAGTTGAGCTGCTTGCTTCCATTCAGGCAGCCAACTTAGCTAGAGGTATAAAATTGGTTTTCTCTAGATGCAATCAGTCTGCACAACCAGAGGTTCTCTCTAAAAAGAAATTAATTATTAATTATATGTATTCATGTGGATGTGGAAGACTTGGAGAATACAATTCCAACTACAACAGTACATGCACAGTATTAGCCAAATTAGTTTAAAGAATTTTCCCCAATGATTTATAGTCATTTAATACAAACTTTCAGGTAGATCAGGAAGACCTGAGTTGAAATCCTGCCTCAGACATTTACTGGCTGTGCAACCCTGGGAATGTCACTTAATCTATCTGTGCCTCAATTTCTTCTCTTATAAATGAGAATAGTAGCACTTTCTTCCCAGGATTGTTCTGAGGAGCAAATAAAACAATACACGTAAAGCACTGGTAAACTTTAAAGCACTATGCTAAATAAATTCTAGCTATAATGAGGGCCATCTCTAAAATGCTATAGTGTTAAGCAAATCACACTATTCGTTGTACCTCCCTCTCACCTGCTTATGTGTTCTCTTCTCCTACCAGTTGCATCTCTAATCAGCAATCTACAAGTGTCTCATTTTGTTTCAATTCTGAAAATAAAGCACCAGACCAGACTGAGTCAAGCACATGAAAAACAAATATGTACAAGAAGATGAAGGAGAGGGTGGTTCAGAACAGCTTCACACAAGGTGACACAAGCTGAGTCTTAAGAGGACTAAGGATTCTAAGAAGAAGGGGTAAGGGGAGAAAGAATTAATTCTAAGCAGTGGAGACAACTAGTATAATGATAGGAGATGGACTGTTATGTATGTAGAATAAGAAGGCCAATATAGTTGAAATGCAGGGTTTATGGAAAGAAATATCGAGTCATAAGGCTGGAAAAGGTAGGCTGGGACAACTCTGTGAAATGTACTTCTCATTTCCTGTAGCTGGATTGTAGGATAAAGAAGAGCTGAGAGGTAGCTGCATTTTTAGCTATAGCTTCTAGGGAACTCTGAGGTGAAATGAAAAACATAGCAGAGGGAAAGGAAGCAAAGAACAATACCTTGGGCTTGGGCTGAGACACAAAGAAGTTGTTTTTGGGGGGGGGGCCCGATGGGGGTTAAGTGATTTGCCCAGGGTCACACAACTAGTAAGTGTCAAGTGTCTGAGGCCGGATTTGAACTCAGGTACTCTTGATTCCAGGGCCCGTGCTTTATCCACTGCACCACCTAGCCGCCCCCCAGAAAGAAGTTTAAAAAAAAAAATCTTAAGAACAAAGTTTGGTGATGTTAGAGATGATATGTTTTTTTTTGTTTGTTTGTTTTTTTGGTGTTTTTTTTTTTTAGTGAGGCAATTGGGGTTAAGTGACTTGCCCAGGGTCACACAGCTAGTAAGTGTTAAGTGTCTGAGGCCGGATTTGAACTCAGGTACTCCTGAATCCAGGGCCGGCACTCTATCCACTGCGCCACCTAGCTGCCCCGAGATGATATGTTTTTAAGAACACTAGGAAGCTGTGGTAGCTCCTAAAGCAGTAACTTGTATAATAAAAAGTGTTACAATGTAAAGGTTCTGTATAGAAGTATCCTACTAACTCATCTTGTAACAGTTATTAACAAAGTTTATCATAAATAAGATTTACTAGGATAGAAATGAAAATTTATGAGAAAATTGAAAAACAAAAGAATTTCAATAGAACAGAAAAGTTAATTTAAAGTGCCTTTTATTGTGTATGGCTTTAAAAAAAAACTTAGCATTATCTTTTTCAAACAAATTATACTGTCCTTCACACTAACTGAATGGACTCTATTCAGCATAAGGCTTATATTACACAGTCAAGTAGAACTTTAGCTATATACTCAAAAAGCATTTAACCCAAGGTGGAGGAAATCTATTTAGCATTGATCAAGGAGAAATTAGGAATATGATCCAATTATCATTTAAAAGAATCATCACAAGTTCCTTTCCTTCCATTCTCTGAACATGAACTTCAGTCTTTTCATCTCTCCACATATTTCTACTCCAGAACTTTTTTATTCTGTTCATGACAGACTATCCCTTAATCCCACCTATATCTATCTGAGGCTCAGTGGGGGGGGGGGGGGGGGAAGACACAAAAGTGGGATAGTCTCTACCTCCAAGGATCAACTGAGATATCACCCACTTCATGAAGATTTCCCTCCAGATTAAAGTACTCTGTTCTTCAATTTTTCCTAGACTATTCTGTATTGATCTTTCCTTTGTTCCTATTATATTCTATCTTGTATTATCTGTATCTATGTGAACAATCTATTTTTTCCCCTACCTAGTAGAAAAAGGTCATTGAGGACAGAGGCTTTGTCATTTTTCAACCCTGCATCCCCAGTTAAGAGCAGTTTCTTGCACTCAATAGGTGCTTAAAACAGTTTTTAAAAAATTAAAATGAGAATAATTTGCAATATGTATTTGCCATGTTAAGGGATAACAGGTTTAAAACGTATATTTCTATTTATGACATATTTTTGTTCATGTTCAAAGCTGTGCCAGTTTTTAAAAAACTGGTTGTGAAAACTGTCAACTTGACAAAGGGGTAAAAAACTAAAATTTCCTCTAGAGACAAAAATGATCAGTATTCTTACCAATGTAATTTAATTACTGTGTATGTTATACATTTCTAAAAAACACACAAGTAGTGTATTCTGTTAGCTGTAGAAAATGTAGAACATATTTCAGCAGACCCATGATTTCACTATAAAGACCCCTCCCTTCACCAATATAGATTAAACCCTCTCCAAACTTTAGCAGACAGTTCCAATCAGTAGTTGTAGCCAGAAAAATCATCACTGAACTGGTCAACCTGAGCAACTCCCCACTTACCTAGACTCATCCTCATCTCTAGCACTATATTAAAAATTGTTCCAGTTTGATAGGATATGCTAGAGCTTGGCCTCCATTGACACAATCTTTAAAAAACCCAAGGAGTTGGATTTTAGTGGAAACACATGGAATAGCTTGCAGAACATAAGTTTGCTCATTCTGACAAGAACTCTAGCTCAAATGAATTAAAATGTTACAATAAGTTCACTGTCAACTTCTTAGGTAAAGAGAATAATCAAATGCTTATTTCAGATAACTACAGTAGAAAGTAGGTGCAAGGTCACCAACCTCACTTTTTCCTCCAGTCACCTGGGTCCAGTAGCAAGATATATGAGGATGACTGGAGATGGCCACAAGATGTTTGATTTCCCCCAGGGTCACGTAGCTAGTGTCTGAGGTGAATTTTGAATTCAGGTCCTACCAACTGTGCCACCTAGCTGCCCTGGTAAATATCTGAGGCCACTTTTTGGGGGGGGGGGTTGAGGCAATTGGGGTTAAGTGACTTGCCCAGAGTCACACAGCTATAAATGTTAAGAGTCTGAGGCCAGATTTGAACTCAGGTCCTCCTGATTCCAGGGTGGGTGCTCTATCCACTGTGCCACCTAGCTGCTCTGAGGCCACATTTGAACTCAGGTCTTCCTGACTCCAGGCCCTACACCTTGAGCCAAATAGCTGCCAGCTTTCACCTCATACATACAACATTCCTCTTCTCTTGATAGCCAGGGAATACTAAGAGAAAGCTCCTGGAGGCCAGGCTATCATACTTCATCCTTCTCTCTCTAGCATCTAGGACCTATCCAATCCATACCTAAGATTTCATCCAAAAAGGAAAATTCTCTCCTAGAACCAGAGCTGATAAGTAATCATTTCAGCTACTTAGGTCTTAAAAGGCTGCCTGGGTACAATGAGAATTTAACTTACCCAGAGTCACAGGACCAGTATCTGTCAGATATAGAACTTGAACTCAGGTCTCTCCAGACTCTGAGCCGAGTTCTTTATCCACTCCACTAAAACATAGCTACCTCTGGTACAAAACTAGCCTTACTAAATATTCAAAGATTCACGGAGTGATAGCTGGTAGGGGTCTCAGTACAACCAGGCAGTACATCAGGCAGTATATCAGACCATACATAGACCTAAACATAGGAAGACAAAGAAGCCCATGGAGGTTGTAAGCTGCCAAAGGTGATAGAGATACCAAGCGTCAAAGGGAGGCTTTTATCCTAAGTCCTCTGATTCTAGAACTAATAGGTCTTTCGTCTGAATCAAGCTAAATAAAATGTAAAACATTGGTCCCTTCTAGAATAGAATTGCGCTTCAAAATAAACCTTAGTTGTTACGTTATTAACACTATTATTATTGTTACAATTATGCAAAAACATTTTCTGAGATTTCTATATTTTTATGCGAAACTTCTGATACCTGCTGACTAGTTCTGTTACTGCAGCTTCAACAAGTCTACATAACATAGTAAATAAGTATTTCTCTGAACATGAATTTCAGACCCTACCTTGAAGGATCACTTGGTATCTTGTTCTTTGGGTCTATTCATCTTCCCCTCCAGAGACTACCAATAAGATTACAGAATTAAGAGTATGGCTAAAATAACTACCACACTGTGAACCAGTGCCCATCACCAGAGAATATCCCCGTGTCTATCGAAGGGCTCTTAAAGCTAGTCAGTGAAAATGTTTTTTTTTAATATTTTGATAACTACATTTTCAAATAATTGGTTTCCTTGGCAATCCTACTTCATGCAATTAGAGACATTCTGAGAAGGGTCCACAGATCCCTGAAAGGAGTCCATCTCACTCACTCACTCACTCACATGTTAAGACCTCTGATCTAATAGAAAGGACCTAAATTAATGATGCTACCCAAGGCAAACCAGCTTCACAATTATTTGGCTAATGCCCAACGTTCTTAAAGAATATTAGTGACAATAGAACTACTTAAGAGAAAAAGATGGATGAAATACAACCTAAAAAACGTGCCACTACGGCCACATTACCGGATGCAGAGAGAGGTCCTGGCTTCGATAACCTGGGCTGGGAGGTGATAGTGATCCCCAGTGGGTTCTCTAGTCAATTTGCATTTATTAATAGCTAAAATAAACACAGCCCTTTAATATTTGCAAAGTGCTTTACGTATATTCGCATTTAGTCCTCATAATAATCGTGGGAGGTAGATGGTTTTATCCATTTTGCAGGTGGGGAAACTGAGGCTGGCTGAGGTTCAGTAACTTACCTGCCCTACCTACGTCATGGCTAGGAAGTGTCTGAGGCCGCTTGGGAACTCAGGTCTCCCTGACTCCAGGCCTGGAGCTACACCCACTAAGCCAGCAGTTGCCCATGAAGTTCCTACTACGCGCCAAGCACAATGCCGGGATCCAGGGAGCTGGCCAGCTCGGACCGCGCGTCCGTCCCTAGCCCGGGGCACGGCGCTCCAAGCTGCCCGCCCCTGCCTCGGGTCCGCCTCCGCCCGCTTACTTACCATCGTTCTCGTCGCTGTGCCGCCGTCGCGACATGCCGCCCGCCGCTCGCGCCCCCTCCGCCTACGCGTCCCTGCTCCCGCCTCCGCGGCCGCCACCGATGGCGAAAACTCCGCGCCGTTCCCTTCACAGCGGCGGGGAAAGGCGGAAGCGGCGATAGAGCGGGTGGCGAAGCGGCGCAGCGAGGGCTCCGAGCGACGCGGGGAGCTGCGGGCCGGCCCGGAGCGCAGACGCACACGCACGCTGGATCTCGCGCGAGCGAGGCGGGCGTGGAGGCGGGGGCGGGGGAGAACCTCCCGTTTCCGCCGTCACTAGGACGTCCCGTAAGGGTTTCGGGAGGAGGGGCGTAGCGTGTTAGGGTGCCCGGCGAGATTGGGGGAGCTTTGAGCGGGCGAGCCCAAGGGAGCAACCTAACAAGGCCACAGAGCGAGCTTCCGCTGCCCTCTCCCTCCCCTTCCTCCCTCCCGCTCCTCGCGCTCAATCTTCTTCCGGGAGAAAAGTAAGCGGGGAGAGCCAATTCCTAAAGCTTCGGCCCCGTCCGGGCTGGCGCGCGACTTAAGGAAAAGGCGGGGGATGGGGAGGGGCGGGAGTCAAGCAGGAAGGAGTCTCGGTGAGATCCTAGCCCGCCCGGAGCCGAGGCGGTGACGCTCTCGTTCCCGCACCGCCCCTCCCTCTGTGCCGCTCGGTGGTTCTCCCGACGGCCCTTGCGCGTACCGGACGTAGACGATTCCTTGACTGAGGGGTCGTCTCTAAAGTACTAGCAGAGGGAAGAAACGAGACCTGGGAACGGGGGTGGAGGAGGTGTGCGGTGCGGTGGTTGCTGAACTAGACGGGTCCGTGGGTGGAAGCTCAGTGAAAGAATTTGACCCATCCAGGTATGCACTTCCTTCAGCCCTTGCTCTTGCCCCAGACCTCCCAGGTGTCCTATTGACTACTTCCCCTACCCCCAGGGTCTGGGCGCGCAGCCCGGCTGCACCCCAGGGGCACGAGGACTGGGGGCTTGCCTGGCGCCACCCAGCCCTAGATCCCGGGCCGTCCGGGAATCCTGCACCTGATGACAATAACTGGCATCGATATCTCGCCTGGAGGTTTGCAGACTGCTTTATGCTCAGTGCGCTCCTTTAATCCTTCCCTTCATTGCAAGGTGGGGATGATTAAATCCTGTTTTACCGTGGAGGAAACTGAGGCTCCGAGGGCGGTTGTTGCTCTTTTCTCAAAGGTTCTGCAACAAAACGAGTTTAGACCCAGTACTTCCCTCCCACCCCCCTTTATATGCCCATCTGAATAGGAAGGTAGTTTGGGGGAAAGGAGATGCACTAGGCAGGATAATTCTAAGGTGAGTAAGGTGAGGTTTCTCTAGCACAGAGACCCTATGAATAGTGAGATCCTCCAGGAACCCCTGTTTCCAATCAAACCCAGAACTTGAAGAGTCTACTGGAAGAGGGACTTAACCACTTAAAGACATCTGGTCTGGCTAGTCAGTCAAGAAAAATCAAGTAAGCAAGATGTCCATCAGCATTTATGCTTTGAACAGAGTCTGAATGGCCAAGTTGGGCCCAGAATTAAACAGCAGAGCCTTCAGGGCCTTGCAAAGCTCTTTTATGATCCTAAACGAAGGCCCATCTTCTTAAAATACCAATTTTAACTGGTATAGTTATATGGCTGGGATATCTAGTGTGCAGTTTTGAAAAACTGAAAATGACTGTGGGGGTCACTTAGGTGGCAATGGATAAAGCACCGGCCCTAGATTCAGGAGGACCCGAGTTCAAATCCGGCCTCAGACGCTTGACACTTAATAACTGTTTGACCCTGGGCAAGTCACTTAACCCTTATTGCCCCGCAAGAAAGAAAGGAAGGAAGGAAGGAAGAGAAGAAAGAAAGAGCTATTAAGAAAGAGAAAATGACTGAACAAAAAAGTAGTGGAAAGTTACATGATGTGTGTGAACCAACTGCAACAATAACAAATGACAGATGCACTTCAAAAAATTGGAGTAAAGAATGTCATCAGGAGAAAAAGAAGAGATGGGAATATCCACATGGTGGATGACCTGAATGCTTTCTCTTAGTATTCTCTGGCTATCAGAAGAGGAATGTTGCATGTTTTTGGGGAAAGCTGGCAGCTAATTGGCTTAGGGGATAGAGCCCAGGGCCTGGAATCAGGAAGACCTGAGTTCAAATGTCCCTGCTCCATTATGACCATAACCATTCTTCTCTGACCTAGAACAGAATAATGGTAACAGAGCTACCAAATAGCACCCCATCCTGTGCCCAGTGCTAATAGAGGGGACCCCTGGGATCTCTTTCTGACCAGGTGTTTAGTTGCTGCTCCATGGCCCATAGCCCATAACCAGTGGCACAACCCACAGGCAAAAAAAAAAAAAAATGCCCTATTCTCCACACTGCATTCCAGGCCAGCCCCCACTCCAGTAGCTGCAGACCCCCTTTTTGTCTTCATAAGCAGCCCTAGGCTGGAAAAATTACTCACTGTGACTTTTCACTGGCTTCCTTCCTTAGCATTTGGTTTGTTGCATTTTTTTTGCTTTCTTTTTTTGTTTTTTCCCTTCAGTATGACTAAAATGGAAATATATTGCATGGTTTCACATGTATAATGGATATAATTTTGCTTGCCTTCTCAGTGGGTACAGAAAGGATGAGTGGGTGGGAGACAATTTGGGACTCAAAATTTAAAAAGAAAAGAATGTTTAAAAATAAAATTTTTAAAAATTTAATAGTAAGGTTAAGAAAAAAGAAAACAATGGGGAAGGCATTGTAACTAGGCTACATATTTGGGAAGGCAGACAACAGTTCATAAAGAATGCATAAAGAGCAGCTAGGTGGTGCAGTGGATAAAGCACCAGCCCTGGATTCAGGACTCCTTGAGTTCAAATCCCGCTTCAGACACTTGACACTTAACTAGCTGTGTGACCCTGGGCAAGTCACTTAACCCTCATTGCCCTGCAAAAAAAAAAAAAAAGAATTGGGAAGCTAAAAAGAATGCTTAAGCCTTTCTAGCACAGTGGAGCTGTCTTTAGACAGGGCACATAAACAAGATAAATAAGATTTCAACAATGTATTTAGAGAATGGTCCTCATAGCCCTATAGTTATTGATTTTAAAAAAACTTTGTGGGGTTTTTTTGTTTTCATTTCCCCAGGACATGGAAAAAACAAATAAGTAAAAACATACAATAACAGAAACCTTGGTTTGGCAATGTATACACCATTTTGTCCTAGTTGTCTCCCACCCTTTTGCCTTGAAGAAAGTACATTTTATTATCTTTTTTCAAGGTCCCTTCACTATTTTTCAATTACTAACAGTTCAACTTCTTTTTAGCAATCTTTTCATTTGCATTTTTGTAGTCACTGTGCATATTGTTCTTTTCATTCTATTTATTTGACTTTGTATTTGGTTCATATAAATTTCCCCTTGCTTCTCTAAATTCTTTATATTCATTCATATAACATAATAATATTCCATTTCATTTACATATCGTATTTTTTAGCTATTCTCCAAACAAAAGTTACCTACTTGATTTTCAGATTTTTGTTCTCACAAAGAATGATGCTGTCAATATTTTGGTACATATTTTACTTTTGTTCCTGTCTTTAACTTCCTTAGGGATAAAGGCTCAGTACGGCAGTAGTAGGTCAAAGTGAATGAATTATTTAGTTATTTTCCATGCATAATTCCAAACTAATATCCAGGATGGTTATATCAATTCATAGTTCTGTCAATTGTGTGTAATTCCTATTGCTGGTGTTCCCACAGTCTCTTCATCACTGACTATTAATATTTTTCTGGCCATCTTTGCCAGTTTGCATGGTGTGAGACAAAACCCCAGAGTTGTTTTTTTGTTTGTTTGTTTTTCTGCCGGGCAGTGAGGGTTAAGTGACTTGCCCAGGGTCACACTGCTATTGTCAAGTGTCTGAGGACAGATTTCAACGCAGGTCCTCCTGACTCCAGGGCCAGTGTTTTATCCACCGCACCACGTAACTGCTCCCCAGAGTTGTTTTAATTTGTATTTCTTTGTTAGTAATTTTCATGTAATCATTTATAGTTTGTATTTCTCTTGAAAATTGTTCGTTCATATCCTTTGATCACTTATCTAGAGGGAAGTAGATTTTGTTGTTATATATTTGTAATAATTCCTTATATATTTTGGATATCAGACTTTTATTAATGCCAGTTGAAGCAAATATTTTCCCCACTTTGCCATTTACTCTTCTAATTCTATCTTCATTGATTTTATTAGTACAAAGGTTTAAGGTTTTTTTTATGTTGTCAAAATTCTTGGCTTTATCTTTTATGATCTTTTTTACCCATTGTCTAGTGAAAAATCTCCCCCACTTACAGTGTTGAAGATTACATGGTGTCACCTTATATAACTGGACAAGATACATGTTTTGAGAATATTGTGTTTTTTGTTGTAAAATGCTGGTCTAATTCGAATTTCTGCCAAATTGCTTTCTAGTGTTCATAGTAGTTCTCTTCAGAAAAGAAGTGTTTCCCTCAGTGATTTATGTTTTGGGTCTTATCAAATCCTAATTTGTTTCTGTTTCTTGCTTATCTATAGTCTCTTTCACCAATTCACTTTTCTGTTTTGTTTTTTAAAGTAATACCAAATAGTTTTTATGACTAGTGTTTTATAATGTAGCTTGAAGTCTGGCAGTACTCCACTCTCCTCCTTTATACTTTTTTCATGTTTTCTCTTGATATTCTAGACCTCCTCTTTCAAATAAATTTTGTATCTAGCTCTATAAAGTGTGTCCTTGATAATTTGATTCTTATAGCACCAAATATATAAATTAATTTAGGTAGTGTTATCTTCTCTTTTAGAATGGTCCAATCATTAGTGATGACTATCCTCCCAATTACATAAATCTTCCTTAATTTCTCTAGAGAATCCTTATTACCCTGTGTTTGAAGAACCATATGGTGCATGGAGAGAGAGAAGGAATTAGGTAGGAAGGACATTAACACAGCAGAACAGCGTGGCTTCTGGTTTCAAATGTTCCTGGCTGTTCTTTTTCCCTTTTGTGTCTAATTAAATGATTTCTTATACTGTATATAGTTTTCCAGGGGTGTCTTGGGTGTCTGCTTGTGCCTCTGATTTGTCATAGGCCCATAATTGCTTTTTTGTATCACTAAGGGAGTGGCTGATATGAAGCATTCTTGGCCCAGGGTCAGCAAAGGCTGGATCCCTAATTGATATCTTTTGAGAGTTCTTTCTCTCCTGCCTGGGACATGCAAAAAAAAGTCTTAGAGGGTCAGATGTTTAGGTTTCGGGGAGCTGATAGTACATTGCCTTTTTGATGAGTACAATATCTTGGGGCAGCTTATTCTAAAATTGCCCTTTTCTCCAAAGACTAGAAGGTTAGTCGTGATTACTGAGTGTCTATTCTAGCAATAGTGTGCTCTGAAAATTGAAGTTGCTTCCCATTCTTTTGGCACCTAAAAATCCTGGAGGAGTTCCTTCAGTTCATTATCCAGCAACAGCTGAAGAGGTTGAAGTCATGGTATTTATACTCACAGAATCAGTGGTGTTCAGGAAAGCATCAGTTAGAGAAGACTGTTGTGGATTTTTTCTCACCCCATTGTGTTTTTCTATTTTGGGGTCATGCAAAATGGCAGAGACCATTCCTATGCTTATTTCCAATACACAGTCTCTCTGGTTTCCATAAGGATTCCCACAGGGTTGCCATTCTTCTGCATGGGTTATTCTCACTCTATTCCATTTAGATTCTGGAGCACAGTCAGCCTGACAATTCACAGCACCAACAAGCAGGCATCTGAATGGCAGCAAATGAATATCTTTCTAGTTAAAGGAAAGGAAGAATGTGGTCATTATCTCTCAATTGTCCTTCCTCTTCAGCACTCTGTAGCACATACAAGATGAGACTACTGTGTGTTTTTGGCATGTGATTTAAGCTTGTGTTTAAGGCATGTGTTTTTGGTGTGTGATTTAGGATGTGGTTTTGGTGTGCGATTCAGGTGTATCAGGAAGTCAATCTTTGAGTAGTGGTAGTTTTTTTGTTTTAATCTTCCAATTAACCTCTGACATGTATTGGCTGTGTGGCCCTAGGAAAGTTAACCTAACCTACACTAGGGGAATTCCTAAGTTACAGAAAAAAATTTTGTTTCCATTGGTAGAGTTTCCTTGCTAGGGGAATTCTATACATCAATGAGGGAAAGTATTAATGCAGTGGATAAAGTATTAGGCCTGGAGTCAGGAAGACCTGGATTCAAATTGGGCCTCATTAACTGTGTGACCTTGGGAAAGTCATTTGACCTTTCTTTGCTTCACTTTCCTCATTTGTAAAATGAGGATAATAATAGCATCTACCTCCCAGGGTTGTTGTGAGGATCAGATGATATAATAATTATAAAATGCTTAGCTGGGGGGCAGCTAGGTGGCACAGTGGATAGAGCACCGGCCCTGGATTCAGGAGGATCCGAGTTCAAATCCAGCCTCAGACACTTAACTTTTACTAGCTGTGTGACTCTGGGCAAGTCACTTAACCCCAATTGCCTCACCAAAAAAAAAAAAAAATGCTTAGCTGGATGCCTGACTTTCTCTTGGAGATTTGGGTTTGCCATCTAAATAAAGACCCATCTGAAACAAGCACTGGATGCAGTGCTAGGCACTTGTGAGGGCCCAATTAACCCTGAATGAATAGCCAACAATCCTTCAGATGTCTGACAATAACTGTGATGTGCCGTCTCTAAGACCAATGTTCTCAGTTCTGTAAACTGTTCTTCATATGACTTTAGGAAGGGGCTCTGGGGAACTTGCAGCTTCAGAAGCCTAACAGTCACTTTCTGGTCACTCCTTGGTGCCTGCCAAAGGCTTCACAGTCTGATTTTTATGCACAGAGACCTCCAGAAACATGGGCTTTGTACAGCCATGAGATGCTAAGGGGAGACATTGCTGGACGGCCTGCTTTAGATCTTTCTGGGTTGTTGCCTGCTCTGAGCTTCACTTGAAGAAGGTAGATTTGGGGGTGATTTGGTAAATGGGGGTCATAAAGATATCCAGGTGGGAAATTTGGGTTCTGCAAAACCTGAAGAGTCCAATATGTCTCTACCAATATGTCTACTCTCCACATTATGCTGGGCCTTGGATTTTCTTAGGTTTGATTTCCCACCTTTTGTCCATTATATAGGCTGCTGTCTATCTGATCCAGGGCCTTTGCCACAGGAGATTCATCTGGCCCAGTCAGCATTATGTCATCAGTGCAGTGTTGTACATCAATGACCTCAGGAAAGGAGATCTCTTTCAGGTCTCTGCCCCACCATAATGTGGCACCATGAGGGAGAGTTCGGGTAGGCCTGGGGAAGGACAGTGAAAGTGTAGTAGACTCTTTCCCAGGTGAAAGTGAATTGCTCCTGACTGGTTTCAGCCACAGGAATGGAGCATTAGTGAGGTCAACAACTTTATACCATGGTCCTGTGTTAATGAACAGTTGCAGTGATGGGCATGATGACTCCCTGTAGAAGAGTAAGCTTCCGGGTACCATCAGCCTTTTTATGGACAACCTAGGGTTGGGAGGGGTGAGCTGGCATAATGACATACTCCAACTTCCTTCACCTCCATCACTAGAAAAGAAATATATTTCCTGCATCCCTCCCCCAGGACCCAATATTGTTAACAATATGGGATGGTTTATGTAACACCAATGGGTTTCATTCTGATGTACCCATAGTAACAGGCATAAAATTTGCTGAAAAGACCCACACAGATACTGATGCCCAAGAGTCCATAATATCTCTCTCCTCAATGTTCTGCCCTCTGTAGCCTCCCCTGAATGATCCAAATGGGGCAGGGCTTTTAGATGATGCCTTAGACTTGGATAGGCATGAAGGTCCCCAAGTACCCTAGTACCAAATTTTTCTAAACAGTTTTACTATCACCTCCATGGCTGGCAATCAATTAATTTTTTTTAATAATAAACATTTTTATTTATAGTTATGAGTTCCAATTTTTATCCCTCCTTCCCCTCCCCCTTCCCTGAGGCAGCAAGCAATCAGATATGGGTTATACATATATGATTATATGAAACATTACCAAGAAAACTTGAATAAAAGTGAAAAATAGCATGCTTCAGCCTGCGTTCCATCAATATCAGTTCTTTCTTTGGAGATGGATAGTATGTTTCATCAATAGTCCTTTGAGATTTTCTTAGATCATTGTATTGTTGAGAACAGTTATGTCTTTCACAGTTCTTCATCAAACAATATTGCTGTCTCTGTGCACTCTGCTCTCTTGGTTCTGTTCACTTCACTATACATGATACTTACTGGGGCAGCTAGGTGGCACAGTGGATAGGACACTGGCCCTGAAGTTGGGAGCACCTGAATTCAAATTTCACCTTAGACACTATGTGACCCTGGGGGATATCACTTAACCCCATTGCCTTAAACATCTCGAGGCCATCTCCAATCATCCTCATATATCTTGCCACTGGACCCAGGTGACTCTGGAGGAGAAAGTGAGTTTGATGACCTTGCACAGCCCTTCTTTACTTAAATCCAATTCGGTACAAGTCATGACATCGCCCCCATATCATGGTCCTCTTCAGAAGGAAGGACAAACAATAACAGATACTTATTAGCCACATAACCCTGGGCAAGTCACTTAATCTGTTTGCTTTAATCCACTGGGGAAGGAAATGGCAAACTACTTCATTATCTTTACCAGGAAAATCCCATAGACAATATAGTCCGTGAAGTAACAAAGAGCCGGACACAACTCAATGACTAATAACAACATGAACAGCAGTCGTATGTCCTGGATAGTCTTGGATGAGTTGTGATCTTTATTCTTGAAAGGAATATCCACAGTGATGAAATTACAGATCCATTTGAGTATGGGGGGGGGGGAGGTTGGAGCATCAGAGTTAGAGCTGGAAGGTACTACAGCGATCCCTTTGTTCAGCCCCCTTATTTTACAGATGAGAAAACAGGCCTATGGTTGAGTAGTTAAGTATCAGAGGCAGGGTTTGGATCCAGGTCTACTGACTCCAAAACACTCTTTCTGTTGCACCATACTGCATAGACTTAGCCTTTAAAGATCCCTTGATATCATATCAAGGTTAGGTACTGCTCCTGCTGTAGTCCAAATGGTGCTATCCTGTCTTTGCTCTGGATAATGTAGCTGGGTTGTGATCCTCCCTCACCTGTCACTGGTACAAGGCCTTGTTAAATTCTACATTCCTGGTCTGGGATCTGAAGCTCTCAGTCCCAGGATCTTAAGACTAGACCTCACACTGGCCTTCAATTCTGGAGTAGCCCTGACTGGTAGGCTTTATGTTTCCTCAAGGGCTAGTAAGCCAGACTTCCCCTTCCTGCCTAATTTTTCCCTTCAGGCTTGTCTCTTGGTGGGCAAATTTCAGGGTACTCTTTTCTCCACGCTCCTCCCCCTTCAGGCCCTTCTATAAAGCATATTTTTTTTTAAATCCCTTCTTTTTCCTTCCCTTCTAGTCCTGGCTGGTTAATATCCAGCTCTCTTTTGTTTTTTCTACCTCCCTTCAGTTTGACCTCCTGGTTGCCAAGATTCCCAGCTAGGTGGATCCCAGACCTAGCCCCTAACAGTCTGTCTTCTCCTTCCTCCTGTCAAGTTTGCCTCTAAACAATCAGGCTGTTTTCAATACAGATTTCAGGCCTGTTTCTTCTCTGGTAGAACTTCCCTTACAGGCTTTTTACTAAATCCCTATATTTTGAAGTAAAGATGTTGTTTTAGATATCTTTTGTCATCATTACCAACAAATTGTTCCTTTTTTGTGCAAAGAGCAGGTTGAAGGACTGTTTTAAGTCCTGTTAATATAGTTAATAATAGGAAGTTCAGATATTTCATTCTGCTTGGGGCTTTTTTTTTAAATCAGACCTATAATTTCACTGGTATAGGTGATTATAATGGAGGAAAACTCCCTCTAGCAATGCAAATTGGAACTTGCTCTATAGCTTCTAGTCTGAGAGAATTGCCTACGATTAAAAGTAATTTTTAGAGAAGACTTGCATTATTTTAATAATTATATGTTAATTCATAATAATTATTTTAATAATTGTTGAGCACCTCCTGTGTGCTTAGCGTATAAAATAATAGATTTGGGGTAGGACTGGACCTTAGATGTCATTAAGTCCAATCTCCTCCCTTTGTTTTATGGACAGACTGAGACCCAGAGAGTTTGAGTGACTTGCCTAGGGTCCCACAGCTTGTATATGTCAAAGTCAACACTTGAACAAGTCATCCCAAAGTCCAAGTCTCACTCTCTACCAGCTCTTCCATTTTATGTAGTATCGCACATTGTTTCTCTTTCAAAATGTGTATAAAAATGTGTGTGTGAATGTGCATATATACACAAATGCTGTGGTGGTTTGAATACAGCATATCATGATCTGAGTATAGAAAATAATTTTACTCTTGGTATTATAGGCAAACTATAGGCTTCGTTGTCCTCTCCAGCAGAAGCAGAAACAAGAGCTTCACTACTGGCTGCATGTATGGGGGGGGGGGGGGGTCTGAACTTAAGTGCCCAGAAGGAAGGAGACTCTTTATTAAGTGCTTACTGTATGCTAAGCACCGGTAATGCAAATAGAAAAATGAGAGTCCTGGTTCTCAAAGATCTCACATTCTAATAGGTAAAAATGTCACACAGGAAAGTACAACTTCAGGGTAGAGAGAAAGGCTCTGGGGTCTTTAGGGTGAAGTGGCAAGGACAATAGTAAGATTTCTTTTTAAGAGTTATTTCCATTGACACGATCATATATTTCTGGTGTTGAACCATTTGATAGTGCCCAAGACTTTCTGAGTCTTCATAGCTGTGACTGCTGAAGAGGCAGAACTGCAGCACCTACAAAGGCAGTTGCCTTGTCAGATCTCCACAAGGGTTATTCCCCATTGTAATGGTGGAGCAAGGTGGAAGCAGAACTAGTGGCCTGGAAATGCTAAGGGGCAGCTTGTGCAGAGGCTCCCAGGCAACAGGGTCCTGAGCTGCCTCTACCAAGGTCAGAAGAGAGGTGGTAGGGTCAACCTATGTGGCACATCTTGTGTCTTCACTCTTTTTCTGGATTTGGAAGTTAAATAATCTGGTTCAACTCCTGGTCCTGCTGCTTACTAGCTAGTGTCCTTCCAAATTTCAAATTCTGTGATCCTTCTCCTTCCCTCTCTCATATACTAGAGAGGGCCTCTAGTGGCCCCTTTTAAAAGGTGAATATGGTTAGCATATGAGAAGAATACAAAAGGCTAAGAACCCAGAAGAGGGGGAGATTCCCCACTTAGGAAATAAGGGCTGATGGACGAGATGGCATTTGAGCTGGACCTTGAAGGAGAGATAGGAGAGCAATGGAAGAGGGGGAGTTTGGGGCTGGAGGACGTTCTAGACATAGGAAATCTAAAAAGTGCAGGGGTAGGAAAGAAAAGTGTGATATGCTTGTGGATACAGCCCACATTCTGACTAATAACATGTAAATACCATTTTTGTTTTATAAATATTTTAAAGGCATGTTATATTAAGCACAGTTGTAAGCAGGTAAAAACATTTTTTCATTTATTCATATACATCATACAGAATCACAGACATTAGAAGTAGAAAAGACCTTAGAGATGATGATTTAATTGAAGAAGGGCTGGATTTGCACTCAGAGCCACAAATCCCAGCCCTGCCACTTATTGTCTCTGTGACTGTGGGCAAGTCACTTAACCTATCTGTACTATCATCTATCAAATTAGGGGGTTAAACTACATGGCCTCTAAGGTCACTCATGGGTCATTAGGTGGCACAGTGGATAGAGCTCTGGGCCTAGAGTCAGGAAGACATGAGTTCAAATATGCCTTCAAACACTGACTGACTGTCAACCCTGGGCAAGTGACTTTATCTTATTTGCCTTAGTTTCCTCATCTGTAAAATAAGCTAGAGAAGGAAATGGTAAACCACTTTAGTATCTTTGCCAAGAAAACCCCAAATTGGGTCACAAAGAGTCAGACTCCACTGACACTTTTAGCTCTCATTGTGTAATCCTCTGATCATTTAGTCTGATCTCTTCGTTTTACAAACAAGGAAACAGCCTCCAAGAGGTTAATGACTTTTCTCAGGTTCATGCAGGAGGCAAGCTCACGATATTTAGACCTAGGTCCTTTGATCATATGACTCTTTCCATAACAGTACACTGTCTTCCATATTTATGTACATAAGCACAACAGGTGTTTAATATTATGCTCACTAGATCTATGTCTGTCATTCTTTTGCTCTCTATATACAGAAGTATCAGTGTCACAACAGGTGCATGGAAACATGGTTCACTTTAGTCTTCACTCAGCCTTTTTCTCCATATATATGTGTATGTGTGTTTGTGCATGCATGTAAATAGATTCATGTTCATTTAGTTAGAATATAGGAGAGGGGTAGCTAGGTGGCACAGTGGATTAGGGCACTGGCCCTGGATTCAGGAGTACCTGAGTTCAAATCCAGCTTCATATACTTGACACTTACAAGCTGTGACCCTGAGCAAGTCATTTAACCCCAATTGCCTCGCCCCCCCCCCCCAAAAAAAAAAAGAATACAGGAGAAAAGAACAAGTTGGGCAAAATGTATTAAAGCATTTTGTGCATCCCTAACAGACTTCACCAGTTACTTGCTGGAAACAAGTTGTGCAGTACAGTGTTACCACTTTCAATCAAGTTGACATTGATAACTAATAGTCTATGGATGATTCTTTTCATTTTAATTTATTCAAAGACATTGACTTCGAATTATTTTATTCGAATACATTCCTGGAATAATGCCCTTCTTTAGGTCTCAGCAGGAGGCATTCAGTAGCTGTTTGGATAATGGCAACAAAATTTCTGACAGATTTTGTCATTCCAATGTATTCATGGAAACAATGTTATAATTGGTGAGGCAGGAGAGGGGAGAAGCACCAGGTTTAGAAACAAGGCCTAGGTTAAAATTTTGTCTTTGCCATCCTGGCACTGTCACCTTGAACAAGTCTCTCAGTTTCCTTAACTTCAAGATGAGGATACTTTACCTCTTTTGAAGGATTGTTGTGAGAAAAAGCACTTTTTAAGCTGTAAAGTTTGATAAAGGAAAGCTGTGTTTGGGTTTTTTGCCCATTTAACAAATCCATTCAAAAGTATGTTTATTTAGCAATCAGTCTTTTGAAAATGTTTTCTCTCTGATTTGTATCAGAAACTATACAAGTAGTAAAGTTTGACATATTTTACGAAATATAGAATGCATAGTAAAGTTACTGGTTGTATTTCTTACTGAACTTAAATAGCTCATATTGACATAGGGTTTTGAGGTTTACAAAACAAAGAGTACGTGAGGTTAGAATATAAAAACTGTTACTTTGTATCTAAACTGTGTTAAAATGGGAGATTATTAGTATACTATATAAAAGGAAGAATTAGTCTTTTTTAAATAAATTTTTAATTTAAAGCAAATGTTATTTGTATATTGTATTTGTAAATGCAAAAATAACAAAATATAGTAATGTACCTGAGAGGGTAAATTCTGCTTTTCCTTCCTTCTGTAATTGAAATTTGACCTGTTTTTAAAATGTTGAGTTGGTGGTATGATGCTTTGTAAGTTTTTACACCTATACAAATTAAGCTAACATGATGTCGTCATTCAGAAAGTAATTTCTGTTGCTTCAAGACACTTTAACATACCACATATGAAATTTCCACAGAGAAACTCATGGATCCTCAGTTAGTTATTATCTTGAGTTCACAGTCCTATTGTTTTTCAGTATCTACCCATCTAAAGATCACCAGCCAGGAAGTGCTTTGCTCTGCATACATAAACGCAAGTTTTCAACTTGAACCCCAGACATGTCAAAGATGATCTTTAAATAGCATAGAAATGGATAAAGCACCAACTCTGGATTCAGGAGTACCTGAGTTCGAATCCAGCCTCAGACATTTGACACTGACTAGCTGTGTGACCCTGAGCAAGTCACTTAACCTTCATTGCCCTGCAAAATTTAAAAAACAAACAAACATAAATGAATAAATATAGCATGGAAAGTCATAGGAAATCTCACCAACTCTTCTAGTCAGGGGGATGATCATTTGTCATTTGTCACAGGATCTGAAATTAAGAGGACAGAATTGTATAATGTTGTATGTCTAAGCTTTACTCAAATTGCTTAGTTTGGGTAGATACGGTAATTCACCCAGTGCCACTAATACTCATTGGCTATCATATTTAAATGTAGCTACAGAAAAAAGGACAAAACAGTATTTGTCCTCTTCTAATTTATTACTGTATTTGCACAAAAGTTGCTTTGTATTTTAAAACGTTTTAAAAGAATGCTATGTAACAATATGCTATATATATATTCTATTCCACAAAGGTTTTATACAACTTAGTGGTTTTGATATACTCTTTGAACTTATTAAAATGCAATTCAACCTACAATTTTCTTAGTGTATTATGTTTTGTCTGGATAGCACATTAAATCTTGATTCCCAATGGTTTTGTGTGCTTGTGCACATGTGTGTGTGTGGGGGGGGCGGGGGCGGTGTATAAATGTTAGTTCCTGTTATTCCCCAAAGGAAGCAAGTGTAAGAAGCTGAGAGTAGGAGACTAAAGAAAGCTGTGTCTTGGACATAGCAAAGTGCCTAAGAAATGTTTAGTAACATGAATTCATCAATAAATTACCCACCACTGAATTTTTTTTTCAAAAGTTCTCCCTAATTTCTTTCTTTTTAATTATTCTTTTTCTTTTTTTTTTTTTTTTTTTTTTTTTTTTTTGCTGGGCAGTGGGGGTTAAGTGACTTGCCCAGGGTCACACAGCTAGTAAGTGTCAAGTGTCTGAGGCCGGATTTGAACTCAGGTACTCCTGAATTCAGGGCCAGTGCTCTATCCACTGCGCCACCTAGCTGCCCCTCCCTAATTTCTTTTAAGGTCTTAGGTCATTGCTAATTTGTATAGCTGATTGGGTTTTCCCACAGGTTTTTAATATTGCTCTTTCTCCTTTATTTAACAGATAGTAGTAAACCCAAAGAAATATACGGCTCACAACTGCAGTAAAATGATGATGCCTTCTTCTGTGCTACCAGCCCAAGGAGATGACCTGTATTCCTGTATGTTAAGATTTCCAGACTTGGATTTGAAAGATGCAAACCTTGTTTCTCCTAGCAATAATCTCAGAGCAGAATTAGATGCTAATATGAAGAAGAAGTATACACATGCAAAGAAAAAGGTAAAAATACTCTTTCACTATATCATATATGATTACACAAAATAAGTCTGGCAATAGCTCTTTTGAGCTGTTTCAGTCAGCCTTTAGTGTTCGTTTTAAGTACTTATGACATCACATCTAAACTTAAACGTACTTGCCAGTACGTTTCAGAAATCATCAAAGTACAATAATTGTTTGATTCTCAGAATTTACCTCATTTGACCCTCCAAACAACCTAGGTAGTTGCTATTATTATCCCCACTTTACAATGAAGGCAAACAGTGTAAGGTGACCTGCCCAGAGTCACAAGGCTAGTAAGTATCTGAGGTCATATTTGAACTTGGGTCTTCTTGACTCTAGGCCCAGCACTCTCTCTATTGTACCACCTAGCCATCTCTGGTAGAAGGAGAGAACAGTGGCTTGGGAAGTTTCAAGATTAAGAAAAGTGTTGGGGGGGGGCCCGAAGCTAGGGGGCACATTGGATAAAGCACTGGCCCTGGATTCAGGAGGACCTGAGTTCAAATGCAGCCTCAGTCACTTGACACATTACTAGCTGTGTGACCTTGGGCAAGTCACTTAACCCTCATTGCCTCGCCAAAAAAAAAGAAAAAAATGTTTTTGGCTTTTTTTAGGTAAGAGAAACCTAGTTATTAATAAAGAAATTGTTCCATGCCACTAGAAGCAGCATTTCTATAGAATTTTAGAACTGGGAAGAACTTTAGAGGTCATATAGTCTGTAGTTGGAGAAACTGAGGCCCAGAGCAGTTCAATAATTTGACCTAGGATTTAAAAGCAGAATTGCTACAGAAAAGTACTTCTTAAAAATTACCCCTTCATACTAACACCTTATGTGTTCTGTGGTAAGATTATTGGAATTTGGCTGACTCATTGAGAGGTGCCACACCTGGCCTGCCCTGAAGTGACATAGGCAGTTTTGAAGGACCTCCCCTTTTGGGGGAGGAAGATTAAACGCTCACTGAGGGGAGTCTCGGGCTCTTCCAGAGTTTCCTTCTTTCCAGTGGTGCGAGCAGCAGGAGCAGACACCCCAGGTGGTGAGTTAACAAAAGCCCTGCTTTCTTTTGAATTAGCTTAACTGGAAACGAACTGGGGATTGTATAGACTTAGGTTAGAGCTAGGAAGATTGTCCATATTTCTTTTTCCCTATTCCCTTATCTTTGATTTTTATTAATTTCACCTTTGCTGTTTATTTTATTCCCAATTAATAAAATCTGATTCACTTGTGGAAAAGAGGCTGCAAGGCTCCTTTCTTATTGGCCTGGGAGAAATATCTAAAAAGGCAGTTTCAGAGGGGAGGGGGCTTTAGACCTAGAGGTCTCTCATTTCCAGGACCCCAATATTACGGTGAGCCACTCAATTAACTCTCCATATATTAAGTTTGGCCCTCACAGTTCTTCACAGTTTTTTCCTTTTAACAAGAATACCAACTGATGCTATTTCTAATGTGTTACAGGCATTTGCCCTTTTGGTCAAAACAAAGGAGATTCCAGAACCCACTAGCTGCTCTTCATCTTCCTGCAAAGGAGTGTGGTGGTCTTGCTGCCAGCAGATCTTCAAAGACCAAATTGGCATCCATAGACATATAGCTGCCCAGCATGAGGGAGATGTTTATCATCAGACCTCTTCTATTTTAAAGCAACTGGCTGCCAAGGCCGGTCCCCCTAAGTCCTGTGTGTCTGCAGATAAGACAAATGGATTAAATGCACCTCCTACCTCTAACCAGCAGGTGTCTGCTGACCTCCCAGACACAAACAGCTTTAGGCTTGATGAACTGATGAGGTTAGAATTTCCTTATTTATTTTGAATTTTTTTAATCTATCCAGCCACCCCAATAACTGTCGCCTACTTAAAATGGTAGATCTTTCAGATATTTTCAGATATACAGACATACATACAACATTTGGCATTGTTGTCACATAAATGACTTTTGCAGATACTGTAGCTTGCTCTTTTAAGCATAAAATCCTTTTCAGTCAGTCATATTTGATGGAATTATTTCTCATACATATTACATATGAAAGACATACGGTTCTTAAACAGCATACTGAACATAATTTAACTTTTTCTATTAGGTTATCACTATGCACCTCAATGCACTGTGCTATAATATACTGATATCTTTGGAAGATTGAAATGTCTAGTTAACGTATCCTCTTACTCAGTATTTTGCCCACCTCCTAACCTTTTCCTTTGGTTTTCTTAAGCTGCTTCAAACTCAGAAGTGGTTTTTCCCTCTTGTTCTTCTTATCTTTTTTTCTTTTGGTGAGGCAGTTGGGGTTAAGTGACTTGCTCAGGGTCACACAACTAGTAAGTGTCAAGTGTCTGAGGCCGGATTTGAACTCCGGTCCTACTGAATCCAGGGCCGGTACTTTATCCATTACACCACCTAGCTGCCCCACTTATTCTTCTTATCTTAACAAAATAAGAAGGCATCTTTGACAGTGAAGAAGGATAAGAATAAACACAACCAAGTCTAGCCAAAGACCTGAAATTGTGCCTGATGCACTGGTCACTTTGCATACTGGAAGTTAGAAAATGACTCTAGTTGCCTGGTGTCTTCAGCCTTCTCACCAGAAAGCCAAGAAGCGTGGGACAAGTACTAGGAAATGGGAGGCGAAAAGAAAAAGGAACAGCAGAGATTAGAGGTGGCAGCAGTTCTGGTGATGAGGAGTGGGGATATCAGAGTTCCAACAACAGACACTTTTTTTGGGAAAAGAGTTAGTGATGAAGAAGTAGGCAGGACAGATTCTTGGGCTGAAGACTCACAGGTACCATCGGCCTTCAAATGCCTCAGTTCAGTTTTCAGTTCACTATAATAAACATTTATGGAGCACTTGATATTCCCAAGGCATGGGGCTGCCCAGGAAGTCATAGGCATACGCATCATATGTGTGACACAAACTAAGGGAATCCAAGCCTAATAAGTTGTCAGCTCTGTGAGGGATAAAACTGGATTACTTATTTTAGGAATCTTCCCTAGCACTTATCGTAATGGTCTGCATGAAGCAGGCACTTAGTAAAAATTCTTTAATTGAACTAATACATATAACACAATCTAGCCCAGGGGTAAGAGACCTGTTGTTTTTTCTTGGTGACAACAGAGGGCAGCAGAGTGCCTACCTGAGACAAATCTACACCAAGGTAAAAGGGGCCATGGTACCTAGATGAGTCAGGGAAGCAGGGAATAGGAAACTAGTTAGATTAAGTAGCACCAACTAGTAGGGCAGGAAGGAAATTCAGAGACTAGCATGTTTGTGAATCTGAAGCAGGCAAATATTTGAAAACTAAACAACAATCAGTCGAGGCAAATTTGACACAGATGTAGACATTTTTAGTGATCTTAAAAAATTGTCATCGTCGTCATCATGATGCTATAGATATGGGGCTGGGAGCATTAGAACATCTTATAGGTCATCAGGTCCAGCCCCCTTGTTTTACTGATGAAGACACTGAAGCCCAGAGAGATTAAGTGATTTACCCAGAGCCCTATAGCTAGCAAGTGTCTGTGCAAGGATTTGAGCCTATTTCTTCCTGATTCTAGTCCAACACCCTATGTCCCCTAGTTTCCCCATCTCTACTGGGCCAGGTATTTGGTTAGAATAAGAATAACTGTCATTTGTGTGTCACTTTAAAGCTTACAAAGTCGGGGCAGCTAGGTGGCACAGTGGATAGAGCACCGGCCCTAGATTCAGAAGGACCTGAGTTCAAATTCAGCCTCAGACCCTTGAAACTTACTAGCTGTGTGACCCTGGGCAAGTCACTTAACCCCAGCTGCCTCACCAAAAAAAACAAACGCCTACAAAGTCCTTTACATGTTATCTTATTTGGTCATAAGAACAGTTCTGTGAGGTAAGTGCCACTGGTTTCATCATCACTATTTTACAGATGAGGAGACTAAAGCTGAGAGTAGTCAGGATTTACCCATATTTACAGTGTCAGAAGTGAGATTTGAACCCACAGTTTTCTCAACTTAAGTTCAGTGCTGCTGATCATATAACACACCACTTCCCCTATAGGGAATATATATATATATATATATATATATATATATAGCCACTATGGGACATTGCTACTCTAGGTATGCATGAGACAATAGTTAACTACACTAAAACAGATACTCGGACCTTAATAGTAGTCACAGTAAACACTTTAAAGTTAACTAAGTATTTTTACATGCATTTTCTTAAGCATTCCTTCATTTGTTTTTCCCTATTAGATAAGTACCTACTATGTAAAAAAAGGGGAAGAAGGGGGAAGAAATATTTTGTTCAGTCATTTCAGTTATGTCTGATTCTTCATGATCCCATTTGGGGTTTTCTTGGCAAGGATATTGAAGTGGTTTGCCATTTCCATCTCCAGCTCATTTGATAGAAGAGGAGAGTGAAGCAAAGAGGGTTAAGTGATCTGCCCAGGGTCACACAGCTAATAAGTGTCTGAGGCTAAAATTGAACTCAGGTCTTCCTGACTCCAGGCCTAGCACTCTATCTACTGCACCACCTAGTTGTCCCAGAAGAAATATTAGAAGGAGCCTTTTTGTGTTGTGGTTGTTTTCTTGATATTGCTGCCAGTAAAAACACTTCAGGGCCAGAATACCTGGAGGGAAGCTTTGAGACTCTTTTCTTAGAGGGCCAAGGAGGAGCAGTCTTCAGGAGCAAGAACCAGGGACAGTGATGGGGGGGCGGGGGGAGAGGCCAAACCCTGGGGCTCCCAGAAAAAAAGTAGCTCAAAAACTGAGAAGTATCATTTGGACATTTAGACCAGGAGAATGTGCTGTTCCTCCCTAACTATCCCCTGTCCCATCCCCTGCCAGCTCTGTCTTTCCTGTTGACCAGCTGAAGCTTACACATGACCCTCTCCATGTTCCAATACCCATTCCTTTCCTTAAGCACTCCTACCTCAAACTACTGCTCTTCACCCCTCCCCCAGGCTCTTGCCATACTGGATCTCCTGCCCTAAGCTAAAGGAGTCACTATCAATAGATTGGCATTGGAAGAGTCTTTGATCTGACTGGTAAGGAAACAGTGAGGGGGAAAGTTTTTCTGGCTTCCGAAATTAGAACTCTAAACACAGTTTCCCCTAGTCAGTCAATAGCTAGCATTTATTAAGTGCCTAACAAGGTCCTAGTTATACAAATATAAATAATAAAAACAATACCAACTCTCAAGGAGTTTCTATTCTAATAGGAGAGACATGTACTTCTATAACTATATAAAGAATAAAGAGATGGTAATTAAATATAAAGTAGTTTAGGATAGGAGACCCTAGTAATTGAGGCATCAGGAACTGCTTCATGATATTGTGCTTGAGCTGTATCTTGAAGGAAGGAGGTGGAAGTGAGGAGAAAAGACATTCTGGGCATGGGGGATAGCGAGTACAGAGGTGTACACAGGAACTAGAGACGGAGGGGGCCAGTCTGACTGGACGACAGAGTAAGGAAAGGGGAGTAATATACAGTGTGGCTGGAAAGGTAGGCTGGGGGCAGGTTGTGAACGGCTCTAAAAAGCTAAACAGAAGTATACTTTTTATTCCGATGCAATAGAGTTAGAAAGCATTATCAGATTTGATTATATGAGGTTCTGTAGTATTGTAAATACAATGCACTTCAAGAACATTGACAAATGAATAGACTTCTACCGGCTAACCTGGGAACCTAGCCATCCTTATACTGTTTCCATGGGAAAATGCACCCAACCACTTTATAAATAGGCTTTTAGAATACAACCCATGTACTGGTTGAAGATTATTTATGTTCAAGCAGGATTTGGATAACTATTTGGAATTCTGGAGAAAGGATTGATGGCAATGGGTTGAACTAGATAATTTCTATAGGGCCTTTCAACTGAAAAAGAGAACTTTCAACTAAATACATTCTGCAATTATTCAAGTCTGGATAGCCAGGTTCTGATCTTTGTTACCAAATTTCATTTCTATCCCAAAGGCTTTTTAAAAAGACTGACTACTTCAAAGTGGAAACAACATAGTAAGCAACTGTGTTTTATTCCTTCCAGGTCTAATGGATGCCAAGAAATGTCATTTAAAAAGCTCTTTGTTTATTAGCTTCACTGTCACTGATTTCAGTTAGTTGCCAAGTCCTTAGTGAATAAATGCTATTGAATTGTAGCTCCTTGTGATAGAAAAGCAATACACTGATACCTCCATTAAGGAATCTTGTGGGAACAAAGCTCCTTTATAATGAATCCATTTGAAGCAGAGCAAGCATTCTTCGCTATATATAAGTACTTCAGTAAACTGATTCTCTGCTCACCCTGGATAAAATTGTGAAATCTCCCCTCTTGTTTCCATATTAGTAACCCCTACTTCTAGAATCTCCCCCAGTTTTAGTTCTTTATGCTCATTTTATTCTTGCTATCAAAACAGGGGAGGATATGATGTTAGTCATGTAACTCTTTGTTGACTACACAAGTATAAATAGACTTAGGTGTTTCTTCCACTAATATATACATTTAAAGCTTTATTTAACTGTGAGAGATATTTTCATAATCAGTAAGCCGGTGGGAAGAAAATTTGGGGAATAAAGAAACCCCAAAAAGCATCTGTGGTCTTATTCTCTTCAATTGTCCCTCTCTCTCCCTTCCTCCTCCCATCCTAATTCCTTGAGGAGGATGAACCTAGCTAGGCAATCCAGCTGCTGTGGATCAGAGACTGAACCTCTCTGTCTCTTATCTCTGTTTTCATCTAGGATCTGGAACACATTCTATCCCAGCAAAGGTATCCTAACAGACTTCTTCCCCCAAATCCTCCCCTCCTTTTCCTCTGTCCCAAGACTCCCAGTTATGTATGCCAACACTTTGGATGTTATATTTGTTAGTAGCAAATGCTTTCATCCCATAGTCTCCCATAGACAATGTTCACATTCCTTCTGTCTTATTCCTACCCATGGAAATGAAGTTTCTGACCTTTTAAAAAAAGTATCTTTGTAATACATTGTCTTTGTCATTAGAAATATGCCCATATAAGATGCATTTCCCTGTAGAAGTTTAAATTTAGTTAGGGAGACACATGGAAAAAAAAGTAGCCCAATAATATAAAAGAAAACATATAGTAATTAAGTGTAGATTGTGTGCTAGAGAGAAGGGGACAGTTGATAAACTCCAAAATAGGTAGGAAGTTGTCATAGAAGACAGGATTTGATCTGAGTTTTAAAGAATGATTAACTTTTAGATGAGAAAGGTGAGGGAAGTCAAAGGCAGGCATCAGCTGTGCTGGATACTGGTTAGTTTCTGACCTTAGTCAAGTCCCAATAGGACGTGCGATACTAATTGTGATTTTCTTTTTTGTAGTGCACAAGATAGCAATCAGGGAGTAGTACTATTGTATTATTGTTATTGTGACGTAGAGGATCCAGAATGGCTTTGTGCTTGGCAGAAAGCTCTGTGCCAACACCTTCACCTCACAGGAAAGGTAAGGTTTGATTCAGCTGACATTTTCCTGGTTTTTCATCAAGATAATCATTCTATGAGGAATTATATGTACTTCCTTAGAAAATACAGAGCTATGAAGCAACAGTGCCACTTTAGAAGATGACAAAATTAAGTGAATTTTAAATTGTTGCAAATGTAAGTACTGCTTAGGCTGAGCAATAATTGGTGACATTTCTTTATATGTAAATCAAATAACACAGAGGATGTACACAAAACTGCCCAGAATACCTGAACTGCCTTCCTCAACTTTAAACATTATTTTAATAGGTTTCAATTGATATGTCTATAAACCGATACTGAAAGCTTACTCAGCCAAGACTTGTGTCCTTGGTGTTTTTTTTTTTTAATTATAGCGTCTATCAATACACTAATTTAGCAAAACATTCATTGCTCATTTTACTGAATAGGAACTTTAAACTCCCATTATTAATCAACACTGAACATTTTTCATGAAAATGTTCACTAGGCCTTAAAATAATTTTAGATGGAGTAGTTTCCAGAAGATGTGTATCTTAGTCCGTTTTTATTTTGTATTCACTGATTCTGTCACACACAGAAAGATGGCATTTTGCATTGCAAATAAATTTACCAAAAGTAAAAACAAACTAAAAAAACCCACATGGACAAAGTTTGACACCTAAATATTATTCATTAGTGCAGAAGAATTCATTATGGAGTTTGTTAACTATTGATTTCTAATGTTCACTTAAAGTACAGCTTAATGTTATAAAATGTTGGTTTGTGTCCAGCTTTTCAAGAACACCTGCTATTAAAGTGAGCTTCACATATATTTTCTTTATCACTGCCCTGGTACCACCAGTAGAAGGAAGTTTCAGCTCACCTTTTGGTATCTAATGAAACTAATGGCCTTTTGTGACAGCTTTTTTAAAAGAAAGCGGTAGGTTGGTTCTTTTGTTTGTTTGTTTGTTTTTTGTTTTTAAGAAGTGGGTCCATTACTTAATTTCTTCCTGGACAAGCAGTGAAGCATGATGGAAGAGGGCAGGATTTCTAGGCAGAGAGTCAGTTAAAACGTTTTTCTTTTTGAGCTGGGCGTGGTAGCACAGGCCTGTAGTCCCTGCTCTGAGGAAGCCTGGTGTTCAAACCAACATAGGCACCAATGTGGTGAGCTCCCAGGATGCCTAAGGGCAGTGAACTGGACCAGGTTAAAAATGAAGCACATTAAAGCTTCTGTGTCAGTCAGGAGGTCGGTCGAACCTCTGAGTAGCATCTGAACTTCTAACCTGGGCAAGACAGGGAGGTGCAGTCATTTTCAAGACAAAATAATTTTTTTAAAGAGAGATTCATATTATGCAGACCAAGGGATTTAGGTTAAATGTAAGGAAAACTTGGGAAGTTAGGTGGCACAGTGGATAGAGCACTGGCCCTGGAATCAGGAGGACCTGAGTTCAAATGCAGCCTCAGACACTTGACACTTACTAGCTGTGTGACCCTGGGCAAGTCACTTAACCCCAATTGCCTCACTTAAAAAAAAAAAAAAGTAAGGAATGCATGGCAGCACCATGCAGTGGCTTGGTAATGGCTATATATAATCCCTATAACAGAAATGTGTTAGAGGAGATTCTTATTAAGGTATGGGTTGAATTAGATGACCTCCAGAGTTCCTTCCAAATCTGAGGTTGTGAATTAACAATTAAGTTAGCCAGAAATTTAAACTTAAGTTAACTGGAAACTCAGCCAAATGAAGTAACTAAATTATTACGCTTTTTTACTATGTTCAGCCCAGTTCTCTGCACTGATAGAAATGGTGAACTGCACAGAGCCAGGTGTAGATCCCTGGGATACTTCACTAGGGATCTCACTCCAGGTTGACAGGGACTGTCTTTTGATCTGGTCATTCTCCAACTTTGAGATCCATCCATTTGTACTATCATCTACCCCACATCTCTTAATTTTGTCTGGCAGGATAGAGTGATAAAGAGATTTTGTCATTTCTTTTGCCGAATCCAAGTTAACTATGGCTTTGGCATTCTCCTGATGTGCCTGTCTAGTAACTGTCAGAAAAGGAAATTAGTTTAGACAAGCATGCTGGAAAATCTCTACTGGCTTTTAGTAATTATGACTTCTCCTTCCACTTGCTTACAAATCATCCCTTTAACAACCACATTCTAGAAATTTGCCAGCCATCAGGCAGGCCCTCCAACCCTGAAATTGTCCTGCTAGACTTTGAGAACCTTCTTCTAGCTATACACGTTCAATGCTCAGTTATGTATGTATTTTTAGAAATGTAAAATTTTTTAAATTAAGAAGCACTTCGTCAGTCACAAACAGAATAAATATAAATATAGGAACAAACTGTTTCATCTAAAAATACATAATTGAGAGATGAACCAATATATCTGTACATAGCTGAAAAAGCACCTGCATCATTTGAAATAGTTCTCAAAAAAAAAAAGTTGTTTCTAAGGACAAAATTAAATCTTTTTCCAAAATTTCACATAAGTGAAAAGCAGGGCACTTAATAAATCCATATGAAATAACAAGAATTTTTTTAAAAAAATAAGTTTTAATTGGAAACGCTTTTTAAAAATCTAGAATTAACCTTTTGCGTGTGTGTGTGTGTGTGTGTGTGTGTGTGTGTGTGTGTGTGTGTGTAGGACAATGAGGGTTAAGTGACTTGCCCAGGGTCACACAGCTAGTAAATGTCAAGTGTCTGGGGCTAGATTTGAACTCAGGTACTCCTGAATCCAGTGCTGGTGCTTTATCCACTGAGCCACCTGGCTGCCCTTAGAATTGAGTTTTAAAAAATCAGTGAGGCAGTTGCAAAATAGTTATTAAAGTAATCAGATTTGAAGAGGCAATGAAACAAATTTGAGTCCCTTAGCCTAATGGAATTGGAGTAGAAGCCAAATCACATGTGGTTTTTTGTTTGTTTTTTTCCTTCTCATATCAAAATTTAAGCTTTTCTAGGTTGAAACCACAGAGCAGAATGCTTTGCAAGTTCATCCCATTTTTCTACTATTGTTTTAAAAAAATTCCTCAGGAGGGAATGTTCCAGATAACTGTTTCCTGCTCCTTTTGGAGCCGCAGCTTTTGCAGTTTTTGTCATTTTCCATGGTGATATTTCCATAGAGTGTTACTTGCTTCCTGACTTTGTTTGATAGAATATGCTGAATGTAATTTAACCTTGTGTAATTGAGTCATCATCATCATGAAAATCAGTTAGTGTAACATGCTATGATACAGTACCTTTTGAGGATATTGAAGTGACTAAGGTACTATTCAGTAACTGACTTTGACAGTTTTCCTGTCTTCTTTTAGTTGTTGAGTTACTGATACTATGTTGTTTTACACACAATTCTAAATCACTGTGCTGGAGGGTAGTTGCATCTCAGTGCTTTCCTTGTCAGTGTAGAAGGAGAAGCCATAATTACTAAAAGCCAATAGAGATTTTTCAGGAATAGGTCATGCCTGTCTAAACTAATTTCCTTTTCTGACAGTTACTAGACAGGCACATCAGGGGAATGCCAAAGCCGTAGTTAACTTGGATTCAGCAAAAGAATAACAAAATCTCTTTATCACTCTATCCTTCTGGATAAAATTAAGAGATGTGTGGTAGATGATAGTATGGTTGAATGGATCGCAGAGTTGGAGAAAGACCAGACCAAAAGACAGTCCCTTTACTTCCAGGTTCATAACTGTACCTGTAATATTTGAGGGAGGTAGTGTGACCTTCAGATGAGTGAAGCATTGCTATTTGGTTTCTTCTGCTCTCTAGCAATGGCTTTATCCTATGTATCTGCCTAAAGACTCACATAACTCTTCCTAATCTTAGCCAAGTCACTAACTCCTCTTATGTTCAAGGCCCTCCGTTATGACTAGATTTATGATTTTGCCTGGAATAGTCATAAGGTTTGTAATTGTAGCTTACTGTTGTGTGTTCGCCTGCACTCTGGTTTCATGGAGAGTAAAACAGAGGTTAATCTTCTGCTTCGTTCTGATGACAAGTTAATGTAGTATCATAACTCTTACCTTTCACCAACATTCAAAGGAGCAGTATAGAGGAACTTCAAAGAAGCGATGTCAAATTGACTTCTTAATCTTCATTTTGCAGAACTGGTTTATCTATTTGTGCATATAATCACTTTAAAATGTTAGGGAATGATACCCCTTGAGTTCTAGAATTGAATGAAATGTTTTTTAAGTGCATAATAATATGCCTATGAAAATTCCTACATGTAAAACTGATTTCAAATTCTCATGAATTGGGACATTATACCATCAGCATTAATAATAGCAATAATAATTTAGATGAGACTTGAATAGCTACTGTTGGATTGAATTCAGTATTCTGATAACTATTCTAGAACCCTTACAAAATAATTTAGTAACTGAAGTCCCTGAAGGACCTGGTTATAAGGCAGTCTCACCTGTAAGGTGCTAAAGAAGACATGGATGCTATGGTACTATTTCAGCAAGACTCTAGCCTTGAATCTGAAAAAAGAAAGGAAGGGGGTCAGCTAGGTGGCACAGTGGATAAAGCACCGGCCCTGGATTCAGGAGGACCTGAGTTCAAATCCGGCCTCAGACGCTTAACACTTAGTAGTTGGGTGACCCTGGGCAAGTCACTTAACCCCAATTGCCTCACCAAAAAAAAAAAAAAGTGAAAAAAAAAGAAAGGGATCAAAAGAATGCAGTGAATCTAGAATCATTTTAGAGAGAAGAAAGGTTTGAGTAGGAAATTAAATCCAAAAGATGCATTTACAGATAGGATTTTCAAATCTTGAATTTCTAGAAACACTGCACATAGAAAAGATCTCTGTTTTATGCCAATTGATATAGGCAGTTTCTCAGAACTCACTTCCATAGCCAAACATTCACTCAGGCTAGATAAAATATTTGTCTGCCCAGGATTTTCAATGGAAATAGAAATATTTCTTCTCTAGACAAAGAGCACTGTTAGATGTCCCATGATAGAACACATGGTGGTCCAGTTGTATGTATTCTCTCTTGATGGAGTTAATGGTTTCATCTTTCTAACACAGAACATTAACAGAACAATATCCTCTTATCTGCTGAGCCTTGTTTTTTTAACTTTGCCATTTTTTAATATTTCAGGTTAGAATTGCCACAGAAGGAATCAATGGAACAGTGGGTGGGAGCAAATTAGCAACTGATCTTTATGTGGAGGCAATGCTTTCTCATCCTTTGTTTAAGAATATCTTATGTAAGGAAGATTTTAAGGTAAGAGCAATGGGAATAAAAATCACTTTAGCTGTCTTCTTGTCTTCTGCAAATAGTCATTTTCATACTGACATGCATTTAAAACCTAAATTGACAAGAATCCAAATGGACTGGACTTGTGATTTCACCAGAATAAGGAAGTAACTGGTGAAGAAACTCCTTCTGCCAACACAGGTCAGCATCTTCTCTATAGTTTATAGTTTACAGTACTAAGTGACTTGTCCAAGATCAAACAACCTGTATGTTTCAGAGACAGACTCTGTAACCACTAGGTCATGCTATACCTCTCAAGAACTTGGAAATTGAGTCTTTTGGGCATTTGACTTTTGGGGGGGAAGTGGGGGAGGCAAATTAAAAGGAGACAAACTAACAGTTTAAAAAAAAAAAAAAACTAAACTTTTTGGGGTGAAGACAGATTCAGTCAAAACCTTTTATACCTTTATATTTTGCAGGGTCAGAATGATGATCCTAAGAAGTAGTAAAATCCTTCAAACACAATTATGTTCACTGGACTATAATTACTAAGTCACAAAATTATAGTAATGTCTTTTTTTTTTTTTTTTTGCGGGGCCATGGGGGTTAAGTGACTTGCCCAGAGTCACACAGCTAGTAAGTGTAAAGTGTCTAAGGCCGGATTTGAACTCAGGTACTCCTGAATCCAGGGCCGGTGCTCTATCCACTGTGCCATCTAGCTGCCCCCAGTAATGTCTTTTAGCAAGACTTTTGTTTTGTTTTGTGAGGCAATTGGGGTTAAGTGACTTGCCCAGGGTCACACAGATAGTAAGTGTCAAGCATCTGAGGCTGAATTTGAACTCAGGTCCTCCTGAATCCAGGGCTGGTGCTCTATCCACCTTTTAGCAAGAATTTTTAAAAAGTTTTCATGCTTTAATTGCACTTTTCCTTTTACTACATAATACTTTCATTACCAAAATATACTAGTTAGTTGATTTTTTTTTTACTAGTTTTTATTATTCTTCAGGTTTATAAAGTACCATGGTCCTGTCAGATTCTGTCCATTTCATTTTTCTTCTGAAATTCCTATTTGATATTCAGTGTTAATTTCCTCTATAATAGGATACAAGCTAATCTTAGTAGGTTGAGGTTTATGAAATTTCAGTATATTATTTAACAGAAGCCTTCTATGGAGGAGATGATAGGGACAGGAACATTTCGAGAAGCAATGAAGTTTGCTTGTTTTACAGTTTTGATTTCAGACTTTCATTCTTGTGTTTAGGAAACCTGTTCATTAAAAGATCAGGTTTTCCATCTGTTTGAAATTACTGTGGACTCTGCAGGCCACTTTAAATTTGTGTCGTATTGTGCTCTACATTAAAATTCTTCCATTTGGTTCTTGTCTTAGAACCAGAGTGGAGAAGGGGACAATGGAAGGCTGGGAGGTTTGGCTCTGAGGAAGGCAAGACTTTGTATTCTTTGTTTTTCATTGGCTAGACCAGCAAAGGAGGAGCTTACTGTTTTCCAGAACTTCGTGTTGGTGTATTTGAAGAAATCGTGCCCATGGGAATCAGTCCCAATATGATCTCCTACAAAAAATCTGGTAGGCTTATTTTAGGAAAAATAAAAGTGTGTCTTTATTAGCATTCAAAATCATCTAGAGAAGCAAAATAGAAAGTGAAACTCAGATCAATAAGATCTTTAGTGATTTGTGAATAAAGCAAGCAGTTCTCTCTCTTTGCTATGGAATGGTCATAGTGTGACTACACTAGAAACCTGAGCAGGACTTCTTAGTGCTTTAAAGCTCTGGCATTTGGAAAGTGTCTCCTGACCTTTTCACCTGGTTCTTTCATTCTTACAAGTTATTAGTGTTATAGAGTAGAATAATTCATGTCCACTATAGTGTTATCTTACCCAGTCATTCAAGACTGCATTTATATACATTATTTTCCCATGATTATTGTAGTTACATCTATGTATTAATAAGTATTACAGTGTATTATGTGATAATAGTGTATAGCCCCTTTTAAAGAGTTTTGAATATTCACTGTGAACTCAGTCTTGCATTCAAGGTCAGTTAAACAGTAGAAGAAACTTATTAGGCAGGACCCCTTAGCAAAAACAGTTGATTTGCTAATGCTTTAGGGTTTACACTGATTTCTGTTTCACTTCTTTTATTCTATACGATTTGCTACACATTGCAAGAAACTTTGATACCTGGGTCAGTATTTCCTGGGTTCAAGAGTGAATATTCTCTGACACTCTGACTGGCATTTACAGTCTCCATAGCTATAAAGAGATACAACATTCTCCAAGGGACAAAGCATCTTTTCTTACCCCATCCTCCAAGTTATCCCAGAAAGGGACCATGATGCATTCGTGGGAGTCCTGATGACCTAGTTCAGCTTTAAGGTTCTTCAGACTTCCATGTTACTAGACAGCTTTGTCATTTTGCATTGAGATATTCTACTAAATCCCATGATGCCCTTTGTGATATGTTGGTCTTAATTAATAAGGGATAGGCATAATTAAGAGTGCTTTCTGCACACGTGTTTTCAAGTAAAATCGCATTTTTGCAAACCATTCCAAGTTAAATCAAGTTAAACAAAGCTTTTCATCAAGCACATACCTTTTTTTGCCTGCTCTCTCTCATGGTAATAGCAATATCATGTTATGACTTGTAGGTGGGTTACATGGTTAGAATGGAAGTTTATGGTCAGGTGGAAATTTATTTCATGTTTTGCTGTCTTAGATCCCTTGATGTTGAGCCAAAAAGGAGTTGGCAAAGTTCTGAATGTAATAACTACTGAATTTCCTTTCATTTGGGGGGCCACATTCTCTATAAGGATTCCACAAAAAGAGAGAGGCTCAGAGTAGAGAGGTTAAAGATACTTTACAGTCTAATACTGTGAAATTGTCATTATGAAAACAGCTATTTTTCCAACTTAATTGTAATTTTTGAATATAAGCAATTTGGGTGGAGAGGACCACGTAAAATATCTTTGTCCTGGCTCTCCAAGATTATTTTAAAATGTCTTTAAAGTACTTTTGGTTTGATTTTAGGAATCCATTTATCCCCTGGTGAATTTCATAAAGAAGTTGAAAATTATTTATATCAGGGTAATCAAGAGCAAAATGACACTATTCTGCTGGACTGCAGGAACTTTTATGAAAGTAAAATAGTAAGTTCATTTTGGGTTAGCTCCTTGTTGAGGTTCACTAAAATGATTTCATTCTTTCTATAACATATATATATATATATATATATATATATATGTTCTTGAAGAACAAAGAAGCCCACTTGTGTTAACCACATATGAGAATCACTATTTATTTATATTGGCACCTAATTTCTAAGAAAATTAATATCCTGACAGTATTTGCAGTTTCAAAGAAACTATAAAATCTTGAACTCAGGATTTGTCAAAGTAGGAAAAAAGCACATGACTTTAAAACATCTTAACTCCTATTAGTGTTCTTTCTCTTGTAATCATGTAATTTATGACATATTTAGGATTGCATATATTTTTCTTTGTGATAACTCCACAGTTCTTCTCTCCTTTAATGTCTTTCAGAAAAAGGAACGTTTACACTCACTTTCCTTTATTTATTAACTGAAATATCTGAAATGAGCTTTTCCTAAAGCCTTCAATTTTAAGAAAGAGACATCAAATACAAATGCTTCTTAAGCCATGTTGTTCTGATAACTCCCATTTCCCTACCACCTGTTGTTCCCTGCTTTCAACAGCTGTATTGTAATTTCATGACAATCATTCAATATTTCAGGGACGTTTCCAGAAATGCCTGGCACCAAATATCAGGAAATTCAGTTATTTTCCCAGTTATGTGGACAAAAACCTTAAATTATTTAAGGACAAACGTGTGCTGATGTACTGTACTGGGGGCATTCGTTGTGAAAGGGGTTCAGCCTACCTCAGAGCTAAGGTAAGCCATGCTCCATGGAATGTACAAAGGGTAGGGCCAAAAAAGACCTCAGGAACAAAATATGCAGAGCCTTCTCTATGAGATTAATGAGTTTTCTGCGGGTTTCCTATATGAGCTGTGGGCTTCTCATGTAAGATGAAATCTGAGGTTCCTGAGAAATACTGAGTTTTCAGCAGTGACATCTAAAATAAATGATGGAAAATTAACTCTTTCCCTGCCCCAGGATGGGGAATATAATGAAATAGAAGGAACATGAAGCCAAGGTACCTACCTGGTCCTGGCTCTGGTACTTATTAAACTATGTGGACTTTTTCCCAGACACTTAATTTCTCTAGGCCAATGACAACAAGTATTTGGATTAGATATTCTTTGAGGCCCCTTTTAACCAACATTCTGTGGCTCTAAGACACTTGGGAATGAGTGTGCTAAATATAGAGTGTGCACATAAGGCTGTACTGTAGGCCAGTGACTTCCTGTAATATCATAATGTCAAGTATCCCTTTAAACTGATTAGTAGATACGACAGCTTAAGTCTTGCTAACAGAAGAATGCCATGAAGGAATGATGGGAAAAAAGTGTCTCTAGCAGAAGGAGGACTGGGTTCTTGTTCTGGCTTTGCGACTAACTAGCTCTTTGATTGTAAGCAAATGACTTTGCCAACTCTGGACCTCAGCTTCATATTTAAACTGTCTAACGACTTTTACTGACATTTTCTAAAATCGTGTTAACTTTTAAAATTCAGGGAATATGCAAGGAAGTATACCAGCTGAAGGGTGGCATCCACAAATACCTGGAAGAGTTTCCTGATGGTTTTTATAGAGGGAAATTATTTGTTTTTGATGAACGCTATGCTCTCTCTTACAACAATGACATTGTTTCAGGTAGGTGATTCATTTCTCTCCGAAGTTCCGAGTTAGGGTGTTATGTACTGTCTTTGTACTAGTTGACACGAAGAAGAACACAGACAGAAGTAGTGTGGACCAATGCTCCCAGACGGGGAGTCAGAAGATTTGGGTTCTATTGACCTTTGCTTCTGTGTGGGAGAACTTGGACAAGTAATTTAACCTCTATGGACTTTAGTTTTCTCATCAGTAAATGAAAGAATTGTACTAGATCATTTCTAAGGTCCTACAATTAAGCGCTGTAATAACACAATCCTGGAAACTATCCAAAACTTATGGCAACTCTAAAATTCTGCCTTTCAGGAGATGAATTTCTGATGTTAATCTTCACTTAATTCAAAGGATACAATATTGAACCTAAAAACAAAGCCTTTTGGGTAGTCTCTCCATTTTAACAGAAATGAATTTTTGGCTCAGGAAAACCTCTCTTCATCCAAGGCAGAAGTTTCTCCATTTCCCAGTAACCTCATTTAACAAAAAATCATGAAAGATAAAGCCTTCTTATTGAACAGAGCCAATATTTATTGAATGCTCACGGTATGCCACAGACTCCTTATTCAGTGGGAGGAGACAAAGAAAACATTGGGCACAGTCCCTGCCTTTTAGGATCTTATTCAAGGGGAACAGCATCGAAGGGCATTCAAAATTGGGTAAAATAAAAAGTGCAACAGCTCAAGGACAAGTGTGAGTAAGTCATATGTAAGAAACCATAGATTTAGTAGCAGTGAAATTCAGACTGGAGTGGGAGGTAGACAAGGATAATCAATAAGCAGGCTTTAAAAATGCATGATAATTACTATGGATTTCACTCAAGAGGTAAAAGGAGCTGCAGTAAGTTTCTGATGAGGCTGGCGATATGCTACAAATAATACTTAAGGAATGTGGTTCCTATCTTCTTCTGTAGCATTGCTTGTGAAGGGATATGTTAAAGGTATTCAGGTTAGGAAGCTTGGAACAGGAGTCTGTGATTCTGGAGTCATATAGACTCCGTATTTAGGATATTTAGGGCATGGACCCTAAATAAGGGAAATAAATTAGAGGGAATGAATGCTACAGAAGAAATGGTGGTAGGATGTAGCTGAACAGTTGGACAGGATGGTGGTGAGGAACAGAAGGTGCACCTTCTGCCAAAGACGGCCAGTCTGAAGGACTGAGAAGAATAATTAGACTGATCTTCACAGTGACATTTAGACAGAGTTTGGGTTTGAAGGGAAGTTCATAAGCCTAAAGGCAGGGATCAGTATATCCATGTTTCCTCTAGATAGCAGGAGAGAGCGCGTGAGCCCTGGAAGACAGGAGTGATTGTCCTTGTATGTACAGGTAGAAAGAAGACTCTGGCCTCAGGGTGGGAGGTAGCAGTGAAGGACTCCCCTTCAGAGAGCCTGGATACCCACTTGTTGGCTATGTCCTCTAGGGGATCGATTCCCGTTCAGGTATGGGCCGGCCTCCCTGTGAGGCCCCTTCTGTCTCTAAATCAGTGATCCTATGGTTTGGAATCCTGTGGTTCTATAATGGCTAGACAAGAAGAGGTGACCACAGAGAAAGTGAAAAAAGTAGGGACAAACCCAAAGGGGATTGTATATACCCAGGCCGGGCTTACTGAATAAATCCCAGTGGCTCCCAGTGGCCTCCAGAAGCAAGTACAAAATGTTCTTCTTGGCATTCAGAGTTCTTCGTAACTGAACCCCATCCGACCTTGCCATTCTTCTTACCCCTTGTGCCCTGCCGTGTACTCTTTGATCCAGTGACACTGGTCCCCTCTCCCCTCCTCCCCCCCTTGCTGTTCCATGAACAAGACACTTCATCTCTTGACTCCAGGTGTTTCCTCCATGCATGGAATGCTTTCCCTCCTCTGATTCAACTACTAACCTCCCTGGCTTCTTTTAAGTCCCAACTAAAATCCTATCTTTTACAGAAAGTCTTTCTCAATCCCTTATTTCTAGTGCCTTCCCTCTTTTAATTATTTCCTTTTTATCCTGTATATAGCTTGTTTGTACATATTTGTTTCCTTGTTGTCTCCCCCATTAGATGATGAGCTTCTTGAGAGAGGGACTGTCTTTTGCCTCTTTCTGCATTCCTGGCACTTAGTACAGTGCCTGGCACATAGTAGGTACTGGTTTTGGCTGATTTAAAAAATTATCAAGAGGGAAGGACTAATAAATCACCAGTGTGAAAGAGAGATGACAGTGGGGGGGGGGGCAGGGAAGCAAGTATTCATGGAGTGATAAGGCCTAAGATGAAATAATTAAAGATTTAGACAAAAAAATGATTTTTTTAAAATGGTAACAATGCAGTATACCCATTTGGGAAATCTGGATATAAAAGGGAATTGATCTAAGACCGTTGTTTTTTTTTTCTATAGTCCATTTTGATAAAAGGATAGAGTACTGGAAGCAAAAGGACAAATCCCAGAGACAGAAGGTTTCTCTTGAAAGATGAGAGGGTTTAGCATTCAGTGGATACAAACAATCCATTCTCTAGGTTGTATTTTGTGTAGTTTGTGAGAGAGATAAATGGATACTGCTTTGTTTGTGTGTAACACCTGCTTTTCTCCCCTTCCCAGAATGTACATATTGTGGAGCCCAGTGGGACCAGTACAAACTCTGCTCCACCTCCAGTTGCTGCCAACTCGTCTTGTCCTGTTCAGAATGCCGAGAGAAAGGGCTTACAGCATGTTGTCTCACTTGTCAGGATAAAGGAGTCGAGCTAATTTCAAGTCCCACCGAGAAGAGTTTTAAAGAAGAATGCGATTGTACACTGAAAAGGCCCCGTATACCGATTGAACTTTCACAATGATCAGGACTTAGTGGATGGTGTGAATAGGCAAGCCACCAACTTCAGTGCAGTTATGCCATTGCTTATGTTAAGCACATTGCCTGCATTTTCCCTATGGGGTTCACAGTGTCGATGATGAGAGTCAGGGTTATAGACCTACCTCCAGGAATCCATGGCAGTGACAGTAGAGAAATGGTGTACAGTAGGCTATCAGTGCTCACCAACAAGAGAGTTGGGTCCGACTTGTTCCTTAGATCGTCTCATCTTTGGGTTGGATTTAAGACTGGTGGAAATGAGAGAGTGATGCTGATATAATTAGGCTAAATTCTTATCTGACCATTCGGAAGCAGAAAGGGCTGCAACTTATGTGGGGAAACATAGTGACATCACCTGGCCCTTTGAGATGAAACTTATCAGGAGCATGGCTTTGACAGTCCTGCAAGAGGAATATGCTTTGGCCATGAAACTGAAAGTACACTATACAGGCCTCTGGTATTACTCTCTTAAAATTACAGCAAAGTCCATATGGACTTTCAATTTTATGAACTTAATGGAAAATAATACATTTATTTAAAGAAGTCTAAGAAACTTGAGACTCTTACAGTTACCATTTTTGGTTTCACAAACTAGAGTTGTGAGAATGTCCTACAGTTACATCAGTTATGCCTATGCAGGGCCTGAGACCTGAAGTTTTGTTCCCTTCATTGGCAGTTTGGGGTCTCAAACTACCACTCGAAGAATGTTCAGTCAGTATATCAGCTTTGGCTTTGTACATTGCATCCTTGCTAAACTGATAGCTTAGTAGTAAAGAAGAGAGAGAAGGTCAGTCTTCTCCTGATGTTGATGTCACCACTGCCATTAGCTTTTTGGAAATAAGAAATCTTTAGAATTTGGAATGCAGCTTCCATTCTTGGTCATTTCTGCTTCCAGTGTAAACTCCCAGACATCCCCCCTACTTGGTAGAAAAATCTCAAGATAGAAAGTCATGGTGGAACAATGTAGCATGAGATGGGGGAGAAGGGGAAGGTTCTCTGACTATACAAAGTGTTCCTTAAAATGTAGTTTACCGTGTGATCTCTACAGCCTGAGGGCAGTTCCTGGGCTGAAAAAGGTTTGCCTATTTTCTTTTTCTTTTTGGGGGGACTGGGCGGGAAGGGGGGGGTAATGAGGGTTAAGTGACTTGTGCAGGGTCAAGCATCTGAGGCCACATTTGAACTTGGGTCCTCCTGAATCCAGGGCCAGTGCTTTATTCATTGTGCCACCTAGCTGCCCCCTGAGGTTTGCCCATTTTCTACCTGGAAAATAATGCAGGGTTCAAATCACTGATATGAGCATTATGAGTATGATATTCAGCTTTTTCTTGGGCTCTGTTTCTTCTCAACAACTCTTGGCATACTTCGCCTCTAATGAATATACAGCAGTGGGCATATAAGATTTGATTTACATGATTTCGTAATGTTTTCAGGAACATATGTATTATATTAACTTTAACTGCTATTGAAATGCACTTGCGAAATCATCATCAATGAGTTAATTCCTGGCTTATTCATTACTGTGGATTGTGGAAAATCTATAGGTAACAAAAAGAATAATTGCCCTGTTCTACTGTAGCAGGGAAATTGCTCATGTGATTAAATCTTTTCATGCTCAAGAAACTCCCGGAGGAATTAATTTCTATTATAATATCTCTGCTACAGTAAGCCTAAATTATATGATAGTAAATAATTTGAATTAATGTAAAGTTAAATATTATCTTAGAATCTCAAACCGTGGCATGTGCATAGTTGGTATTCACTAAATGAGTTTGTTAGGTAACAGAAGAAATTAACCATTTGGAATCCATTGCCTCCAGCAAGAAAACAAAGGCCACTTTTCAAGGACTGAGATAAGAAATATAGTTAAGGATATCATTGGGTCATTTTAACAATCAAATACCACCCAGCTTAAAGTAGGTAGTGGCATATGACCTAAAGGCCTTGTTAAGAAGGCCAGTACAGAATTTCTAAAATACTCAGTAAGTTGTAGGAGTAGAACCAAGCTGGCATTTTCTACCCTTGTTAACCTTTAATATTAACTAAAAGCATCCAGGGTTGGGTTTTTGTTTTTGTTTTGCCTTATATGTAGCAGTCCTTTTGTGCTAGCTGTTACATCAGAATTCCAAAGATGAAAATTAGTCCAGAGAATAATCCATAATCACACTTGGAAGACTTTATTACTCAGTGAGAAAATTATTTTAATAACTAGTTTTCATAATCAATATAGTTTTACATGTTTTTATGTTCCTATTCGAATCCCTTTGAGGACTCAGAGGAGGCCTTGCAGTAGAATTAGACCTCAGTTGTCTATTGCAGAAAGTCGTTGGCCTTTGACCCCCTGGACACCCTCAAGACTGGAAACATGAAGAGGAGAGCAGGAGCAACACTAAGACAGGAGCCACCCCTAAACCACTGGAGCAGATGACCCCTCCAGAACAGGATGAAGACATTTAAGGCAGAGAAGCAGCCAGAGCTGGCACTAAATCCTCAGAGCTGTTGGTCTTCAGGCCAAGGCAAGAAAGGGGAATTACTGATGACACATCATCACTTATCCTGGCTGTAGTAACTCCATGTATCAGGGTTATAGACTTGAGGAAGGTTTTTTTTTTTTTTTCTGTTTTTTTCTTTCTTTTTTTTTTTATTAATGAGATATTTTATTTTTTCCGTTACATGTAAAGATAGTTCTCAACTTTTGTTTATACATGCTTTACAATTTCAGATTTTTCTCCCTCCCTCCCCTTTTCTCCCTCCCTCCCTCCCCTTGAGGAAGGTTTTTAAAGATATGGGCAGGGTCTCACCCTATTAGTTTTCCACCTCACATGTCACAGGCAGGAAAGAAGCTACAAGTGTCCAGCCTGGAAGATGCTAGACATGAGGGTGGGCTCAGAAGTTCCAGGCAGGAGGAACAGGCCTAAAGCGGGATCAGCCAGAGAACTCTGCTGGACTGAAAGTACATGAATCAAATTTGTGTAGATCAAATTTTATTTTAATGCAGTAGGGCAGCTTTTTATATAGACTGCAGTGAATCATTTTGTAAAGTTAAAATCACCCTCCAAATGTTGTATCTGTTTTATAAATGTATAATTTTGGTACGCTCTTATGAGACTCCAAAAGTGAGATGTGCCTATATAGTAATTAAAACAACCATTGTCTCTGATTAGGGGTAGGAAAACCTTACAGATTATAAGTTCAAGATCTTATGGTACTTCTGACTTGTCAACAAAGCAACTAAATATGTGCTTGATATTAATAGTAGTAACTTGTATTTCTATGGTGGTGTACACCTTTCAGAGCATTTTCATGTTTTTTGAGCCTCAAAACCAGCCTGAGGTAAGTAGGGCATTTATTTTTTATCCTCATTCTGTAGGGAAAGAAACTGAAGTGCAGTTTTTGCCCAGGGTTACCCCATAAGTAACTTAGTGGCAGTGCCTTAGGTCTTCTGAATCCTAAGCCAGTGTTCTTTCTGTGGACCTCTGCCCCATCCTGTGGGGCATCCACATAATGGGTACCACGTTAACATCCTAGAATGTACAGAATGATAGTGGTGTTTCCTCTGTTGCTTAGCCTTTCAAGTCAACTACAGACCTCATCCTTCCATGAAATTTGAAAGCACATGAATGGCAGCTAATCCTCTGACGTTACAATTGATGCCTCCCAAAAAGGTGTGTGTTATAGTGAGTTTCAGTTTTGCAATTTATTAGTCGTTTTATCTTATCTTTCTCTTTCCTAGGCCTTGGTCTCCTCTTCTGTAAAATGAGGAGAGTCCCTTTTGGCTTTGTTATTCTGTGAGCTATAAAGATGTGTAGAGTCCTAACCAAATGGGGACATGGATGACTTTGGGAGGGAGTGGTGCCGGATGTTGTGAACTAGCCTCTGTACAATGTTAGTCCTGTGGTAGAATCTTGCGTGAACTGTTCACCAGTTCAAGAAATGGGGTATGTCTGCAGAGGATATAAACAAAGCAACTTGCATTTTAAGGAAGTTTGTTGAGAAGTATCTATTTGGCTGTAGGTTCTTTTGCTCAAATTTTGTTCCAAAAGACAAATGCCAAGATTTTTGTTTTCGTGAACAGAGTCCTCCATGACACGCAAAACAATGATAACAAGACCAACCGATTTAATGTGACATTGTAGCTCACAGTGATTTATGGCGGTTTCAACGATTCCCTGCAGGATGGTGCTCTTTCTGGGCCATATTTGGGGGCTCAATATACATTCTTTCCATAATAATAATACTCTGGCTCCATCTATTGTGACCTTGTACTATAGATAAATTAATACAAATATGTGTATATATATTTTTCTTCAAAAGCCACTGAAACAAAAATAACCCTTCCCTTTTCTCAGAATTCTGTAAGCCATTCTAAACTCTTCAGCTTTTTTGGCATGCTGTTATCTTAAGTTACTAAATCACAAATGCAAATCTTTCCAAAGGCAATAAAAATATTAGTTTAGTTGGCACCGTGGTATATTCAAAGGCACAAGATCTTTTGGGCTTTGCATTATTTCTACCATATGGGACTAGAAGGTTTAAGAACCATTTTGGGCTTGATCCCTAGAGATGCACAATGTGACAAAACCAGCAGACATTCAGAAATGTTGTTCCCAACACATCTTATATGATTTGGCCAGATTCTTCCCATTTTCCATTTTTTTAATATATCTAGACCTAAAGGATGGTGCAGTCTTAAAAATTTTACTTTATACCTGGAATCAGATCAAGTGGTCATTGTTTAGATAAAGGAAAGGCTAGATGGATTGTCTATGAGCTTTCCCACCATAACAACAAATATTAAATTTGTTAATGTTTATCCCTGGGTTTTCCTGTTCATGTCATTCCACTTTTTGTTTATTCATCTAATCATCAGTGTTACATAATGTAAACGGCATTTTCAAATAGTATTTTATTTGTCTACAGGCTTTCCTCTATCATAAAACTGACATTTAATAAAGGGGAAAAATATTTTCTAACTTAAAATGTTAATTACTAAATATATAGAAGTTTTTAATTAAGAAAAATTAAAGGGGAAATGGGGTTGAGAAAGAAAAGGGCAGATTTGGAAACTGAACCTTATAATCTAGTGTGTGTTTGTGTGTTTTTTAATCACTCCTAGACACTCAAAAAACCTTTGTTTTGTTTTGTGTTTTTCAATAACCGTAACTACTGTTAAGAATTTGTGGCCTTATCGCTCCTGCCTTTCTACAGGAATCAGAAACTCTCCATGTTTTTGAGCTCTTCAGCTTGTTGAGTGAAATTCTTAAATTAAATTCTTAAAATTAAAAAGAATCATAGCAATGTCTATCAAACTCTTATATTTGCTAAAGATTTGAGATCAAGTTTTAAAATAAAGTATTTTATAATGCTTCTAAAACCAGTGGGACAGTTTGCTGTTTGTTCATGCATAACACAACCTAACGTTCCCCAAACACCACTCAGGAGAAGGATATAGACATTATTGTGGGGTTAAGTTACTTTGGTACTATTATGTATCCTTCCATGAAATCAGCAGGTTTTTAAAAAATAACCATCTTGAATTTCTATGACTAAAGAAAACTTCTTCCCATTAACCACATTTTGTAAAATCTTCAACTACGACCACTAGTTAACTTAAAAACATTTAGTGCATAAAGATGCAATACAGAACTGAATCACAAAAAATACACTGTGTAGGTGTTTTGTTTTCTTTTTTTTTTCTATAAGGTTCTCCCATACAGCACAAACTCTAATATGTCCTATTTAAAGGCACAGTCTTCAGCTCCACAGACTACACACCACTTCGGCACTTGGGAATAATGGGCCCAGTCAAGTCAGCCAGCCTCCTCTTCCTCACTGTAAAGGAACAGAAATTAGACACAGATAAGCCAAAGTAATCACAGTGCATGCATACATAAATACAGGCAACAGCTAATCACTTTAAACCTGACAAGCAAAAGGAAGGGTACTTTCTTTTACATTAAGGGCCAAAGGTTTTCTTTCTTTTATTTTTTTATTATTTTTTTTTTTTTAGTGAGGCAATTGGGGTTAAGTGACTTGCCCAGGGTCACACAGCTGGTGAGTGTTAAGTGTCTGAGGCCAGATTTGAACTCAGGTCCTCCTGACTCCAGGGCCGGTGCTCTATCCACTGCGCTACCAAGCTGCCCCTTCTTTATTTTATTAATGGTGCTTAGTGGACTACACATCACTCAGATTTTGTAAAGTTGGCACAAATAGAAAACTTGTAAAGTGGAAATCCAGTCACAAATGACTACTAAACAGATGTGTGTGAGCAGTCTCTAATATGGCCCAGGGTGTGTGAACAGCCAGCATAGATATGACCCACTTTACTATTTCTTTCTAACCTACTGAAGCTATTAGATCAGCTGAGTTTGAATATAGCTTTACTGTAGCAAATATAAATGAGTTTTCATTAGATGCTAGATCAGGATGTTATTATGGTTAAAACATTCCCCAAATTTCTGAAATCTTGCTATTTGTATTATATGTATTTACATATGTGTATGTACATGTATATGTATACATATACAGCATATGTATCTATAAATACATTGTGTGTATGCACACACAAAATGGTTTTCAGAACAAAGATTAAGCAACATCATCTCTTCCTTCATACTGTGTAACATCACAATTTCTACAAAGACAAATAAAAGCTCAAACATTGTTCATATTTTTAAAGGAAGATAAATGCCATGACTAGGAAGACAGTAGCCAGAAGGGTGTAAGAACCAAGACATTAGCTCATGGAATGACTGTCAAAAGCTTTGGCTGTAACAGACCTGATTAGATAAAGTATATTTAGGTACCTAGGTGTCTGCAGATGAGTGAGGAGCAGGAAAGATAAAGCCACAAGAAAAAAGGAATATAAACAGATCTGTGTAGAACCGATAGGTGGCAGCAGGAGGCACCGCCTGTGTAGCATAGATTGTAAGCTATTGCCAAACGGGGGGGAAAAAAAAATCTGTCTATACTTAGACATCTTCCCGTTCCAGAGTTGAGAGGCTATGTCAGAGACCACCAGATCGATTCATACGAGCTGCAACAGAAACCGAATCAGAGAACTACTGCTCCGTGCTTAAAATGTATTAAAGCAAAAACCACATGGGCTGGTAAACAATGCTAGCCCTCATCTATATGGCAAGCAAGTGCAGGAATACATGTGGCTGAGACTGTCCTAATGAAAAGAGTTAATGGCAATCAAGAGGGATCTTTATTAACATGGTGCAAAGCCACAAACTGAGCACTACATGAAAGTTCTGCTCATATATACCACCATGCCAAGAAGTTCTCATTCCAAATTCATAGGCCTGCTATGGGATTTTACTACATGTAAAATAACCTTCTGACAATGTTAAGAAGTCTCATACAGTTATCTATTTAAAGGAACTGATTCTACCTTGTATCAAGGTAGAGGAATCTGTGATAGATCCTAATAATAGCTTCTGTAGATTTTTTTTTTAATCTTGACCTTTAATCTCATGGATTGTATTTGTTTGTTTTTTCTCTTTTATGAATACAAGAGCCATGTAGTTCAGAGTTTTTATTTATCCCTCATTTGGTCTTTGTAGCAAATTTAAGGTTTTGAATGAAACACTTCTGTTTTCATGGGCTGATACTGGTCTCCAAACAGGAGACTTCCAATCAGTAGCCAACACATTCACCTGAAAGAATCACTAAGAACAACAGAAAGTAGGATCTCTGTTTCTGTTCATCTCTAATGATTTATAATCAAATATGATTATATAGAACTTTTGGCCACCCCCGTTCTGTAAGAGGGCATAAAGGGAAGAAGGAGATCCATAAAGATAATGGTTGGGAGAACCGGTAAGACAAGTTATTTTTCTCCAGTTATGTAAGTAAAATCCCACCTTTCCATGCATCTTGCCGCATAGATATGAGATATTGGTACTCCAAGAAATAGAGGCGAGTTATGTCAGACACCTAATAAAGATTATTAGCAACATCAGGACTCAAGTATAAATCTAGCTATTAGGGTGAGGATGGAAACAGTAACTGAATGATTGTAATTTTTGGAGTTTGGTGGATCTTCACTCATTGTGACATACATACACACACACATGACCTGCTCATTGATATAAAGAAAATTTATATTGTACCTCATCCAAAGGACTTTGTTATAGTTCTATACCTCCCAAGGATGCCATTTGAGCACATTTTCAGTATATTTTTTATACTACTAAGGGAAAGAGGGAACTCTTTCAAGCTAGGCCACACAATCAAATCTTTGAGGTAAACCAAGACAACAAGGTGTCACCCTAAGTATAAATCAGACACACTTCTGGGTAGTTTCTAAGTTGAAGGCTGGAATGAATAACTAGAAAATAAATAAGGATTGTCATGATGCTTCCTGTCAGATTTTTGTGGCATGAAGATAGCTCTGATCTCTCAAAGACTATACCAGGTCAGGTCCTATGAAAGTGGAAAGGCCTGGAAATGGACCCTGTTACCCAATGATTGACGTAGCCTAGGTGTCGAGAGGCTCATCAAACAATTGGCACAACCAAATAATCACATATCAACAATTTCCATTTGGTTATACAACAACCTTTTTAAGCTTTAAAATTTGAAATATGCATATCCCCTTCTAATATACCACTTAAAGGTGCACTATAAATTTATAGCTGTTGTTTGTCCTTTGTTTTCAAAGAGTTTTGATGGCCTAGAATGGGTGTATATAGCAATTGTTTTGTGTTCTGGCTAGAAACTTTGAGGGTCTTCCCCTCTCAGATGGATATTTTTTTTATAGTAAATTATACCATTTTTGTTTCAAATTTATAGCTATAGTACAGCAAATAACTTAAAATGCTTCCCCTTTCCAAGACAAGAGTTTCTGAATGGGAAAAAGGTGATCAGAAATTAAGAACTGTCTTTTCCAGAAAACCAAAGGATCCTCTACATTTGCAAAATGCCTCAGAGCATCACCCAGCTTTTATGTCATCCCAGAAAGTTAAAAAACAAAAAACAAAAAACAAACAAAAAAGATCTGGCTACCCTTTCCTTAGAATTCTCTAGCAGAAATGTCACACTGTATCTTGGTAATGCATTCCAATAACTCATATCTCATCCTCCACTCCACTCCCCTCCCCCCCCCTTTTTTTAAGATCATGGAAAGATACAAATGGCAGAACTGGGTTCTGAGTAAGATGCCATCACTGGACAGTCTTCGTGTCCTTTGGAGGAAATTAATGACCTTCATAGAAAAGGACATTTCTCTACCCTAAACTTGCTACTTTTCCTTTCCACAATAAAAATATAATTTTCAGACTTGTAGTTCTAACTTTGATTTTTTTTCTTTCCTTTTTTTTAGCGGGGAGGTCTTTGCTGATAGATTTTTAGGGAATAAGGAACATAGTTAAAGTAGCTATAAATAGTTACAACACAAGAGGCAGCTGAAGTATCACTGTTGGAAATAGTTCATCAGGACAGTGCCTGGTTGCTCCCTGTCAGCTCTTGTATACAGAGTAGTTAAAAGTGTGTGGCTGAATTTTGGGAACAAACACTTGTACTAAATCTTCTGGGGTCAACTAAAAGGTTAAAAGAAAAGAAGAGATACTAAGGGGGATAATGATACTGCAGTTGTCCAAATCCTTCCTCAGGGAGCAGCAGCTTTTAAAGGCTGAAATACTGCAGGGTGGTAATTTTACTTGCTGATTTCATGACTCCCAAGGGAAATGTTCTTTGTGAGGGGGAAGTACAGACCTTATTTCATCTGCCTATCTAGGAGAAGGGAAAAGGGAGAGGGAGAGGAAAATGAAAGGGAAGAAGAGGAAGAAAGGACAAGGAGGGAGGGAGGGAAAGAGGGAGGGGAAGTGTGTGTGTGTGTGTGTGTGTGTGTGTGTGTGTGTGTGTGAGAGAGAGAGAGAGAGAGAGAGAGAGAGAGAGAGAGAGAGAGAGAGAGAGAGCGAGAGAGAGAGAGCACAAGTGCACTATGGACAAATAAAAATTGAAATGAATATTGAACATAGAGCCTAGTTGGTGACTTCTTTATATCAATGATATTCCTTACCATCAGCCATAATATTATTATGATTCTAGTATGATAAAAATAGTAATGTTGATCTCATTCCCTTGTGAAATACTAGAAAGAGCAAGAAAAGTATTATTTGCCCATCAATTTTTAGGCTTTATTCACATAAGGGATAGTGACATGCAGCCAATCAATCATTTTCAAACCATACCAAACCCTCAATTCAGAAATATTTCTGAGATTCATTTTTTCACTACCTGATTTTCAAGGAGTCCATTTTTGTGCCTCCTCTCACCCTCATATTGAAACTATCTGGGTAAACAATTGTCTTACAGTTAATCATTCAGAAATGAGTACTTATGAACTTGTCTGAAGACCTACCATATTGCTAGACAACTTGAGCAAATTATCAGATTCAAGCACCCCTAAGTTGTTGATCATTTAAATAAAGAATAAAATTAAACTCCCCAATATCTTTTAGAGACACTGATTTTTGAAAAATTGGAATCTAGGAACCCAAGAATTGTGATGTTGCTATGTATTTTGAAATAGGACTGAACTTGGAGTCAGAAGATCTAGGTTCAAAATAGACCTCAAAACAGTAGCTGTGTTTGGAGATGTCTGAGATCATTATGGATATGAGTCAGATTAAATTCTGAGGATGGGGTCTGGAAGATACCCAGCCCCGTCCCAGTATAGTTAGTTAAAAGTTTATTGCTTGTCAAATTCTCACTGTCTCCTTTAAGTTTTATTTCCAATTAACAGTATTTTTACTTCTGCTCAGTCTCCCCACTTGTCAGCTACATCTTAGTTTTATCTGGAATCCATCATGTGTCAGAACCCCAATCCCTGTTGAATGGGTCGGGGTGTTTGTCCACCAATTCAATACTCGGGACTCAAGAAGAAAGGACAGGTGATCATGGGGTTCGGCACAGGATGTGGCAATTAAGTTGAGACCAGATGTTAAGTGACATGTCTCTTTTTCTCAGAGCAGAATCCCCTTGACCCTAGGGTCCCAACAATGGATTATTCTTTTATTCTTTATTCTATTTCTTTGATTTCCCAACACAGCTGAAGATAAATTTTAAGCCTGTTATCCTTCTAAAATTAACACGACCACAAAACAATGCTGAAACACCTGAGTGACTCTTCCTGTTATTCAAGTTGAATAGCTTTAGAGATAGGGGCTGGGAGAGGGGAGGGGGGAGTCAGAACTGTGAGATCTGAAACATCTGACTGCCCCCCCCCTTCCCTCTTCCTTCAGTTTGACCTTGTTCCCCCTCCCCTTTCCCCCCTTGTTCCTGGAACACGTATGCATGTCTCCATACATTGATCACGAGCTAAGCACATATCCTGGGTGAGACAGAATTGGATGTTAGATTGTGAGCTCGCCTTAGTGTGTGTGGAGACTTCCTCCCCACCAACATTACTATAAAAACTCAAGGCATGTATTAGTTATTGCGACTCAGTTATTGAGTTTGCCCATTCTTGCAAGAATGTAATAAATCTGTCTCTGCTTGACTTGGTGGTCTCCTTGAGTTATTTGGGTAAACTGAGGCAGTTTACCCCAAACAGAGATTAAAATGTAATAACAATTTGAATCATGCTAACTAGTGATATCCATATTTTATTCATGAAAATCTGTTACTGTTTTTTTGTGGGTTTGTTTTTTGTTTTTGCGGGAAAACGAGGGTTAAGTGACTTGCCCAGGGTCACACAACTAGTAAGTGTCAAGTATCTGAGGTCACATTTGAACTCAAGTCCTCTTGAATCCAGAGCTGGTGCTTTATCCACTGCACCACCTAGCTGTCCCCAAAAATCTGTTATTCTGAATCTTTTTCAAAGCCTCACTACTGTGGCACATCTATTGCTACTTCAGGCTCAGAAAAATTCAACTCCATAATCTCATCTCTCTTGCCAGGGGGTCACATGCTGAATAGAATAGCAACAAGCATGCCTACATTTGGGAACCATCCAGCTCAGCTAAGCCATTGGACTAAGCCCCATAGATTCCCAAAGAAATTATTTAACAACATTTCCCTTTCTTTAAACCAGCATTTACACCTAATCTTAGTTTTCATCATGAGAGTAGGATGAATATTTTCTAGTTAAATTCCACTTTGGAAGCAAGAAGTTTATAGGCTATTAGTCCTAGGATTTTCCCTATTATGGCAAAATATTTTTTAAAGTAGTTTAGTGGATGTGACAAATATTTATTTTATAACCGTGATGTAGCCACGGTTCCCATATCACCTGACACCTACTCTAAATCTGAATTTTTTTTTTAGTCATTTTTTAAGTTTTGTTTTTATCAACAAAACATGGAAAACTAGACTGTGGGGCCATGCACATTTCTCTGGGACATCCCACAACCCTATTTTCAAGATTCTATTCCCCTTATTAAGTTTCCACATCAGCAATTAAGGTATAGTGGAAAGAACAGTGAATTGCTCTCAGTCCTCTACCTCTAACTTCTTTTTTTTTGCAGGGCAATGAGGGTCAAGTGACTTGCCCAGTGTCACACAGCTAGTAAGTATCAAGTATCTGAAGCTGGATTTGAACTCAGGTCCTCCTGAATCCAAGGCCAGTGCTTTATCCACTGTGCCACCTAGCTGCCCCCCCCCCGCAACTTCTGCAAGAGAAGGAACAGAAGAGAGAGAAGGAAAGTGTGTAGATGACTGATAAGAGTTTAAACCAATGAAACAGATCAGAGGTTAAATTTGGGAAGAAAAAAAATCGTGAAAGTTGGGGGAAAAAATTGTGAAATTAAAAGAAAAAAAAATCTCCAGGCCCACATTCTGGCCCACATTATACTTCTAGATTGAAAGCGAAGTAAGAACAAGGGTATTTAAGGAGGGTGTAAAAGAATTAAGGAGGACATAAAAGGTGGACGTAAGGAGGATCAGTAGAGTAGAGAACACAACCTGAAGCAAGAATCTGGAGGGAAAAGGAGAGGGAATTGGCAACATAAGTTAAATAAGAAAAAATGACAAAATCCAAGAAAAGAGCCATTAGTAAAACTCAAGCTCTCAACTGTTTATACCCAAATGCCCAAAGTCGAAGAGTAAAGTAAATCAATACAACAGGTTAGTGGATGTAGCTTGTGCAGGGCTAAGGGGAGATGGATATGACTGAGGTTAAGGAGAGGATATCCATAAAGTTAAAAACACAAACAACCAGGGGCAGCTAGGTGGCGCAGTGGATAAAGCACCAGCCCTGGATTCAGGAGGACCTGAGTTCAAATCCAGCCTCAGACACTTGACACTTACTAGCTGTGTGACCCTGGGCAAGTCACTTAATCCCCATTGCCCAACAAAAACAAAAACAAAAAAAAAAATAAAAGAAAGAAAAGAAAAACACAAACAACCAAGGCTGAAAATTTCAACTAATATTAAAAGAGCAAGGGGACTTGTTCAGTGACTTGCATAGATTTTGCAGTATTTGTATTTCTGCCACAGGTGACTGTTATCTGTATTCCTAGTGTAAGCTGATCTCCTTCCAGGAGGCAAAAGACCCCCAAAAAGCTTTTCCAAATTCCAGGTTGTTGGGAAGAAAAGCATTCTCCCAAAGAAAACCTAAGTGAGGCTTTGGTAGGAAGAAAAAGGGGGACATTTGAGGTACAGGACTTGACCCTTGTCAGAATCTTGGTGAGTGAAAGAACATTACACAGAGATGATCAATTATGGCTGACTCAACTATTGACAGCAATACCATGATCCAAGACAATTCCAAAGGACTCATGATGGAAAATGCTCTTCACATCCTGGAAAAAAGAACTAATGGAGTTTGAATGCAGATCAAAGCGTACTATTTTCACTTTGTGTGTGTGTGTTTTCCTTTCCTTTTGTTCCATTTCTTCTTTTACAACATGGCTTATATATAGAAATATATTTTATATGCTCGCACATCCATAACCCATATCAAATTGTTTACCATCTTCGGTAAGGGTGAGAAGAGGGACCCTGGGCAAGTCACTTAACCCCAATTGCCTCACTAAAAAAAAAAAAAAGGTTAGGAGTGGTGGGTGTTTCATTTCACCTCTCAGGGAAACTGAGGCAACTCTGTTTACCTGATAGCAACAATAGAGACATCTTTTGTCTTCCTGGGGTAGATATCAAAGATACTGTGGAGAATTTCCCAAAACCTATCACAACTACCCATCTCTGGTGATTAACATAAAATGATAACCATCAAAAGGAACCTAGTATTGCCCTTGCCTATGAAGTGCTGGGCTAAGAAACTAAAAGTCGCAGAGATGCAAATTATTTTCTTTACTGTAGTACATTAAAGGCCAGGGATTCAGAAGAGAAAAATGAACTTGAAAAACAAACAGCTGGCGAAAAAGGTCATTTTTGACAATGAATTCAGACTTCTGCACTACAGCTTCAAAATTTTAAAATGATAGATTCCTGGCCTAAGATGAAATAAAATTAACAGAGGAGAGTATGAATGTATTTACCAGGTGGTTTTCTGATCTAATGAAAAAAGATAGTAGAGGGCTAAAGCTGTTTATGTATATTCCCTAAGGAAGATGACATAGTAACTATAAAGAAAAAAAAAAGAATATCAGTCAAATACCCAGAAGTACCCAGGATACAAAGTCCTCAAAAATGGAGCCACTAAAAACCAAACAAATAAACAAAAGACATAGTCTCAAATGTCTCTTAATAAAAGCCCAAAGTTTAAGCAATAAACAAAAGGTACTAGAGGTACTGATGCCAGGGGGAAGATTTGACTCCATAGGTATCACTGAAATTTGGTGGAATAAAACCCGGAACTAGTCCATTGCTCTAAGTTGACAAACCATATTTAAAAGAAGTAGTATAGGAAAAAAAGGCAGGGGGAGGGTGGTAATATATTAAAGTTATTTGAGGAACCAGAATGGGGAAGCATGATGCTGCTATCATGCTACTATCATATTTAGGTGAAGACTAATGGAAGGAGAAACAAGCGGTTTAATCATTGGCATGTAGTATAGACCACCTGAATGTTAGAAAAAATAGATAAGTAGCAGAGGCTTGATATAGTAGAAAGGGAAAACTTCGACCATCCAGATGGGTACTGGAGAGATGGGAAGTGCTCAAGAATAAAATTGTGAAGACACAAAGCAAAACAATTGCCACGAGGAAAAAATGAAATTTGTATAAATAAAACTGCTGTAAATATGCAGGGAACTCATCAGCCAACTTGTACATTTCTAAAAGTAATTACAGGGGCAGCTAGGTGGCACAGTGGATAGAGCACCAGCCTTGGAGTCAGGAGGACCTGAGTTCAAGTCTGGCCTCAGACACTTAACACTTACTAGCTGTGTGACCCTGGGCAAGTCACTTAATCCCAATTGCCTCACTAAAAAAAAAAAAAAAAAGTAATTACAGAAAATGGATGCAAGGCCAGGTTAAGAGAAGATGGACATAGGAGTGTGGTGTCTCCTGTAAAAATAGTGCCAGGAATTCTAAAGTTCAGAATGAGCTGAGGCTGGAGTGGGGTATGTGCAGAGGGGGAGAGAAGTAAGGACAAGAAGATAGCAAATGGGTCTTGTGTGTGTTTATTTCTTTATTTGTGTGTGTGTGTGTGTTTAGGTTAGCTATATTGGGAGAAAAGGGAGCATGATCAAAGAGTAGGATAGAACCTTTGCTTATACTGGATATGTAGTCGTTCAGTTATGGCTGACTTTTCATGGCCCCACTGGGGATTTCCTTGGCAGAGATCCTGGTGTGGTTTGCCATTTCCTTCTCCAGTTAATTTTACAGATGAGGAAATCAAGGCAAACAGGGTGAAGTGACTTGCCCAGGGTCTTCTTGATTCCAGACAAGGTGCCTGATCCTCTGCACCACCTAACTAGGGTAGATAGCCCCTCCTTAATAAGTGTCAAACCTAGCCTTCTTGTCCTTAGTGCTTCTGCATTCTGAGGATGGCTGGAAGCAGTCTCCCCTGAATGTTGTCCTCCTATGTAGTAATGAGATGAAATGGGATGAGAGCAGGTTTGCTAAGAGATTCAGAACCTTAGCCTCCTCCTCCACACTCATTACTACTCAGAGCTGACCTGGCAAGGCAATGAGTCTGACTCACAGACCAGCCAACAAACTACGGCTCTATTTGCTACTTGTGAAAGTTTTTGAGATACACAAATGGTTTCTATTCATGGGAGCTAATTCTGCTCAAAGCACCTAATATAGTCAAGTGTCTCTTTAGTGCAGCAGCTTTTTACCTCAGGTCAATTCTATCCTCCTCTACCCCTGTCCAAAAAAAAAAAAAAAAAAAAAAAAGCTTCTAAAACAGACTAGTGATAATATTGAAGCTAACTTTACATAGTAAGTAGTTTTTAATCATTTATTCACCCAGCTGTGTTAGAGTTTTTCAACCTAGAGAGTCTGCAGATGTGGTGCTAAACTTAGTCATGAAGCCCTGGGTTCAAATTCTACCTTTAACACTTACTAGCTGTGTGAGCCTCCAGATTCTCATCTGTAAAATGAAATTAACAATACCTATAGTAACTTTATCAAATCACTGTTATTTGAGATTCAAACTACATAATGCATAGCGCTTTGCACATAGCTTCCCCAGGGCAGGTAGGTGGTGACATACTGCAGAGTGCTGTGCCTGGAGTCAGTTCAAATCTAACCTCAGACACTTACTAGCTGTGTGATTCTAGGCAAGTCACTTAACTTGTCGGCCTCAGTTCTCTCATATATAAAATGGGAATGATAATAATAGTACCTACATCTCAAGGTTGTTGTGAGGATCAAACAAGATAATAATTGTAAAGCACCTCGTACAGAGCCTGACAAATAGTAAGTGCTATATAAATGTTAGCTATTATTTGTATAATGCTACATAATTATTCGGTATTTTATAGATGAGAAAACTAAGGCCCACCAGAAATGTGAAGTTACCCCAAATCATGCAGGGATCTTCAAGCCCACTATGCTTCTGCATAAACTTCACTTAAATTGCCAACTTAATGTCCTCATAGGGAACAGGGCCGAAGGCAGCTAGGTGGTGCTGGAGTCAGAAAGATTCATCTTCCTGAGTTCAAAGCTGGCCTCGGACACTTACTAGTTGTGTGTTCCCAGGCAAGTCACTTTATTCTGCTTGCCTCAGTTTCCTCATCTGTAAAATTAGCTGGAGAAGGAAATGGCAAACCACTCCAGGATCTCAGCCAAAAGAGTCAGACACAACTGAAACTGGAACAACAACAAGGAGATCCCAACTCTGTTATTGGCCAGTGAGGTTCTAATTATGGTAGAACTTTCGTTTTTCTTTTTTTTCCTTTTTTTTCTTTTGCTATCATTTTTCTTGAAGAAAAAATCCATAAAGTATAGCAGAAAACAACTGAATCCTAAGTTTCTTCATCTGTAAATGAGAACAATAAAACTTGGACTACATACTTCGCAGTGTTGTTATGAGAAAAGCAATTCATAGCCTAAAAATGACTATCTAGGTGGGCTATTATTATTTTCCACCATGTAGGACAGGCCTTCTTAACCTGGTGTCCACAGCATACAACAGAAACTCAGGGCGGGGTCCATGGATAGATGTCAGGGATAAGGAAAAAAATTATGTCTTTGTTTTAGCATAATTGGCTTCTTTGTTATTTTCTGCACACACAAAAAAACCCTATTATTGTGAGAAGGGATCTATATATATATAGGCTTCAGCAGATTGCCAAAAGATAACACTACACACCCCAAACGGTTAAAAACCTCTGAAGTCCAGAAGAATAGAGCAGAAAACACCATGAACCTCTCAGGCCTTAGTGTATCTATAACATGAAGGAGTTGGACTCACTGAGCTGTTAGGCCCCTGCCTTATCTGTGGTTCCAGTACAGCCCCACTAGCTACCCATGAATGTCTGATACAAACCTAACCTAAGAGGATCGTTTGTATTTAAGGACTCTCTATCCTCCTATCCCATGAGTCTGAACATTTCTCAACCTTCTGGGAGGGGAAAAAAGAAAGATCTTTGGATGCTCCCACTGGACACTCAATTCAGGTTAATTCAACAAATATTGATTGCCTCTTGTGTGCTCAACCCTACAATAAGTGCTTAGGCAGACTGAAGAGAAGTAGAAAGCTTCATTTCCCTTACAGAGCCTGAAATGGTAAGATAAGCGAGCATATATGGAAGAACCTTCTGTTAGATTTTTAGGGATTATAGGCACTACAAGAGCTCATAAAAGGGAAAGGTCATGGTAGACTAAAATGTTTAGGGAAGTTTCATGAAGGAGGTATGACTTGTATACTCTTAGTATGTGGGTTGAACTGGGGGAGTCCTTCTCTTGTATCCCTACATAGTTCTCAACACAGGAATAAAAGTTGCCTTAAAGAATTGTTTGGGATTGAAAGATAACATTTTTATCAGTATCAGTGCTTCTCCCTTCCTCTTCTCCTAGATGCATAAGGGAAATTTATGTCTTTTTTTTAAACTTAGAGGTATCTCTCTCTAGTACTTCAGAATAGTGTACGGGGCTGGCTAACTTACCAAGGTCATTATTATTCATCATGGCGTTAGAAGCCCGGAGCCGAGGGCCTTGCTGTGTAAAGTGATATCCAAATTTTAAAAGAGTTGTATTTTGTTCCAACATGCTCACAATCTCCATTTCCACCTTGTTTCCCAGGGGCTGGCTCTTTGATAAAAGAGAAAAAAAGCAAGAATTGTGTGAGAAATGAGCATCTCCCATTTGATTCCCAGACCCAAGCTATACTTTAATCACCCTCTTTCTCAACTGAACAGTATCAACAATCCAAAGGTTAACCCAACAAAGGTGAGTGAAGAAAAGAGACAAAAGAAGCTAAGTGTTCTGCTCTCTGCTGCATAGGAACCCATTAGAAATTGGAATAGTAGAAGATAAGAGAACCAAGTAGATCTGACCTGACTTTGAAATTTGAGGTTTTCTTAGATATAAATGGAAATATAGTCAGTAAGTCACTTAAAAAGGCTCCTCTAGAATGTTACTTTTCCTAATGGTCTTGTGTCAAATGAAATTTCTCAAGACTGTAGATCAGGGAAGATTTCAGTGGATCTATGGATGGGGGAAGATATAAATGTGTGTGTATGTGTGTATATATATATATATCTTTATTTTTACTAACTTTTGGTTTCCTTTTTAATCTTGTGTATTTCATTTTATGCATTTAAGGGGCAGCTAGATGGCGCAGTGGATAGAGCACTGGCCCTGGAGTCAGGAGTACCTTAACACTCACTAGCTGTGTGACCCTGAGCAAGTCACTTAACCCCAATTGCCTCACTAAAAAAAAAAAAATGTATGCATTTAAAAACATTATTCTGAAAAGTCCATAGGCTACACCAGATGACAAATAGGGTCCAAGACCTGATTAAAAAGGTTAAGAACAGAAAAGGTTAAGAACCCTTGACATAGAAGATCTGAGAGTTAAGACCTAAGTCTTAACTTTAAAGTCTTGTAAGTTCACCTAGATTTCTTATGAATTAAGATGCTGCAAGTATAGGCAGGAGACGAAGCTGCTCTTGCGCCCTTTGTTAGCAACAATGATGAGGAGCTTCAAAGTGTCCATAATAGCAAAGGCCCTTCCACAGAATGTTGCATATCTAGATCCTTTACTGTGCCATAAAATTGGACGCTGGATTGCTCTGGCTTGGCAAACAATGCATGTTTCCCATTAGTCTGGGAAGGAACTGAGAGCCCACTTATGAACTAGGAAATATGGTAGCCCTCTCTGGGTCATTATCTCAGAAATGTCCCAGCCACTCCCAGGAATGAATGTTCTGTTCAGGAAAGCTAATGTTACATTAAAAGAGGAGTTGACCATTAAAAATAAATCCTACACCTTCCCCCTTCCCCACCATTTGAAGATTACACTGAAGGTGGGATGGCATGGTTAGGGCCTGAGCATCAAGTAAGAACTGGGAGAGATGCAAGAAGCTTCAGTTGGGAAGAAGCTGGTCAAGGAGAAATTTCACTCAATATATTCCTAATATTTAAAACAAACTTGCACACAGGATTGAGCTTTTTCCTGTAATCCTTCCCAGACTTGGAAGCTTCCCTGACATATATTGAGTCAAAGTTCAAGTTTGTTTTATAATTTAGGAAATTTCAGTGACAGATTTTGTTCCCCTCCAGGTATCCAGACAGATGTGCATGACTTGTTCTTGGCCCTATCCTACACATATAGGATAGAAAGGAAGAAAAAAAATAAAAAGAATGGAACTCCTTTTCATACCCTCTTCTTTTTCTAGCCTCCAGATAATAAATTTGGATTAGTATGCCATGCCTCAGATCCACCTGGGGTCTCATTGTAGTCATTCTTTTCACTCTGTACCCCCAATATCACTCATGAGACCAGTGGCCTTAAAGATCCTACTTGTTTTGTTGTGTAGTAGATAATGAGAACTCTAAAAGGAGATGAAAGGTTAGCATAGTCTGTCAAGCACACTAGAGTTAAGAAAAGCAAATTTACAATGGTTTGGAAAAAAAATACGTATGACGCTAAAGGGTCATACGATAAACGTGAATTTGGACAGACTTTAGGGATAGTGGAGGATAGATGGGACCGGTGTGCTATGATCCATAGTGCCTCACAGAGTCAGACACAACTGAAAGATTGAACAACAAAAAGCTAGTAACAAACACTAAGGGGTGGGGCAGCAGCTAGGTGGCACAATGGATAAAGCACTAGCCCTGGATTCAGGAGAACCTCAGACACTTGACACTTACTAGCTGTGTGACCCTGGGCAAGTCACTTAACCCTCACTGCCCCAATCTCTTCCCCCCGAAAAAAAGTTCTATATAGGAGACCAACTTAGGAGGAATGGAAAACTTTCAAGAATGAAATACAGAAGCTCCAAACAAGAATTCCATTCAGGGGGAAAAAGGGGTTATCTGCCTAAAGAGACCAATGTGGATACACAGAGAATTGATCAACTAACTTGTTTTTTTAAAACACATATAGAAAGTAAAAACAAGAACAAATAACGGAGCATCACACTGTCCTGTAGAAGGAGTGTCAGGAGTGCTAAAAATAAGAGTTAAACTAGTCATCTTTGTCCACATAATGAGAAAACAGGACTCATTGGAAAAGACCCTGACATTGGGAAAGATTGAAGGCAAAAGCAAAAGGGGATGGCAGAGGATGAGATGGATAGTGTCATGGAAACAATAAACATGAATTTGGAAAGACTTTAGGGATAGTGGAGGACAGATGGGACCCGTGTGCTATGATTCATAGTGTCTCACAGAGTCGAACACAACTGAAAGACTGAACAACAAAAAGCTAGTAACAAACGCTAAGGACAACAAAAAGTGTTTTTTAAGCTAAATGAAAGAGAAAAGAGAATAAAAGAAGGAACGCAACTGCTATTTGGGACAATCTTTTCTTGGTATACATCCTACATCGACCCTCTGCAGAGTCTGATGTTGTCGGCAACCACTGCCTCCAATTAGAAAATTTCTCCTTTCGTTTCCCCTGACATTGCTCTCTCCTGGTTCTTTTCCTACTTTTCTGACCCTTCTCAGTTTTGTTCACTAGGTCATCATCTGTTTCTGACCCCAATCACCTATTGTCCCTTAAGTGTAGGTGTCCCCCACCCCAAGGCTCTGCCCTTGCCTCTCTTCTCTCTCTACGAACTCCCTTAGTGACCTCACTGTTTCCCATGGATTCATTATCACTGCAGATGACTGCCAGATTAATATCTCCAACCCTAATTTTGCTCATGAACTCCATGTTCTAAATTCTAACTGCTGATTGGCTCCAGATATCCTATCAACATCACAAACTCAACATTTTCAAAATGGAACCAATTTTACTTTCTCTTTTCCCTGCCCTGAATTCCTTCCTCTAACAAACTTTCCTATTTATGCCAAAGGCATTACTGTTCTTTTCAGTCATTCATGTTCAAAACCTTGAAGTTGTCCTTGATTCTACTTTCTCTTTGGTCTCCCCATAGCCAACCAGTTAACAGGTCTTGTCTCTCAACACCTTGGTTTACATGCGGATAATTCTTTTCTCTTTGTCCTCTTATATGGCCAAAATATTAGTAAAAGGCTCTCATCACCTGTCCCCTATTCTAAATAGTGTCCTAACAGGTCTCCCCACTTCCAAACTTGTGTCACTCTAACGCATCTTTCACACTGTTTCCAAAATAATATCCTTTAGTCACAAATCTGACCCTGTCATTCCTCTGCTCAAAAATCTTCAAGGGCTCCCTATTGCCTCTAGAATAAAATATTAACTCCTCAGTCTAACATTTGAATCCATTCAAAGGTCTCGCTCCTAACTACCTACTTTTATCTGGCTCCTTTCTAGACATTGTTGTTGCTGCTGCTGCTGCACAGTTCCCTTTCACATATTCCACATTCCAAGCCACCTCGGTCTGTTAACTGTTCCACAAATTCAGCATTTCTCCAATGATCTTCACTCCTTTGCATAGTTAATGCACTATGCCTGGAATTCAAACCCTCTATACCATGACCCTTTAGAATCTTTAGGTCAGCTCAGATGCATCCTCCTATGTGAAATCTTTCTTAATTGATCTCTTTGCACTCAGTACTTTCTCTATCCTAAGTTTTTATTTGTTTATATAGCTGTGTATGTGCAAACATTAGTGGAATGTAAGTAACTGCTTTATTTTTGTTTTGTTTTGTTTTGTTTTTAGTGAGGCAATTGGGGTTAAGTGACTTGCCCAGGGTCACACAGCTAGTAAGTGTTAAGTGTCTGAGGCTGGATTTGAACTCAGGTACTACTGACTCCAGGGCCAGTGCTCTATCCATTGCGCCATCTAGCTGCCCCGACTGCTTTATTTTTTGTCTTTGTATTCCTAGGATACAAATACAATGCTTTGCACATAGTAGTCAATTAATGTTTGTTGTATTGACTCATGTACAAAAATAGAGAAGCACATGAGTCATCTAAATTTTTAAAAAAACAATAAAAGTTTGGCTTCAAACTATAGGCAAGTGGCCTTGACTTTGATTCTTAGGAAAATTCAAGAATACAGTATGAAAGGGATGTCTTGTGAGCATCAAGAAATGAAAGTAGTGATCATTAAGAGTCAGCATGGGGGCAGCTAGATGGCGCAGTGGATAGAGCACTGGCCCTGGAGTCAGGAGGACCTGAATTCAAATCGGCCTCAGACATTTAACACTTACTAGCTGTGTGACCCTGGGCAAGTCACTTAACCCCAATTGCCTCACTAAAAAAAAAAAAAAGAGTCAGCATGGCTTTACCAAGAACAAATCCTATCAGACTAACTGTAATTAATTTTGTGACAGAGTTATTGTACCAAGAATACTTTGGATATAATTTACTTAGAGTTCATCAAGCATTTAGCAAAGTCTCTTATGATACCCTCATGAACAAAATAGAGAAATGTGAGATAGAGTACAACTGGATAAGCTGAGAAATGGAACAACTCACTGAATTCACTAAGTACAAAGCAAAGAATATTCACTGAAAAGAGGTTTCCCATGTGATCTGATCTTGGCCCTGTGCTGTTTAACAATTTTATCAATGACTTGAATTAAAGCATTCATGCTATGATTCTGAAACCTGCAAATGATGGAGCTAGAAGAGATAAACAATTTGTTTTATGCCAATCAGGATCCAAAATGAGCTTGACACTCCAGCACAATGGATCAAATAAGGTTGGATATACTACGTGAAGTTCCAAATAAATTAACTTCACAACTACAAAATGGGGGAAGTTTGGCAAGCAGCAATGCATTGGGAAATGATAGTGGGGTTTTAATGGACTGCAAGCTCAAGTGTCAAGAGTGTAACATGGAAGTGATCTCATGTTACATTAACAAGGCATGGCTTCCACAGCCCTGTTGTTCTATGCCCTGGTCAGACCATATCTAGAGTACTGTGTTTCATTATAGGTACCACTATGGGGGAAGAACATTGACAAACAGGTACATATCCTGAAGAATGCAACCATAGTGTTGAGTGGTCTTGAGTCCATATTTTTGAGAATAAGATGAAGAAACTATGGCTCCTTTGCCTGGAGTAAAAGAAACCTAAGTTCTGGTACAAGAGTTCTCATCAAGCATTTAAAAGAGTATCATTTTGTGTGTGTGTGCATGTGAGGCAATTGGGGTTAAGTGACTTTCCCAGGGTCACACAGCTAGTAAGTGCAGTGTCCAAGGCTGGATTTGAACTCAGGTCCTCCTGACTCCAGGGCCTTTGCTCTATCCACTGCGCCACCTAGCTGCCCCTAAAAGGGTATCATCTTAAAGAAGAATTAACTAAGAAGAATGGATGGATATTACAGAAATGTAGGTTTAAGCTCAATGGAAGGAAAATATTATCATGGGCTGCCTTTGGAGGTAGTATGATTCCTCATCACTTGAGGTCTCCAAATAGAGTCTGAATGACCAATCATTAGAAATAGTATAGAGACGTTTCAAATGCCTCTTTTTATTGTATACCCATTTTCTTTATGGTTATGCTCAGGTTTGCAGTATGGGTCACCTTTGGTTACATCTTGAACTCCATTGCTCTTTGAAACATAATATTACATTCAATCACTTTTTACTATACTCTATTTTTTTTTAGCAAGGCAATTGGGGTTAAGTGACTTGCCTAGGGTCACACAGCTAGTAAGTGTTAAGTGTCTGAGGCTGGATCTGAACTCAGGTACTCCTGACTCCAGGGCCGGTGCTCTATCCACTGCGCCGTCTAGCTTCCCCCACTATACTCTATTTTAATGGAAAACTTATGTGATCAATATTCCTATAATTCCATGCAGGAGACCCAAAGGATCATGGAGCAATAAAGAAGAGAATAAGGTGGCTGGCCATCAGTCAAGGTACTTGACCTGCATCAATTATCCTAGAGTTAAATGCCCAACTAAAAGATAAAGGTAAAGAAGAGTCCTGGGCTTCTGGGCCAAAGCTAAACTGGTATGAATGTCTAACAAGGAGATCAGCTGTCTAGAAGAGACAAACTACCATGTGCTTTACTCAGCCCTTCTTTTTGTCAGCTTTACTCTTCTTTGGGCTTGACCTTCTACAGTGGATATTGAGTTTCCCCTAACTCCATGTGGATGCAAGACTCTCTCCAGACACCCCTTTTGGGACATCTATTCAGCGCAATCCCAATGCCCATTCCTACAAGAGCTGGTGAACTCTGACACATTCTTCCTTCCATATGTTCTCCCATTCCTCTGAAAGAATAGCTCAGAACCAAGGGCAAGGTTAAAAGCAGAAGAATGACTAATGAATCAATATAGCTGAGCAATCAGACTGAATAGGATACCTCTTTGAAGGATAATGAAGACAAAAGACCTCTTGGCATTGATGAAAAAATAAGTTCTCCAACCACAAAGAATAATGACAATAATAATGGTAGCTAACATTTATATTGCACCTGTGTGCCAGACACTGTGCAAAGAGCTTTGCAATTAAAAAAGAAATTACTCATGGTAAGAAAGAACCATATTTGAGAGTAAAGATATAATCGATACCTTTTAAGGAGTATGAAAAACAAAAGAATGAAGGAAAAATAGATTGACAAGGACAAAACAGGTTGGACTAAACATTATCTTAGAGTTAAAGTATTCAACAAATAATCTGAGAGGCAGCCCAGCATATAGGGTACAAGATCACCCTTGAGGTAGAGAACCCTGGGGTGCTTCTCATACATATTAGCTATGGAAGAATGGACAAATCATTGTATCTTTTCCTGTCTCTAGGCAACTCTCCAAGGCTCTAATGCAGAGGAGTTGCTTATTTGCATTGGTGAAGAGTTCTCATGCTGGAAGTTCACTAAATCAAGGAAAGAATCGATTCAGACCTAAATAAATAGATAAGTAGATAGATAGATAAATAGTTAAATAAATAAATAAACAAACAAATGAATGAATGAATAGATGAATAAATAAATTGTAGTGAATAAAAAGATGGATAGATAAAAAGATAGTTAAGCAGAGATTAATATTTCAGCCAGCAACTCATGGGAAAATAAAACAAACAAAAAAAAGGCACTGAAGGGTAGGAGAATATTTCGGCTGAATTAGTAAACACTGGAAAGTATTGGCAATGTGAAGAATCAAAAAAGGGAAACCTGTCTTCTAAGCAACTAGCTGGTTATGTAATTGTGAGAAGTCATTTAACCTCCCTGGGCCTCAGTTTCCTCATTTGTATGATGGTCTCTAGGGTCCCAACTAGTTCAGTGAGCCTTATATATTAAAAGAAGAGAGGAGATGCTGCTCATCTTACCTGGTTGTCAATTTTCAATTCCATCAATGAAGTATTATGCTGAAGGGCTTCTACCAGGGACAGGATACCAGATCCAGAAATGAAGTTTGATTCCACATTGAGGCTCTTCAATACGGCATTAACCTTTAGCATTTCAGCTAGTGCCTTCAATCAGAAAAGAGAATTGATGTACACTAAGCCCCATAAGTTACCTTAGCAATGATCTGAAAACTTCTCTCAATAATCCTAAAAAGTGGAACACATTTTGCAAATAACATGGCTTGCTAGTATAAACCTGCTGAGAAATAGAGTCTAAAATACCTATATGAAGCCTGATTTATTTTAACCCTTGTCCCTTCCACATTTTAGATGAGATAAATTTCAATGGAGATTTTTCCTACACTGAGTATTGGGGAGAAGGAAGGGGAGTGCTTGTTTTATTTGTTTTTCTTTGTAGCCTTAGCTCTTAAAACAATGCCTGGCACATAGTAAGTGTTTAATAAATGTTAACTGCTTGACTGATTTTATTTTATTTTTTAACAAGGAAGAAATGAGAGTGTGGAACATATGTTTCCACACACACACACCCTGTTTTCCACTGAGTGAGACACCAGAGGAGAAAGCTACTGAGCAGGAGTAGTAAAAACCTAGGTCACAGAGCATTCAGAAGGATTTGGCCTGGTGCTAACTGAGATGGTAATCAGTAGACTCCATGGAAATGTAATAATCAGTAACTGGTTGAAGTAAAGTTTCATTGGGTAAGAAACTCTTAGGCAGAAAAATATAACTTTCAGAAATGACAAGCACAAGTCCAAATCAATGATTTCTCACTGCTTGAAAAGGCAGGTTTCCCCCAAATCGGCATGCCCTTTGCAGGGCAAACAACTCCCTAGCTCTATTGATACTGGCAGAATTGGCATTCAGTTTGAGAATCTTAGTGTGAGCATAGTTTTGTTTGCTTGCTATCCATCTTTAAGAAAAGTGGCAAATATAAGCAAGATCAACCCACCAGTGAAAATATTTAGTCACTAAAATCCAGGTGTTTGTCTAGGAATCAACCAGCCCTATTCCCTCCAAAGTGGTAATCCACAAAGTATCTGGTAGTTCATGTTAGCACAGCCTCCCAGTTTGGAGAACTCACATCCCCAAACCCACTTTTTTTTTTTGGTGTGGCAATTAGGGTTAAGTGACTTGCCCAGGGTCACACAGCTAGTAAGTGTTAAGTGTCTGAGGCCGGATTTGAACTCAGGTCCTCCTGAAATCAGGACTGGTTCTCTATCTACTGCACCACCTAGCTGCCCCTCCCAAACCCACTTTTCCCTCAATTATCTGAGCAATTCAGAATCATGGGATATCAGAGCTGGAAGGGGCCCCAGGAGCTATCTTGACCAACCTGAACCCAAAACTAGAATCTCTTTTACAGTTTCCTTAACAAGTGGCCCTAAAAACTATGTTAAAAGACCTCCAACCAAAGTATAGGCTCTGTGTCAGTTACTTTTATAATTCTAATGCAACTCCCTCGAATACAGCAATTGCTGTGTCTATCCCTCATAATTATTTGGGGATGGGTTCCTATATTAATATTCCAATAGTTCCTTAAGCTAGCTAGCATTTATATAGCACTCTACAATTTGCAAAATGCTTTTCAAATATTGTCTCATTTGATCTGCACACCCACCCTGAAACAGAGGTGCTGTTACGATACTCATTTTACAGATGTGCAAATTAAGGTAGACAGAGTTTAAGTGGCTTGTCCAGGGTCCCACAGCCATTTTTTAGCTCAGATCTTCCTGACTCCAGGTCCAGCGCTCTATCCACTGTGCCACTTAGCTGCCCTAAGAGATTGGTTAGCTTATACCCCAAAAGAGATATCATTATAAGACATCAGTCCCCTCTCCATCCCCTAAGGCCGCAGACAATGTATATCATCAGCACAAGTTGAAACCAGACCAAAGGCTCTCTTTCTATTCCTCAGAGTGGTTCCCATCCCTTGTTCAGCACCTTGAAGCCAACTGAGGTCTAGTAAATGAGCATTAAAACAGATCCCATGCAAAGAAAGACCCCCTTGGGCCCAAACATCTGTGTCCATTAGTTAACAGCCAAATGGTACCTACATATGCGACAGGATCATTACTTCTTGTTCCTACGATACTGAATTTCTTCACATATGTATTTTCTTTCAGTGCTTCTGCATATGCCTTTAGAGTCGGTATGGGAATGTTCTGTGGGGAGAAATCCATGAGATATATTGGAAGCTCAGGTACAGCAGGGATTGTTAATTAGATATTCTGCAGAGCACTCAATCAGCACATTATGGACATTTGAGGACTATGAAATCGCTGCCGCCACCACCACCCTCTTCCTCCCAAATAAATACGGTCTTCCTTTCAAAAGGCTAGCAACCTCACCAAAGACAATGAAATTTGGTCACAACCTCCTAGGGAAAAATTGTTGTTATTTAGTCGTTTTAATGGTGTTTGACTTTTTTTTTTTCAGGGCAATGAGGGTTAAGTGACTTGCCCAGGGTCACACAGCTAGTAAGGTCAAGTGTCTGAGGCCAGATTTGAACTCAGGTCCTCCTGAATCCAGGGCCAGTGCTTTATCCACCATGCCACCTAGCTGCCCTGGTGTTTGACTTTTCATGACCCTATTTGGGGTTTTCTTGGCAAAGGTACTAGAGTGGTTTGCCATTTTCTTTTCCAGCTTATTTTACAGATGAGGAAACTGAGGCAAATGAGGTTAAGTGACTTGCCCAGAGTCACATAGGTAGTTAAGTGTCTGAGGCCAGATTTGAATTCCTGTCTTCTCTCCTCTGAACCACCTACCTGCCCCAATAGACTCTCTCAAATACATGGAACGAAGTGAATTAAAAACCAAGGGGAAAGAGTACATAGCTGCTATTACAGATCCAAAACCTCTCCTAAGCTGCTATTAATGCATTTATTTCAGCAGCATGTGTACAGTCATAACCTGGAAAGGGTGAAATGTGGGATTCATATTTATTTATATTTATTCTTTATATATTTATATTGTGCTGCCTTTCCCTTTAAAATGTAAGTGCCTTATGAATAAGGGTGATTTCATTTATTGCATTTATATCCGTATCACCTGGTATAGTAGCTGGCATGTAGTAGACCCTTAAGGATGTTTATAGATTGATTAAATTGATCTGGCAATAGCTAATAGCTAATATTTATATCCAGTTAGGTGTTTTAGTGGATAGAGCACCAGGCCTGGAGTCAGGAAGGTCTGAGTTCAAATCTAGCCTCACATACGTATTACCTGTGTGACCCTGGGAAAGTCATTTAACCCCATTTGCCCGAGTTCCCCATCTGTAAAACGAGAGAAGGAAATGGCAAAACACTCCAGTATCTTTGCCAAGAAATCCCCAAATGGGGCTCCAAAGACTCAGATACAACTGAAACAACTCAATAGCAACAAACATTTACATAGGGCTAACTATGTGTCAGGTACTATGCTAAGCACTTTATACAAATATCTCATTTGATCATCACAATAACCTTGAGAGGAAAGTGCTATTATTACTCCCATTTTACTGATGAAGAAACTGAGGTAAATGGAAGTTAAGTGACTTGCCTAAGGTTACAGAGCTAGTAAGTTTCTGAAGCCCAGTTTGAACCCAGGTCTTCCCAGTTCTAGGCCCAGTACTCTAACCACTGTATCATCAGCTGTCCAACCTCATGCAAGAGGTTACATATTTCTGGCTCCATATGATTCATATCATTTTTCCTTGTGTGGATGCCCGTGGCACCTATCTGTTACAATGCTAACAATTCAAGGGCATTATATAAGACTATATTTTTTCAAAGGCTCTCTTGCCTAAGAACATAATTCTAATTCTTCACTGGGGGCCAGTGAACGCAAGAGAATTCAGATCATCACAGAGTCTGAGATGTCCAATCTAGTTGTTTTCCATCGTGGGTAACTACACAAAAAAGGAAAGAAAAGAAGAGAAAAGAGAAGTATCAGGCACTAGGCCAGAATGAATTTCATCAGCTGGGAGAGGAACAAGTCAGCAAGGCAGGCAGGGGCCGAACCACATCTGTGCATGGTTCACTGTAGATCTGGGGTTCCCTCCCTGATCCTATATTGCGTGTAAAACTGGACATTTGAAGCTCATAAAGCGAGAGGCGGGGTAAGGTCATGTAGAGTTAAATTTAATTTCCAATAGCCTAATGAACTGATCTATAATCTCAGTGATGTTGGGGTAGTCTCTCTATTGAGACAGGATACAATCCATCTGTGCCTGCCCAACCTGTGCAATTCTCGTCCATCTCCTCCCATAAATACAAACACCATGACAAAATGGAGATGTCTGTCTCTGAATGTTCCTCTAAGCATCTTTGTTATCTATGAAGCTTCATTACACTAGAGTTGGAAGATAAGCTAGAATGAGAGCTGATCTAGCCATGAAGGCAAGATCAGATATGCAGTGATGACTTTAAGCAACAGCTGGTGAAGGAGTTTACATAACAGGATTTCTTAAAATTAATTGGTACTTTTTTGAAAGGTTAGCCACCATAGCATTTACAATTCCTAATAGTACAAAGCTCTACCTACAGTACTTGGTTTTTATCTCATATAGCTCTCATGTTTTAAATAATGTGGCAGGTTTCCAGGTCAAGAGACGGTTTTGTCAGCGGTACACAACTGCACCTGATATTAATCCTCAGCAGAGCCTCTGTTTATTCCTACTGAGTTTATAGAGTAAAACCTTCTTGAACAAATTGAATGCTGATTAAGTAAACAGTTGAAATAAGCCCTTATTATTTTCTGTGCAATTATATCCTATTTCCTTTGGGAAGACATATGTTTAAATGATTTCTCTTCCCCAGTCCCCACCTGCAATTAAAAGGAGAAATAAATACCCGGATATTATTGAGGTTGACTTCTTCGAGTTTGGGATCATTATTCTTTATTCGTTCCAGGGTTTCCTCTATATCTGTTGAATTTGGTTCTTCATCAGGAACTGGTTTATATTGTGTTGGCTTAATAACACCTATTGTATCCAACAAAAAGGAAAATGTCATTTGAAAGAAAAGGGGGAAGTTTTTCTTAAGACCAAACCCAATTAAGGGGTTACTACTTTTAAAATGTCTTTTTTTTTTTGTAAATATAACAAGCATCCGTAAATTTGATCATTTCAATTATCAGAAAACAGAAAAGAGGATAGAGTATAAAACTGTAGACTTTTGTTGTGGAGTGTTTTAAGTGTATTTTAAGTTTAACATGCAATTAACACAATTGTCTTGCCTGTCTCTGTTCCTCTCTTGAACTACCCCTTTGCTCTCATCTCTGTATTTTTAAATGTGACTGATGCTTTTATTTTCTTCTTTTTTGCATCACTCTCATTACCCCCAACTTCCTCCTCATTCCCAAATAAATCCTTGTAATTAATAACCCTAATTAAGCAAAACAAATCAACCTATTGGTTATACCTATAAATTTATGTCTCTTTCTGTTTCTTCAGTCTACCATCTCTCGGCCAAGAGGTGGTAAACATATTTCGTCATCACTCTTCTGAAGGTCTGATTGGTTGCTTCACTAATCACAGCTCTGAAATCTTTTAAAGTTGTTTTCCTTTACATTACTACAATCATGATGTAAGTTTTCCTGGTTTTGCTCAGTTCAGTCTACATACATTCATACAACTCTTTCCATGTGTTTTTGAGCCTTAATATTCATTTCTTACCAGGCATTAAGAGTCCATCACTCTAGCACATCCACTATATATATATATATATATATATATATATATATATATATACATATCCACTGCACCACCTAGCTGCCCCCCCCCTTCCTAGTATTTTTAAAACATATATATTTTGGGGGCAGTTAGGTGGCGCAGTGGATAGAGCAAAGGCCCTGGAGTCAGGAGTACCTGAGTTCAAATTCGACCTCAGACATTTAACACTTACTAGCTGTGTGACCCTGGGCAAGTCACTTAACCCCAATTGCCTCAACCAAAACAAACAAACAAAAACAAAACACATATATATATTTTTAATGTTGCCTTGTCTGAGATCATGACTGCCACCTCTACTTTTAAATTTTTTCCTGAGTCATAATAAATTCTGTTCCAGTCCCTTATTTTAATTCTGTATGACTCTTTATACTTCAAGTGTTTTTTCTTGTAAATGACATACTGTAGGGCTTTGCTATCTAATCCATCCTGTTCCATATTTCTCTTCCAGGAGGTAGGTATCAAAATCTTACTGGTTTTAGGCTTTAATTATCAGATGCCATTCTAGTTTCCAACCTTCCTAGAATGTGCCCATTCAGAGTGACTTCAGGCTCCAAGACCATTGATTACAGATTGGGATGGCTTCTTATCTCTGTGGTGAGTCCCCACTAAGAGCATCCAAAGGCTTTAGGCCCATTAACTCTGTGATTTTCAGAATTTATATTTTTGTGGTTGTATTTTTTGATTTGTTGTTTTTCTGTTATCTCTTCATTTCATGCCTAACTGATTGATCCATTCTTATTCTCTTTTGTCAATGAAAGTGTTTAGAGATGTAGACTTTCCCTTAAGTATTGCTGTGGTATGTTTTTTCATTGTTGTCATTTTCTTTTTTTTTTCTTTTTTGGTGAGGCAATTGGGGTTAAGTGACTTGCCCAGGGTCACATAGCTAGTAAATGTCAAGTGTCTGAGGCTGGATTTGAAGTCAGGTACTCCTGACTCCAGGGCCGGTGCTTTATCCACTGCACCACCTAGCTGCCCTGTAATTTTCTTTAGTAAAATTATTTACCGTTTCTATAATCTATTCTTTGACCCATACTTTTTAAAGTATTGTTTTACTTAGTCTCTTTTGTTTGAATTGTTGCTTCAGAGATCCAAGGGGTTGCACTTTCCTAGACACTCTCGGAAAAGCATAGGTTTAACAGAGGATGCACAGAGCTGCCCTGTCTGCTTCCAGCTGAGCTTGTGTATTAGTTCAGGGCTTGGGCACTTCAGGGATGACAAAGCAATTTCTTTATTTGCTACTGAACAAAAAAGCTAATGACTCAGTGGGCTTTTAAAAAGTGATTTATTGGGGTAGCTAGGTGGCACAGTGAATAAAGCACCAGCCCTGGATTCAGGAGGACCTGAGTTCAAATCCGACCTCATACACTTGACACTTACTAGCTGTGTGACCCTGGGCAAGTCACGTAACCCTCATTGCCCTGCCCCCCTCAAAGTGATTTATTAAGCGCTTACTATGCTGGGCATAATGCTAAGCACTGGGATACAAAGAAACACAAGAACGGTCCCTGTCCACATTGAGCTTCCCTTCTCTTGAGGGAACCAACACGCAAACAACTGTGTACGTAAAAATACATATACAGAGAAAAGACACTCACATTTGGGGGGGGGGCAGAAAAAGCTTCTAGAAAAAGGTAGGACTCATGATTCCTCCCCTGGTTTGCTCTCTCTAGTCCTTGAGGTAACATCATGCAACTGGACATTCCCATTATGAGTAGGGGAAGGAAGGTCAGCTCACCTTTTTCTCCATCTCAACAACCATGCATCCCTGAGCACATGGCAGCTGAAGCCCATGCCTGCCTAGGCAAGCCTAAGGCTGTGTCTCAGAACCCTTAGCTGCCTCTCTTCTTTTTTGTCTTTCTTTCCTAATACGGGTGACTGAACATCAACCTCAAGACTGATATGAACAGATATATGAGTCTGGCCATTTAGTTCCATACTAGATCTCTGGAATCACATACATAATAAGAAATAGCCAGAGAAAGCCAACATTTTCTCCCACTGTTATAGGGAAACATCAAGGAAAGGTGCGTTTCTTCCCACACTTTCCAACTTATACCCCATTATTTGGCCACTTCCACATTCTTATGTTAGACCAAGAAACAACAGACGCAAGCCTAATTGGAAACCTAGGACTGAGAACTACCTTTGCTCACTTTGTATAGCTGCTCTATATGTCACACCTTCATGTATAAGGTGGAAGGCACGATAATTTTCTTTGTTTTCCCAGTGATGGAAGTCACATTAAAAATATTAATGAATTTTTGCTTACATATAATTGAGAAAAATACAAATTAAACATAAAAAATATTAATGTAGCTATTCCACATCCTCTCAGTAACAAGTTATTAAATTTTATTTTTTAAAAAGATGTTATAGATCTACTAAATTATACTTACTGTTTAGGCCTTCCTTATTTACTATGGAGCTGCTTCCAAGAGCCTCGTAGTACTGTTGGTTGCTCATCAGAGTATGCATGCCAAGGATAGCTATAGGCACAGAGAAGCAGAGGAAAAAAAAGAAAAATAATTTGGTGACAGTTCTGTCAAATTGGAACAGCTACAACTGACTGGGCCAACTCACATACCTAGAAAATGATTTTCATATCAAAACTACATGAAGCTTCTATAAAATTTTGTCTTCAGCTAGATGGTTCAGTAGAGTCAGTCTAAGCCTCAGTCAGAAAGAAATGAGTTCAAATCCTTGCTCAGACAATTACCAACTTGTGTGACTCTGGGCAAGTTACTTCACTTCTGTCAGCCTCAGTTTCCTTGTCTGTAAAGTACAGGTCATAACAGGTACTATCATGACCTGCCTCATAGGGTTGTTCTGAGAATCAAATGAGATAACATTTGTAAAGCAATTTGTACATTGTACATAATACATTTGGGTTTTGGGGGGGTTTTTTGTTTTGTTTTTTTTAGTGAGGCAGTTGGGGTTAAGTGACTTGCCCAGGGTCACACAGCTAGTAAGTGTTAAGTGTCTGAGGCCGGATTTGAACTCAGGTACTCCTGACTTCAGGACCGGTGCTCTATCCACTGCGCCATCTAGCTGCCCCACATAATACATTTGTAAAGTACATTTGTACATTTGTAGAATAACATTTGTAAAGTACTTTGTACACATAGTACATATTTAATAAATGCTCATTCACTTATTTGTTTCTTAAATTGCTGGAGCCAAATTTTTTTTATAACTTTGTAGGCAAGTTTCTGGTGATGAGCCCCTCTGCACTTAGCCAAACCAGTCCTTAGAGAATATAAGTACAGTCCTTTATTGAGTTTGTACTCAAAGTCTTTTTAATTTGGTAGCAGGTATTAGAGGCAGCTAGGTTGGCACAGTGGATGGAGTGCTGGGCCTGGAATCAGGAAGACTCATTTTCTTGAATTCAAATCTGGCCTCAGACATTTACTAGCTGTCTGACTTTGGTCAAGTCACTTAACCCTATTTGCCTCAGTTTCCTCATCTGTAAAATGGGCTGATGAAGGAAATGGCAAAACATGCCAGGATCTGCCAAGAAAATTCTAGATGAGGTCATGAAGAGTCAGGTATGACTGAAACGACTGAATAACAACAAAAGTAGGTGGAATATCTTGCTGGCATGGCCTTTGTAGGTGTGACGATGAGACAGTTGACTAGGACTACAGTGGAGGTGATGATACAGATGACAGGAGGTAATAGAACCCAATGTAATGAGTGCTATGAGCATATCACAGAGAGAATTATATTTGGGAAAAAATAGCAAGTACTTTTATTGATTAGCTAAATGACCTTGTAGTTCATACTAAAAATAACTATGTAGTAGAAAGCACATTGGCCTGGGAATCAGGAGACCTATGTTTTACCCTTGACTCCCCTGTAAATTATCTCTGTAATCTTGGAAAAGTCAACCATACTCTCTCAGACACAGTTTTCTTATCTGTAAAATGGGGAATAGAGCAGGGAAAAGGATTGAACTACAAGGTTCCTTTCAGTACCTAACAAATAATAATACTATACCTGGAATGCCATGCCACAGATCAATTTTCTTTTTCTATTTTATACACTTCAAGAAACTGGGAATGTGGATAGATGGCTTTCGTTTAAACAACAACAAAACCTCACCAACATCCAAGAAATCCTCTCTGCAGCTCTGCTTCATTTTTTGGTACATAATGGCCAAGTTGAATTAGCCCTGGTGAACTGTGCCCACTTGATCTAAAAGAAAACACCAAGTCTTCATCTAAAACTCAAAAAGAGCTATTTTTGAGCTCTGAAAAGGAACATCTTGTTCTTTTCTCTGTTTTTGTTTTGACATAGTTTCCTCTGTTCCTCGTTCTACTTAGAACTCTGGGAGATAAGACACAAGCCTATGTTTTCCAGCTGTCAGCCCAGCGGCTTGTGAATAATGGCTGCAAACTGTGGAAAGGGGAGGAACCCAACTCTCCTTGTTGAATATATACCTCTCCTCAGCCAGTCTATCTAAACTAGGCTCCCTGTATTTAGTCTCATTCCTTATTTGACTTTCACTTTAAAGGATGCTACTTTATATTTCCCAAGCACTCTTCAAACACTGCCTCATTTGATACTCACAACAACCCTGTTGGGCAAGGACACCATCATTTTTATACTCATTTTTCATTTGAGGAAACTGAGTTTCAAAGAGGTGAAGTAACTTGCCTATGGTCGCAAAACTAGTAAATGTCAGAGAGTCAGAATTAGAACCCAAGTCTCTCCTTACTCTAAGTGCAATACTCTTTCCATTACATATAGATAGTGAGGCATTAGGGAATTGGAACAGTATTAAATCTTGAGGTATGATATACAGGGATAATTAATTTAACTTGCATTAGGGCAGCTAGGTGGCACAGTGGATAGAGCACCAGGTCTGGAGTCAGAAAGTTGTCGTTTAGTTGTTTCAGTTCTGTCTGACTTTTCATGACCCATTTTGGGGTTTTGTTGACAAAGACGCTGGAGTGGCTTCCCATTTCTTTCTCCAGCCCATTGCACAGATGAGGAAACAGGCAAACAGGGTTAAGTGACTTGCTCAGGATCACAGAGCTAGTAAGTGTCTGAGGCCAAATTTGAACTCAGGTCTTCCTGAGGTCTATCCAATGCACCACTTAGCTGCCCCAGAGTCAGGAAGACCTGAGTTCAAATCTCAGACACTTAGCAGCTGTGTGACCCTGGGCAAGTCACTTAACCCAGTTTGCCTCTGTTTTCTCATCTGTAAAATGTGCTGGAGTAGGGAATGGCAAACCACTCTAGTATATTTGCCAAGCAAACCCTAAATGGGGTCATGAAGAGTCATATAAGACTGAAATGACTGAACAATAACAACAATGTAATAGGAGAAATTTATACATGTTTGCTGAAAGAATGAATGGTTGTGTGGTATAAATCATCTTCACAAGTACAAAATGGAGGAGGTATGACTAGATAGATAGCTGAACATCTGAAAAAAATATTGGGGTTTTAGTGGACTGAAAGCTTAACATGAATTAATAACAGTCTGATATGGCAGCCAGAGGCTAAGGCAATTTAGTCTGTGTTAAGAGAGACATAGTGTCCAGAATGAGAGAGGTCACAGACTTGCTATACTTTGCCCTGGTCAAACCCCATGTGGAGTATTAGGTTCCGTTCTGGACATTATGTTTTAGGAAGGGCAGTGCTAAGCTAAGAACATACAGAGGACGTTAGGTGCTGAAGGGCCTTCAGTTCCTACCATTTGCTCACTGGTGAAAGAAACTGGGGGTTTAGCCTTGCAGAAGAGGAGACTTGTCAGAGGAGAGCAGGACAGCTGTCTTCAAGGGTTTGTAGAAAACAGATCTGTCCAGAGTAGAATGGGCTGCCTCACTGTGCATGGTATTCTTAGTCAAGTGTGGGTTGGACTAGATGAACTTTGAGGTCCCTTCCAAGACTGAGATTCTGCAACCCCTACTCCCCAAATAACTCCTCCCATTTACCTACACAATCCTCACCAGCCTTCATCACTCTGCTCACATCTCCCTTCCTCAAGACCTAAGTTATTTCCCCAGCCCACATTGTTCTCTCTCACTCCCTCTTCTTCTCTCTCTCCCTCTCTTTCTCCCTCTCCTTCCCCCTTCTCTGTCTCTGTCTCTCCCTATCTCCCTCTTTCTGTCTCTCTCTTCCCTTCTGTCTCTATTTTTCCTTCCCTCCCTCTGTCTCTCTCTCTCCCCCTCTCCCTTTCTCTGTCTCTGCCTCTCCCTCTCTCTCTGTCTTTCTCCCTCCCTCCCTCTTTTGCTTTCCCTCTCTCTGTCTCTGTCTGTCTCTCTCTCCCTCCCTCTCTCTCCCTCTCTGTCCTTCCCTTCCTCTCTTTCTCTCTGTCTCTGTCTCTCTCTCCCCTTATCTCCCTTTCTCTGTCTCTCTGTCTCTCCCTCCCTCTCTGTCTCTGTCTGTCCCTCTCCCTCCCTCTGTCCCTCCCTCCCTCTTTTGCTCTCTTCTTCTCTGTCTCTCTGTCTCTTTCCCTTCTTCTGTTCTTCCCTCCCCCTCCCTCTCTCTGTCTCTATCTCTCCCTCCCTCCCTCTTTCTACCAAAGTCAGTTAGTTTTTATTATTAGCATAGTATAACACTGAAATTAACTATTCCAATGAAAGTGAAGCCAAGCATTTTTGAGAAAGCAAGAGAGCCTTTCAGTCCCTACTCCATTCCTATTCTGGCCTGTGGACCTGTAGAACAAAGCACCTTTAATGGTAGTTATTTGATAATCCCTCGGAGCTGTCTGTTTGGTTGTTGTCCTTCATATCTGAAGAGGACCAAAATGACATCACTGCGTCGGGAGGAGAGCAGTAGTAATTTGTTTAAAAAACAAAACAAAACATAAAAAACCTCGTATGGGGGCAGCTAGGTGGCACAGTGGATAAAGCACCAGCCCTGGATTCAGAAGGACCTGAGTTCAAATTTGGCCTCAGACACTTGGCACTTACTAGCTGTGTGACCCTGGGCAAGTCATTTAACCCTCATTGCCCCCCCCCAAAAAAAAACTGGTCTAAAAGAATGTTGACCTCTATGCCTATAGTGGATAATAGCTTAAGACAAACTAACTAATGTGTCTGGGTTCTGGCAAAATGCTCCCTTAATGCAAGAAAACTGGATTTCTCAACCTTATTATCTGCCTCACATTTTAAAATCGATGATCTCTGCAGCTTCACTTCCACAAAACTGGTATTTATCCACAGAATTACAGGCTCTTAGACCTGGAAAGGGACCTTTTGTCACATATTGTCATAGGAAGAAGTGAAAGAAGAAAGCCAATACTATCTAGGAAGATGCTAGGAAAAAAATAACGATTGCAGTACTAGGGTTAAGGATGATTTATCATCATTACTGCGCATAGTATTACTACTACTGAGGGAAGTAGATGGCACAGCTGTTAGAGCATTGGACTCAGAGGCAGAAAGATGCAAGTTCAAATCCTACCTCAGTTTCATAGTATCTTTGTGACGCTGGGTAAGGTGTCATTTCTCTTAAATTCAGTGTCTTCATCTATAATGATAGTGACAATGTCTACTACCTCACAGGATTGTTGTAGGAGCAAATGAGTAATATATGTAGACTCCTTTGCAAACCAAACTTTATATTAATAATAATAATTGTCATTATTATTTAACTATTGCATATGAAAAGTGAGCTCTGATAAAAAATTAATGTAAAATTTAAAACTGAATAACAGGGCAACATGAAATGACCTGTTGTAGTTATATAATTGTCTGGATCTCCACATAACTACATGCTACCCCATCCTTCTTACTCTCTCCCTGCCATTTATTTACCACGCGGGGCCTAGGTTACAGGGAAGGTAAGAGAGATGGAGGAGAGGAAAAGGTAGAATGGAAAGATGCAGTATGAATGAGAAGGGCCACAGATGTGAAAAGAACATCTACAGCTTTGGAAAGGAAAAGATCTGGACCTTTGGCTATGGTATAAACGTCACATGATGAGGAACGATTTGTCACATGTTCTCTAAGTTTGAGCCAATTTTCCCCTGGCTTCTGTATATATTTATGAGAGAGTGTGCTCCAGTTTGGTGGGGGTGGGGAGGGAGAGGAAGAAGGGAGGGTTTATACCAACTGTTCTTACGAGATCATCTTAGTAAATGCCCGTTTCTAAAAGCTAACTGGCTAGCTAAATGATATCAATGAATAATCAACTGTTAAAACACACCTGTGGCGGCTTGTGAACTAAAGTATTAGAAAAACCATCCCCCAACTCCTCCAAGTGCCCTAGAACCCAGAGGGAAGAAGTAGTAGCCTTTTTCTGGGGATCCAATATGCCTATAGGAGTGGGAATCGGGACAGTAGTCCCAGAGCATGTGGAACAAACAAAAAGAAAAACTTGTAAAAGGAAAACAAATTTTAAAAATCCTAAATCATGAGAAGGTGATTGTCATGAAGTATCTGGTGATATAACGGGAGTTTAAAGGAGTTTAAATAAATTTTCTCACTCAGAGTCAAAGAATATATTGAATTTTGAGAGTGGTAGCTGAGGTAAAGAAAAAGGCAATTAAGACAGAAAATATGAAAGGGCTTTTCCAGATGCCTCCAGCTATGTGTCTGTATCTAAAAAAAAAAGCAGTCAAGATAAACCCTGATTATGTAAGCTAGGGTTACATCTTCTTTGAGGGGAAAAAGGTCATAGGACAGCTTAATTCAGTGGATAATCAGTAGATGGGAACATAATAAAGAGGAAAAAGTAAGCCTTCCTCAACCCCTCTTAATTCTAGTATCTTCCCTCTGTTAATTACTTCCTATGTATGTTGTATGTAGTTTACTTTGTATGTATTTGTTTGCATATTGTCTCCCCATAGATTGTGAGCTCCTTGAGGGCAGAGACTATTTTTTACCTATTTTAGTGCCTGGCACATAGTAGGAGCTTAATAAATATTGACCGATTGATTGATTCCAGGAGTGCACAACAATGAAGAAAGCACCTCATGACCTAATGACATCATCTGACCAACAGATAATATTGGTGGAGGATTGTGAATTGTTCTAAATAGATTGTGACTCAAAATTTCCCTTGAACCTAGGAAAGCTTTGAGGAGATTCCACAATTAGGGAGGCTATGTTTGCTATTCAGTGCTGATGTTTTTGTGTATTCAGTGCCCGTGGCTTGAAAGAGTTGAGGTAGAATGAGAAAATTCGTTTCAACTTCTATTGTATTGCTGCACACTTCATGCAAATCACCTCTTCGTGATTTAGGGTTTATTTTGTTATTGTTGTTTTGTTTTTACCTTTTACATTTATACCATATTCATTTCTTTTTAACCATACCTCCTCCCTCCCCAATCATTAAACTGTCCTTATAACAACAACAAAAAATCAAAAGCAATCAAAAGAAATACAACCAGTAGCAGATAGCACGTTTCATATCCACATTCCTAACCTTTCTTGGCATGGAAAGGCATGTTTTCTTATCAGTTCTTAAGAACACAGAATCATTGCAGTTCTTCAGTTTGGTTGCTTTTTACTGAAATCACCAGACTACATTTTGTAGTCAGTGCACATGATATGGTGATGCCTCCCTGAGAGAGGGAAAAGTACATCATGATGTAATTACAGCACAGTGATCCCATGTGGATGTAAACAAAGCCATTGAGGTATCCTATATCTTACCAATTTGTTGAAGTGAGTGGAGCACTTAAAACCCCACTATTAGTTTAAGTTAGGCACACTGGAAGAAAGACCAAGCAAAAGGCTGTGAAGAGCATCTTGGAAGAAAACAAGACATTCTGCACGTGGAACATGCCAAAAAGCATATATACTGATATACATGCATACATGCCTATATACATACATGCCTACATGCATGAATGCATTCATACATACATACAGCAGGTAGGTGGTACAGTGGATAGTGTACCAGGCCTGGAGTTAGGAAGATTATCATTGAGTTCAAATCTGGCCTGACATTTACTAGCTGGGTGACCCTGCACAAGTCACTTAACCCTATTTGCCTCAGTTTCCTCATCTATAAAATGAGCCTGAGAAGGAAATGGCAAACCACTAAAGTATCTCTGTCAAGAAAATCACAAATGGGGTCATGATGAGTCAAACATGACTGAACGACAAGAAATATACAAATACACACACACACAAAGTTGAAAATTAGGTCCCTTACTGAATTATCATGGATACCATAACATTATGACTAAGTAAGCTACCCTAAGACTAGCTTAGAAGCAGGAAATTTAGTGCTGGTCAAATAGCTTTTAAGCACTTAATTACAATCCCCTGTTGCATCTATTTTAAATTTAGTCTTCCTTAGTAAATAGAATCCCTGGCCAAAAACAACAACAAAAATATATTTGTGGCTTATAGTTTAAAAGACAATTGGAGTGACCCTGGGCAAGTCACTTAACCCCAACTGCCTCGCCAAAAAGAAAAAAAAAATTTTTTAAGACAATTGGAAGGTTGAAACCCCAGTGTTTGAGGAAATTCTATTGGTAGTCATTTGGAATATAGGGAGGGACTTAGCCCTAGTGGTTACAGGGAACTTCAAGCTCAGGACTAGTCAGATTATCTGAATCCTAAAGTGAAGTGACATCCTCAAGGCACAGATTGACAACTGTGATATTTTAGCCCTGAAAATGCAAGAGGGTCCTATGGAATTCCTTCATAAAAAATTGTTTTAACAGTATATGATCTTCCTGGTACACCCACTTTGCAGTTTAGAATCTATCACAGTTGTCTGGGGGCGCAGAGTTGTAAATGATGTGGCCAGAGTCATACAGCCAGCATATGTCAGAGGCAGCCCCTTAACGCAGGACTTCCCTGCTCTGACCTTGGCTCCCTATTCATTCCATCTTGACGGCTTTCCACATGAATACATAAAAGATAATTCCCAATATAAGGAATATTTAATGTTCATAAATTATGCTTTGAGTCATGGTACGAATAGCTCCTTAGCAAATTGAATTTGTTTTATATAATTTTAAACTTACAAAATTGTTAGAGTGGGGAATGAGTCATTTCCTGAAAATTCAAGTAGCAAACTTAGAGAATTTCACAAACTGAAAGACAGCATGCATTCAATGGTGGTCCCTGCCAACCAAGTGTCTGGAATTGTATTCTAAGATACTGAGAGTCTCATCAGTAGTAAACAGTGTAATGTGGTGGAAAACATGTTTGTTTTGCAATCAGAGGTCCTAAGTTTGAATACTGGCTCTATTACCTACTATCTGTAAGTATAGGTTCTCCTGACTTTGTTCTGCCAATTAGTCATGTCTGAATCTTTGTGACAGCATTTGGGGTTTTCTTGGCAGAGATACTACAAAGGTTTGCCATTTCCTTCTACAGCTCATTTTACAGATGAGGAAACTAAGTCAAACAAGGTTAAGTGACTTGTCCAGAGTCACCCAGCTAATAAGTGTCTGAGGTTGGATTTGAACTCAGGAAAAGGAATCTTTCTGTTTCCACACCTATAACTCTATCCACTATAGCACCTAGCAGCCCTCTAAGTACTGGAGATACAGAGTGATGAAAGAAAGCCCTTGTCTTCAAGTAACTTTCAATCTAATAATGATGTCTTTTTATGAAGTCACTTTTGCCTAAAGAGGGGAATGTCAAGTAATTCTTTATGATGATGAAATAAACAGTGGTTCTTTTTCTAAGTAGAACTTAATGACCAAAGCAAAATCTTGTCATAGTATGATTTCCATAGCAAAATCCAAACTTCCTAATTTCTAGAATATAATCTAGTTTAAATTAAAATGAAAACTTTTGGGAAGCTTTTAGCAAACTAGTAAACATAAGCAGGTACAGGCATTTAATAAAATGCTTCTAAGACGTCTCTTACCTGCGATGTCACACAGTTCTGCATCAGATGCATTGGCAAGAGCCTCCTCTAATTCTGGCTCTAGAGTCACACTTTCCAGAACAGGATCAATTGGCTTTTGCTTGGGGACCCAAACTTTCCCTGTAAATGTAAATAATAATGTCAGTTATGATTCAGCTGCCCAACCATCATTTTAAAATGACAGGATGGCAAGGGAAGGACTCTGATTTACTTATTAGGGAAAAGTTTATTGACATGATTACAATGCATACTTTGAACCTGAATATCACCCTAAAGTTTCTACAGAGAGAAGAAGGAACCTTAGCATGTATCAACTATAGACTAGATGTGAGTCTATGAGTCCTGAGCCTGTTGCTAAGGAATCCTCTCTAGGATTTAGTTCCCATAAATTATTAAGGACATAGAAATACCTGCCACAGTGAATGTGCTGTGATGTGTCCACATTTTGGCTGTCCATGGGGACATTAGCTATGGAGAAGTCAAATTGGCAGAAGAAAAGTAATAAAGTTGACAAAAAAGAGGGAAAGTGACAAATATTGGAGGTTACTTTTAGAAAATTGGCACTATCAGTGGAACTCTGACTTCCCAGGCACTTTGGAAAGCAATTTGGAACTATGCCCCCAAAGTTACTAAATTATGCATGACCTTTGACCCAGTGATACCATTACTAGACCTATACCAAAGGAGATCAAAGAAAAAGGAAAAGGACCAGTATGTAAAAATGTAGTTATGATATCTCTTATTGTGGTGGCAAAGAAGTGGAAACTAAGGGGGAGCCCATCAATTGAGGAATAGCTGAACAAATTATGCTACATAAATGTAAAAGAACACTATTATATATTTTAAAAACACTATGAAAGGTACAATTTCAGAAAAACCTGGAAAGATTGTATGAACTGATGTAAAGTGAAGTCAGGCAGAACCAAAATAACAATTTCTATAAATATAACATGATACTTTAAAGACAACTTTGAAAAAACTTAAGAACCATCACCAATGAAATGAGCAATCATTTTCAGAGGACTGATGATGAAGCATACTACCCATTCCTGGCAAAGAGGTGACACTCTCAGGGTACAGATTGAGACATTTTTCAGGCATGGTCAAATTGGAATTTTAAAATCTTTACTAGGCATATTTGTTGTTACAAGGGTTTAGGTCTTTCTCCCCTATGAGGGGAGAAAAGTAGAAAGGATAAAAAATCCATTTTTGTTAATTGCAAAAAAAAAAAAAATGAACAAATGGAGAAAAAATTTTAAAAGAAGAATGCCCACAACATCCACCCCTGGTTTAATTTCTGGGTAGTCTGGACAAGCCCTGGGTTTTGGTGGGCTGCATGAACCACTGTCGAATGCAACCACCTTCAAGAACCTCTGGGACTAGAATATAGTGTGTATAAACAAAATAGCCCCTTCTCCCAAATCACAAAGTCTGTATCAGACAAGGGAAGTCTTAAGTTTGAACAAGGGCAGAATGTATTGAAGGATGAAGTAGTTCACAAGAGAATAATGTTCACTGTCATGTCTGTTACCAAGTGTTTGGACCTAACATAGTGACAAAAACACCCTGCTGCTTGGGCTGGCCAAAGCCAATTTTTGCTTCCACTGTCTAATGTAGTATTTCACAAAGTCAGGTCAGTCCCAGGGACCATGTGATCAACTAAACTAGAGCCCCATCCTCCGCAAAATAGTCAAGGAGCTTGTCTCCAACACAACCATATCTATCTTGTCCTCCAGCGTTCCTCCTTCTGAGTCTGACATCATCTCTTCACAGCAGTCATTACCTAAAAGATACCCAGACACCCAAAGCAGTAACTGGAAGACTTCCCTGGAAAATTCTTCCTCTTCCTCCTTCAGATATTCACCTCACCCTGCTAGATCACCTCACTTAGAGTCCTGCCTCCCTGCTCTTCATTTTGGTTGAGACATAGTGAGTCACAGAGAATGAGTAAGCATGGATGAGTGCAGATTTCATTAAATGATCTCTCTCCAAAAATTCACGCTTTTCCAAATGTCCCTATTATTGCTGATAATACCACCATCTTTCTAGTCACCCAAGTTCACAACCTCATCGTCATCTTCAGTTCCATCCTCTCCTTAACCCCACGTATCCAATGAGTTGCTGCATCTTGTTGTTTCTATTGCCACAACATCTCTTGCATCTGTCTCCTCTCTAATTGAACAACCTCCATCCTAGTTCAAAGGCCTAATCACTGCTCCACTGGATCACTGCGACAAACACATTATGTAGGGTACACAATCAAAAAGTTTATAGGGACCATTGATTTAGTGGAATGCCTTTGGATACTTTAGCTTCATAAAATGAGCTGATTGATCTGAAGGGTTTGGGATTTAGGAAACCATTACCTCCACTTTACATGGGTCTACCTACCAGTTGCAGGAATTCTAAGAATAAGAGAAAATATCCAGACAGGCAAATACCTTATAGTTCATCATATACTGGGGTGGGGCGGGGGGGGGGGAGAGAAGGGAAGAGTTCAAAAGGCACTGAAAAAGTGCAGGGGCAATACATAACCTTAATCGCGCAACTCAGTGTTTTAATTAATCCAAGCATATCTGGATGTCTATCTTTCATTCACTGTCTTCTGTGATGGGAATGAAGTTTGTTTTCTTGTTTGAACAAAGCCCTTTGACTTTGATGGAGATCACTTGACTAAGGGACTGGATTTAGGTAAAAGCAGCACTAATCATGAAGTGCCCAGTGATGACTACAGGTTTTTTTTCTTTTCTTTCTTTTTTTTTTTTTTTTTGGTGAGGCAATTGGGGTTAAGTGACTTGCCCAGGGTCACACAGCTAGTAAGTGTTAAGTGTCTGAGGTCAGATTTGAACTCAGGTACTCCTGACTCCAGGGCCGGTGCTCTATCCACTGTGTCACCTAGCTGCCCCGACTACAGGTTCTTAATTCTCTGTTCTTCTCTACCCCTCCCCATCTCCATCCCTTAAATAGGTTCAGTGATCCTGATGGTGATGTGGGTATTTGTGCACAAGAATACTTAAGGACTGGTAATGTCAGATCTAGTCAGACACTATAAGCACCTAGCTGGCAGAGAGGGACAAGGAACCAAACCAGATCTATAACATAATTATGTGCTCTGTGGTTATCTGTAGGTTAGGGAGTCTATATTTGCACTTCTTAACCCACAGACTTATTATGGGAAGCAAATGAGAAGTAATTTTGAGAGAACTATAAAATTCCATATAAAATTAAGATGATGATGACGACAACATGATTCATTCTCTATTGTCCTCAGGATAGAGTCCTAACTTCCTTAATCGAGATTTTAAAGCCTTACATCTTTCCAACCTTATCTCTTCCCCAATTCCCAAAACTAATCCTTTGTGGGTAGGCTAGTCTCCTCCCTGTCCCATAGCCACACTAGGCTCAGTCCTCCATGATTTTCCTCATGCTGTTCCATCTGCTTGGAATGCCCCACCTCCCCTATCTACCTATCCCTCATTTAAGGGGCACATCATCCATAAAGTTACCCTTGACTACTCCAATCCTTCAGAAGAAGCCCCTAGTGACTTCTCCCTCTTCTGAAACGAGTCAGCATGAGCACAGTCATCTCCCAAAACACAGGGCACAGAATGAACATTAGTTCATATAGTATTTCTTTAGCTCACAAAGTATTCCTGCCAGTTTAGAAACTTCAGCTAGAGCTGAGGCTGCCCTTTGCTATCAGTGTCTCTTGAGACAGCGAAGAAGAAACGGCTGTTAGACAACGTGTCTCAAATTTTCCTTTACCTTGCAAAGTATAAGCATACTGTCATGGAACAGACAGTTCTCTGAGTTGCTGAAACTGAGCTAATTGCCCTGAGTTAGTGAGACAAATTATTTCATAATTGCTGGAAGCAATAGTTCTTTGCTTCCTTTAAATAATTTGAGAGGATGATATCTTCTAGGCACTGTCAGACTGACAAAAACCAGTTCTCCCTTGTAACATAAATGAATGCTGCAAAACAGTCCACACTCTTTCAGCAGTTTGTGATCTCATAACATTTGAGTTTTGGTTTGGTGTTTTTTTTAATGAGTTACAGAACAAATCCAAAATAAAGTTTAGTTTTATTTATTGCACACAGAGAGAGACACACACATTGTTGGTACAATGAAGAATCAGCGTGACAGAAATGACAGGGCAGAAAGGGGCTGGAAACCTGTGCCAGTAAACTCTTCACTATTTCTCCTTAATGGGACTGTTATCAGCTCTCATATTTAAGCCACAGGGCGCAATTGACATTGCTGGTATTAGATCCTTTGATCTTGAGGCTGGCCCCATAATTCTACTGGGTTGCAGAGCAAAGTGATTGTTTGGCAGCAAGACAAGAATTTGGGTAGGGCTTAACCTGGAAAGGCAAAGGGAGAGGAGCAGTCTGGGAATTCATGAAGTCATAGATTTAAAACTGGAGGGGACCTTGGAGGGCATCTACTCTGATCCCTTTGTTTTACAGAGAAGGAAACTTAGGTTAAGTAACCTGTCCAAGGTTACCCATGTAGTAAATAGTAAAGGTTGGATTTGAACCCACCCCCAACCCTCCAGCCCCTGACTTCTGCTTCCACACATCGAGAACTTTTCCCACTAATTCTTTTCCTTTGTGTCTATTCTCTGCTAGGAAACCTCTCCTCTGAAGAGGGCTCCTAGTGGGCCAGTACCATTTATCGTCATTATGATTATTGTTGTTGTTATTTCTGCTGTTATTATTCATATTATTGTATTGACTGTGTTTCATTTATCTATGCCTCATAGTGGTAGAGGGGAGGATACCATTATCAGCATCACCACCACTTCCATTTACATATATTATAAAATTTGCGAAACACTTTAAATGTATTATCTAATTTGATTCTTCCCAGGGATCTCATGGGGGGAAAGCACTGCAGGTATTACCCCTCTAGAAGATACTATTCCCTTTAAAAGAAGGAATTGATTTTAAGTGAATTGTCCAGGGTATGACAGCTATTAAGTATTCGAAGTGAGCTTCTAATTGATCTGGGTCTCCTTGATTCCAAGTCCTGCATTTTATTCACTATACCATGCTTGGGTCCAAATATACACAGAAGGGGGCAGCTAGATAGCGCAGTGGTTAAAGCACCGGCCCTGGATTCAGGAGTACCTGAGTTCAAATCCGGCCTCAGACACTTGACACTTACTAGCTGTGTGACTCTGGGCAAGTCACTTAACTCCCATTGCCTGCAAAAACAAACCAAAAAAAAAAAAAAACCAAACCAAATATACACAGAATTAATTCTTCCTGATTAGAATCACAGTAGCATAAGAACGCTGACATGAAGTATCAACAATATGATAGTCACTTTTCTACTGTCTGTGATCAAATGGATACACCCCCCGTAGCAAACAGTCCCTACTGGGAATTTCCTTGCTGTAGAAGCAGTATGTGGGGCTTGGAAATGCTGAAGTCCAATGAGAAGAGTCAGGGCTTTGGTATTTAATCTCTGGGATGAGTCTGAGTCATACACTTTCCTCTTCTCCCTTTTCTATCTGCCCTCTAAGTGTTCCCTCATCGATTTCTTCTCATGACGCAATAAGAATATGGATAGGCAAACAAATTTTGTTTGATAAACTAAAAACAATTTTCAATAGGGGCAGGAAGGGGTCAGGGTGATAGTGACTGGCTTGGATGCTGCTGAATTCTCTGCAGCCTTCTTCTGTAACCCTCCCCATTCTGAGGGTCCAAACAGGTATTTCTCTTCTTCCATATAGAATTGTATTGAAGGTTTGTTTTTCTTCTTCTTTACATTTCTGTCACTTCCCTGTGATACTAGTACAATGGGAAAAAAGCACTGACTGTAATCAGGGACCTGAATTCAAATCCTGCATCTAATACTTATTACGCATATGACTTTAGGTAAGTCCTTTTTCTTGCTTGAGCCTCAGTTTCCTCCTCTCTAGAGTGAGGAGGTTGAGCTAAATGGCTTCTAAGGTCCGTACTAGAACTATGATCTTATCATACCCTCCCCCTTTCTGTAACAATTTAAAGAAAACAAACCTGACCTTCTGACAAATACCAGCTTGCTGTGAGCCCCCAACACTAGGGAACATTGTCAGGAAGTCGCTGCCTGCTGCTCTTTCTGCATCACGACCAAAGGTATCTGACCAATATAAGACTGAACACAAAAGGCAAAAACCAGGGTCAGAGGAAACACTGGGGTATTCTAATAACAATAAGAACTCAGCAGAGAAATCATGCTAAGTGGTGTTTTGGGGGGTGATTAGGAACAGAGAGAGTCCCTGGAATGTCTGGTGCCCCAGGAAAGACTACTGTGAGAATGAGAGAGCATCACAAAGATTTAGAATAAGGAATGTGCAAGTATTCCCAACTTAACTACCTATTTTAGCACACATATTATTTACTTAATACTAACATTAAAATGTTTGTGTTAAAAAAAAAAACTTTTTGATTATTTGCTTTACAGGAAATGGCTTGACCCAGTAAGCAGAAGGCTGTCCTTGAAGTAAGGATGACTTGGATTTAATTCCTGCCATATCCAAGGTAAATCACATAACTTTTCAATGCTCCAGGCACCCCTCTGTATAGAATTAATTGTTATTTGAGGTTTTTATGACCCCATCTTTTGGCTAGAATTTAAAAAACCCAGCGCACACACACCGGCCTGAAGCTCAGGCGCAGTGTCTCCACAATGGCATGGTGCTCCACCCACTGGTTGTAGCTGTAGACATGGCACTGTCACCACTCCCCGACGTCTACATGAGCCTGGCAAAATTACAATGACTGGAAGCCTAGTGAGGGTAGTCATGTGACTGTCAGTCAGGGCTGCCAGCCAATTGGCTTGGGGCTATGTGTGGTCAGCCTGGGGTCTGCTGGGAAGGAGAAGGGAGGAGTTTTGCCATTCTAGCTAGACGCTGGAAAGTGACAGAACACAGCTGTGTGCTCTCAGCTGATCCTTGGGCGGTGGTGTTATTCAGGTTGTATCATTTCCCTTCCTCCATTTTTTTCTCCTTCCCTTAATTCTACTGATCTTGCTTGTGTTTTTAAGTTCATTCTTGTTAATAAACCCTGTTCTGTTTTTGAGGGAGGCTGTTGGTCTCCTTCCTAACCCCAATATTGCAGCGAGCTGCCTAGCTAACACTCCCCAATTAATATTTGGCCCCTGTACTGCTATGACTATAAGTAAAAGATAAGTTGCCCATTTGCATGAGCAGAAGGAGTTTACACACTCAAGAAATCCCCAGCAAGATGAAATCACTGGTTCAGGACTATTAGCTCCACTCCCCCAAGGGACACACACATAAGTAGAACAGGATTAGAAGACTGCTGCTCCTCTTAGGCCATCATTTGTTTTCTAGCGAAGGCCTAACATCAATGGGATCTGAGACACTACCAGAAACCCTTCATGGGAGATCCTTTCACCCATATAGGGATGATAAAAGTACCACCAATTGTGAAATTTAATTTCATCTACTCAACAAGGGAGAGGCAATATGGCAGAAAGGAGGATCCACTTAAGTCTGGATCCCTGTTCTACCACAAATTAGCAGAGTGACCTTGGGCAAGTCACCACCTTTCTGAGCTACAGCCTCCTCAGCTACAAAAGGGGAGAAGGCAATATCTATTACAACTTCCACAGGTTTACCATGATGATCAAATGAGAGAGTCTATGTAAAATGAGCCATCATCTGTCAAGGAATATAAAGAATGTGAGCTATGATCAATAAATGTCTGATGAGGATGTGTACCAAGTAGGACAAATTTCCCTTTTACAATGTTCAAGCCCATACAACAAAACCAATGTTGTCCCATTGTTGTAACATGTAGGGTTACATCAACAGAGAAGCAACATGGCATGGTGGTGGAGCACACATCTAGAACTAGAAATGACCTCAAAGGTCATCCAGTTCAATACCCTCATTTTACAGGTGAGGAAAATGAAACCCAGAGAACTTAAATTACTTGCCATGGGACATACAATTAATGTATCAATGGCAGGACTTGAACTCAGATCACTGAATTCTCATCCTAGAGCCAGAGTTCTTTCACTGTATTATACTAATTCAGGAAGAACTGGATTCAGATTCTGACTTTCCTACTTATTAACTGCATGACCACAAACTAGTCTTACCTTCCTTACCTGTAAAAATGGGGATAATAATATGAGTAGTACCTACCTTACAGGGTCATCATAAGGACCAAATGAGATCGTGTATGAAAACTGCTTTGTGTTTGAAAGCTTCCTATAAACATTGGTTATCATCAGTATGTTGTTCTGTCAGGTAGTAACATAGCCTATGCCTTTAGAACATCTTTTACAGCATAAAAATCATACCTCACAGCAAAATGTTGAAAAGAGATGACAAAACATAGGTCCTAGAATTATCTTATGAATTCAATTAAGATAATTCTAGGACCTATGACCTAGTTGGAGAAATATTTGATGATACCTCTTTTTTCTCCTGTGTAGGGGACCAGATCTTCTCGGTCCTTAAATTCTTTAGCTTGCTTTTCCAAGTGATCCAGAAGGTCATCTCTTTTAAATGGACCTGTAGGTGGTTTTGTGGTCTGATCCTTCTGTCTCAGTCCTGCAGGCAATAGTGCATTCTAAATGAAAGAAAAAGGGAGAGGGAGGGAGAGAGAGAATGAAGGGAAGAGGAAAGTGAAAGGGTGAGGAAGGGCAGAAAAGAGAGAGGGAAAGGAAAAACAAAGAGGGAGAATAAGGAGAGCAGAGGGAGAAGAGGAGAAGGAGAAGAAAGGGAGGAGAGAAGAAACAGAGAGGGTGGAGAGGAAAGAGAGGAGTGGAAGGGTGAGAAGGGGAGAGAAAGGATAGGAAGAAGAGAGGGAAGGAGAGGAGAGAATGATTAACAGCTAAAAAGTTATATTTTTTCAGGAAACTCATCTTAATATAGATGATTTCATCAATGAAAACTAGAATTTTAGAAAAAAATTTAGAAAAATACATCTAATGCAAAAGAGTCAGTTGGTGCTGTCAATGAATCAATAATATTTATTGATTGCCCAATGCACTGAGTACTGTATTATGAGCTATTAGGGGGGAAATGAGAAGAAATGACAGAAATGACCCTTACCCTAAAGAAATGTGCCATCTAGTTAAAAATATATAAATGTTTAAATCTATTTACAATTCAACATATCAGTATAGTATAGTACATGCTAGGAAGATGAACTTTGAATTAGGTTTTGAAGAACGTGTAGGATAGAATGTTGGAGAGACTGGGAGGAAGAAAACAGACAAAAGCATGAAAAAGTATAAGTCATGTATAGGGGACAGCCAGCAGATTGTTTTGACTAAAGTGTAAGAGATTAAAGGGAAATGAAAATGGTATTAAAGTAAATGGTAGGGTGGGGTGGTAGTTGGAGAGCTTTGAAGACAAAATGAGGGGTTGGGATTTTATACAGTATCAAGCATACTGCTAGACACACTGCTAGTAGATGTTAACTGATTGATTAAATTGGTATTTTAGGGACAATTATCTCAGCAGCTGTGTATTGCATGGAGGAATACCAAAATAAACTGGAGTCAAACAGACCGTTAGTTTGAGCAATCCAAGCATAAAGTAATGAAGGCCTGGATCATGGCAGTGGCTGGGAAAACAAAGGAAGGAGCAGCTCAGAGAACCATTTCCAAGTGATCATCACAGAACTCAGAAATGATGAAAGCAATATATGGTTAATTAATGTTTTATTGCCAGGTCTATACTTCAAAACTGCAAATGGCTGAAGATGTTTGACTAAAATAAAAAAGCTTATTGGAGTATTCACTCTAAGCAAAATAGAACCTATACTCATGATAAATAGCTACAGACTAGTAAATGATAAACATCTTATGAGGCATTTATTTCCTATTCCATATAACTTTGATATGATCTGTAAATGGGTTTAAACTATGGGTTCAAAAGAAATCTTGGAGTTGGAGAGATTTCTGAGGGGAATAACAAGCAGACACAAAAGTCAAGCCTAGAATGATTTTGGATGAGTGCCAAGAAATTCTCTAAGTGTAAGATAAATTAATTTACATTCAGGTCTCACTTAGAGCATGTGATGAGACACTGTTGCTATTGTTACCCAAACCAGGCTATTTTTAAGTTTTCTCTTATTGTTATGTGATCAGTTGATAATCTAGAGTTTGAATGGGAAGCATTAGACAAAAACTTTCACTTGTGGAAGTGGGAGAAACTTTTGATCAATTAATTTGATGGGTACTCCCAATCAATGTAAGATTACAGCACAGTGATCTTTGTGGTAAGTGGGTCTTAGCCCTTTACTAAGGTACAAAAGGTACTACTTTAATTGGTTCCCATTGACTATGGCTGCTTCCAAGATTGGTGACTCAGAGTTAAGGGTGGGGCAGACTCTTGTTGGAGGACATTTTCCATCCACTGATTTATAAAAACAAAACCTCTCTCCCTTGGACATCCACTATGAAGTATATAGTAAGGGGGGGGGGCTCTTGCCCTTCCAGCTTCATTCCCCACCCACCCCTTAACAGAAAATTACTACTTGCATGAGAAGCCCATGGTAATCAGTATGCACCTGTCTGGTGGCCTGAGTTTCCTAGACTTCAGATTTCTGACTGCCTGAGGTCTGTTTCCTTTTCTCTATTCAAGAGTTCCTAAGAATGATCTTTCATTGTTGCCTTGAGGACAAGTAAAGAACAAGGACTGGCTAATGTCATCTGTCCCTCTGGCCTCAGTCTAGTGGCTACTGTGCTAGAGTTTAGTGGCTTGCTGTTGACTTGGAAGTAAGACTCCAGCAGAGCCTCCACATCTAGAAGACTATCACCAGGATGGTGAAGGGCCTTTATTTTATATGTATGTGTGTATGCATGTGTGTGTGTGTGTAATGTATGCGTTTATGTAAATGTGTATGCATACACACGTGTATGTGTGTAGATTTATGCACACATATATATTTATGCATACATATATATTTATTTGTTTACATATGCATGATTTGTGTATATATTTTAAATACTCAGGGATCCACATGAATTCTCTGATACTAGATATTGTGTCATGAAGGATTTCAGTCACTGATGCTTTTCTTTTCTTTTCTTTTTTTTTCTGGGGCAATGAGGGTTAAGTGACTTGCCCAGGGTCACACAGCTAGTAAGTGTCAAGTGTCTGAGACTGGATTTGAACTCAGGTCCCCCTGAATCCACGGCTGGTGCTTTATCCACTGCGCCACCTAGCTGCCCCCATTGATGCTTTTCAATGACATATATCAAACACTGTGATCAGATTTCCAAATTTTCACTTATTTAAGGAAAAAAGATACTCAATATCTCTTTAACTAAGCAGTTTTAGAGATGATATAGTAGAAAAAATTTCAAGTGAGCTGAAAGTCAGAAAACTCCTGTTTGAGTCCTGGTTCTAGCACTTGATAGTTGTGTTACCTTGAGCAAGTCTCTTTACCATGCTGAGCCTCCATTTGCTTATTTGTAAAAATGGGGCCAATAATTGTATGATACCACCCAAGATTGTTGAATGAATATGCTTTGTAGACCTTAAAATACACTACATCAATGTAAGATATTATTATTATTATTATTAAATTTTTTAAATTACTTTACAAATTTTCCATTTTCCCCCATTTCTACCCCAAAGGAAAACCTAGGGTTTTATTTTTATTTGTGGAATTCATCTGAAGTAGGAGCATGTGGGGGCAACTAGGTGGCACAATGGATAGAGTGCCAGACATGGAGTTAGGAAGACCTGAGTTCAAATCTGGCTTCACACGCTTACTAGCTGGGTGACCCTGGGCAATTCACTTCACCCTGTTTGCCTCAGTTCCCTCATCTGTAAAATGAGCTGGAGAAGGAAATGGCAAGCTACTCCAGTATCTTTGCCAAGAAAACCCCTCATGGGGCCACAAAGAGTCAGACCCGACTGAAACAACTGAAAAACAACAAAGGGAATACACCACTAATAACAATCAATTTCTAACCTTGTCTTCTCCCTTTAAGATGTAGTCCAGTTACAAATTAAGTGTGTTATCTCCTTGCATTCTAGCTCCTTAGTGAGGTGACAAAACCAGAATAAAAATGTTAGAAAAAGGTCCTGGAGTCATGTGACTTAGCAATGGTCTGGAACAAAATAAAATGTTTAATAAATACTTTGTTGACATGATTTGACTGGACTAGAGAAACTGTTTTCCATTAGAGTTAAGCAGGATTTCTTGGTTTCCACTGGACCTTATTCCTTTAAGTGGCAGTCCACCCCTAAATCCCTGATGGGCATAGATTTGAATGAAGGAAGAATGAAATGTGGGAGAATTACAAATTCACCCCCAGTCATAAAGAGATGACAGAAATCAAGGAAAAGAATAAGCTGACCTCTCAAGAAATGTGGACCACGGTGAGAAAAGTGGCAGCAAAGGGGTGGGGGTGGGGGTGGAGGGGCATTTTCTCTTACCTCTGCTTTCCCTACAGTCATATCACAAAACGATAGAAGGTGAGACTTTTTTATTTCTGAGCTCAAAGTGCTTTGGTCCAGAAGACAGTGGAAAGAGTAATAGGTATAAAACTAGTGATTAGGAATAGACCTATTGCTTTCTTTGGAAGCCTCTTTCATAATTTGCTCCTCCCCACCCTTGCACCTTTCCAGTTTTATCATACTTTAATCCTACATCACACTCTACAATTCAGTAACACTGAAACCCTATCTCCTGATTCTGTGCATTTTCATTGGCTGTATCCTATACCTAGAATACTCTCCCTCTTCATCTCTACCTTCAATGAATGGCTTCCTTCAAGATTCAACTAAAATCTCACCTTCTACAGGAAGCCATTCTCAATCTCCCTTAATTCTAGCGCCTTTCCCATATTGATTATTTGTAATTTATCCTACATATTGCTGGTTTATACATTATCATTTACATATTGTCTTCTCCATTATGTTGTGAGCTCCTTGAAAGCAAGGGCTATCTTTTGCCTTTTTGTTATTATCATTATTATTTTTGGGGGTAGGGAACTATCCCCAATCCACAGTGTCAAGAAATATTTATTGACTGACTGGCTCTCTTTCTTTCTGTCTCTCTCTGGATCTCTAGGGATCAAGCAACAAATATTTCTTGACCGTCTCTTCCTCTTCCTCCTCCTCCTCCTCCATGCTGTGTACTGTCTTTGATTCTGGGGTTACCAATACAAAGAATGAAAACAATCCTTTTCCTCAAAGAGGTTAGGAACCTTCTCAGCACCGACTCTCTATATTATATGATTATTTATTTCCATGGCTTTCTGCAACTAAGGCCTTTGGTGCTAACCCTTTCCAAGGTACTATAACTGTAAAAAAGTATAACTCTCTTAAAACCTCTATTTTCTATTGCATGTTTCTTTTGAAATGGATAGAATTACATTAGTGAATGGATTACTAGGATTTCATTAAAATCAAATACCTCATGCTCCATGTTGTATCACGCCATCCCCCAATCTGGTAGATTGGCTTATTTGTTTTTGAACTAAATTTTCCCAAAGTAATCTATGCACATTCCAGTCCTTTGTGCTAAATAAACACCCCTATTTTTAAGGGGAAACTCGTGTGATTTATTGGCTGCCACCTTCCAGGATGGTCTATTATAAATTATACAAGGCCTCTAGGTTTACAAGGCTAACACTGATGGGAAATGAAGAAGCATTTTTTAAAAATTATGAAAGAGAATGTAAGTATCCCTGGAAGAATGTGTGAAGTCTAATAATAATAATAATAATAATAATAATAAGCATTTACATAGTGCTTCAGGAAAGAATTTATATGTGTTAATCTCATTAATCCTCCCAACAATCCTTTGAGGTAGGAGATATTGCTATTACTATCTTCATTTTACAGATGAGGAAATTGAAATTTAAAGATGTCAAATGATCTGCCCAGGGCCACAGATCTGGTAAGGATTTTGAATTCAGGTCTTCCTGGTTCCAAATTGGGCACTCTGCCCATTATACCACCTGTCAAAAATGGCCTTTAATCTCCTGGAAAGACATGGACTATTATCCCCAGTGTCTTCACCAACACTAAATAAAGATGCCCAGTTATCCTGCCTGTCAGGCCCATTCCTATCCAGCTCATGATTTTAGAATCTCTCCTTCACCTAACCAAAATGTATGTAACCTTCAAAGCCCAATTTAAGTTCATCTGGTTTGTGATACCCTGTCCAATCACTTTAGCCTACAATGAGCTTCCATTCTGTGAATTTCCATGGTACTTTTAACAATGATTTATAAATCCAGCAACTAACTGTTGATTATCTGAATATTTATATCAACATGTAGATTATAGAACATCATGATCCACCACCTCCCAATCAAAATTTCAGGCAATCAAAAAAAAAAAAAGAAAAAGTACATGGTGGATCTAAGTTATTAATCTTTTTTTTTTAGTAGTTATCTAGTTTATTTAGGCATAAGCCTGTGAAAAGTCGATGCCACAGCACAACACTTCTCACGAGTAGAAGTGCTCACCACTTGCCCAAGGGGCCCCGGCCAGGGTTGTACTTAACCCCACAACCCAGGAATGAGATGCTCCTCAGCTATCATATCCTCGAACTGATCAGCATTGAACTTGGTGAAACCCCACTTCTTGGAGATGTGGATCTTCTGGTGGCCAGGGAACTTGAACTTGGCTCTCTGCAAAGCTTCAGTCACATGTTCTTTATTCTGGACCTTGGTTTGAATTGACATGATAACTTGGCCAATGTGTACATGGGCTACAGTGCCCTGGGGCTTCCCAAATGTGCCCTGCATGCCAGTCTGGAGCCTTTCAGCCCCAGCACATGATAACATCTTATTGATGCAGATGACATGAAAAGGATGCAGGCACACATGGATATGAAAACCATCCTTGCCACAACTCTTCACCATGTACTTGTTGGCACAGATCCAAACGGCCCCCAGGGCTTCTGATGACAGCAGCTCATATTCATCTGACACCATATGGCCACACAGTGGAAATTCATCCACTTTGGCTTTCTTTCTACCAAGATCGAAGATTCCGATCTTGGCATCAGGTACTCCCCTGCAGAAACGGGACTGTGGGTATGGCTTATTTTTACAGTACCTATAACAGCAAGCAGGATGATGGCCCATGGTGCCAGCACCAGCAGGGACTGGGTCTCGCTGCAGGGAAAGGGACTAAGTTATTATTGTTAATAATAATAACTAATGTTTGTATAGCACTTCCTATGTGCCAGGCACTGTGCTATGTACTTTACAGTTATCTCATTTGATTCTCATAACAGCCCTGGGAGATAGGTGCTCTTATTATTCTCATTTTATAAATGGGGAAACTGAGGCAAACAGAGGTTAAATGACATGACCAGGGTCCTACATATTACCAAAAAAGACTAGCATTCAAGAATTTGACATTCCTCCTGACTTCAGAGGTTCAAAGCTCTTAAAAATAATCCTTAAATCTTTTCTTTCACCTACTCATCCAATCCAAGTCTTATCAATTCTACCTTGGCAATATTTGAAATGTCTTCAGTAGAATGTAAACTTCTTGAGGGAAAGAACTGCCTTAACCTTTGTATCCCCAGCACATATTATAGTGTTTAGCTATAAGCAGATACTTTATAAGTGTTTGTTGAATAGAATTAAATAAAATTGAATTAAAGGTCTTAATTCTATAGGCATTTATTAAACATCTTATATGTTCCAAGCACAGTGGTAGGTGCTAGGAATACAAAGACAAAAATGATACAGCCTCTGACCTGACCAGGGGCATACAATATGGACAAAGAGAAGATAAACCCTAACTCCTCTATCTGCTATTTAAAACCTTATGATTTAACCCTTTCTACTCTTACTTTATAGCACTTTTCCTCACAGAACAGAACTTGAAACTTCCTCTCCACAATGACATTTCATCTCCTGTTTCTGCCCCTTTGGCAAGGACATCCCCCACATGCTATGCCTTCCCTCTCATTTCTGCCTCAGCTTTCTACAAAGCCCAGCTCAGGCATCCTCCCCTGTGCAAAGGATTTCTTAATCTCTGAAGTGGTAAGTGCTTTCCCCCTCTAGTTTTTTCTTTTTCTTTTTCTTTTTCTTTTGGTCTGAGACCCATTAGACTCAGGACTCAGACTCATTTGTGGCAGGCTTTTCCTGTCTTAAATATATCCCCTCCTTCTGACCAACATTTGTAGTCCAAGTTGGTGTTTCCCTTTCCTTCCATATTTCTTCAAGAGCTTGCTAGCCAAGGCAGTTTCTAGGTCCTTTTGGACTCTTCTTTGTGGCAATTACTTGATAATCCATGTCAAAGTTTATTTTCTTATGCATGTCTCATTTCTTTTTTGGTATAAATAGCATATTCGACTAGGTCTAGTTGGAGCCATTTCCCTATTGCATTCCCTGTCTTCTTGGTTTTATTCTCTTAATTTGATGCTGATTTTTATTTTTGCCCCCAAAAGTTTGAGTATCTTTAGTGTAGGGAACTTGGTACCTCTCAAAGTACCTCATTGCATTTGGGGATCACTTTAATTGTTGTGAGGTTCTTACTTATGTTGATTCATGTCTTCTTTCCATACTTTTCACCCATGAGTCATTGCTTTCCCTTCAGATCCCAAGCAGTTTAATCCACATATCAGTTCTTCAAATATTTGATGATTGCTATCATGTTTCTCCCAAGTGTTTTCTTTTCCAGGCTAAATAGTTAAAATTCATTTAACAGTCCCATTCAATTAAGCTCAATTCAAGAGATATTTAATAGGTTATTTCTGTGTTCAGAACAATGTTAGGAACATTCAACCAGTTTCAAATCTAGCTCACTAGCAAGCAGTCCATATGTGGCCATCTTGCCCCCAAAAAACCAACCCATGAGTTGGCCAAATGCCTTGCTTGAATTCAGCTATACTATGCTTACAGGATTCCCTCAATATAGCAGTTTTGTAATCCTGTCAAAAAAAGAAATGAGTTTAATCTGACATGACTTGCTCTTAGTAAGTCCATCTTGAGTGTACTTAAGTGTTCACACATTCTTCATTATCCATTTTAGAATTTTGCCAGGAATCCACATTGAATTCACTACTTTGTAGTTTGCAGAATCCAATTTCTTCTCTTTTGTGAATAATATTTGCCTAATCTACATTTTTCTGGCACCTTTCATTAGGAATAAATGAATGAAAAGACATTTATTAAATATTTACCATGTGTCAGGCACAGAACTAAGTCCTGGAAATACAAATACAAAAGCAAAACAGTTCCTGCCCTCAAGGAACTTATTTCTAATGGAGAGACAAAAGATAGTGCTGGCCAAGGAAGTGTATTTCATACTAGGAATTCATTAGGATGATGAATGGAGCCATAGGTCAATTAATAGATCTTCTCCAAAAGCTATGATAGTATTGATTTAATTACGATTTCCAGAGCAAGAGGTAGTTGGGTGGGGATGGGAGAAAGGTAGCAGAAGGGCAGATGATAAGAAGATTGCCAAGATGAAGGATGGTCAGGTCTGGGACTGGCTATTGGGCTCTTACCCATCATGGCCCTAGGATGGGGGGGTTCAAAACTGAGTGGTCTATCCTCTAAAGGATATGTCATCTAGAGGTCCAGTCCAGAGACTACAAAAAGGACAGTAAGTGCAGAAAAAATACCAGGTTACCCAGAAATAGTTAACTCATCTGGCATTTAAGAGGTGATAATTAGGCTTCAGAGTTTATGCCCTATAAAACTGAGTGGTAGAAGTTGGTTGATATTCAATTTCACCCAGGCAGCAATGTGATTAGATTACATCATATAAATTACAATATCCTTCTTCTCAGGGAGATCTGAAAGAATATCACATGGTGAGAGAGTACCTGATTTTTGTGGGGTTGATTGCTACTATACTGTTTTTATAATTCCTTCATTCCTTTTATATTTCTACTATGGAAATGACTGCAGGTTTGAGTGAAGAGGGGCTTTTTCTAGGTTATTAGAATAAGGTTTTCCACATTTTTTTTTAGTGAGGCAATTGGGGTTAAGTGACTTGCCCAGGGTCACACAGCTAGTAAGTGTTAAGTATCTGAGGCCGGATTTGAACTCAGGTACTCCTGACTCCAAGGCCAGTGCTCTATCCACTGCGCCATCTAGCTGCCCCAGGTTTTCCACATTTTATACAAGAAAATATTGCTTAATAAAGCCAGTGAATAAATACACTGAGCTCCAGGTAGGGATTTTTTTTGTGGGGGGGGGGCAATGAGGGTTAAGTGACTTGCCCAGAGCCACACAGCTAGTAAGTGTCAAGCGTCTGAGGTCATATTTGAACTCAGGTCCTCCTGAATCCAGAGCCGATGCTCTATCCACTGCGCCACCTAGCTGCCCCTGGCTTTTTTTTTTTTGGCGGGGGGGGGGGGAGGGGGGGAGTTGTGGGTGTTTTTGTTTTCAGGTAGGGAATTTATTGATAAAAACAAGCAGCTGATCCCTAGATAAAGAAAAATATAAATAGAAAATTAATGCTATTACATCGTTCAAATTCCTTCTTTTCCTTCCCTTCTCTCCTCTCTCCTAGTCTGCAAATTCAGCAGTCACTCATAGGCCCATGCTACTGCTGATTGGCAAAGGAACTTTAATTCCCTCCATTTATGACCCAATCTAGTTCATTCCTCCTTAGTCAGCCTTTCTCGGCCTTATAACATTGGTGCCACACTTTGTGTGTTCATGAAATCAGCTTTAGCTCTACTATAGTCCAGAGCTCCAGAACTCAAGCTATCCACTTGTCTCAGCCTCCTCCAGTAGCCATGATTACATGTGTGCACCATCACTCCTGCCTTTAAATTGCCTTTTAAACACTATAGAACCTTTATACACAGGACCCTATTTCTGAAAGTGATGACAAAGCATTATTATTATGCCAAGGTACCAAGACTCAGGTTTGTTTTTTTTTTTTAAAGCTTTTCATGGTCACCAGAAATGATAACTTCGTCCTCTGTTCACAAGACTTATAAACTTTAAAAACAAATCATTACTTTTTCACTTGCCACAGCCAACAAGATGCTCCAGTGTTCTGATGGGTTAACCAGTATTATGTTTGGCATAGTTTTCAAAGTTGTCATGAGACCTGTGACTGACTGATGAGGAAGGAAAGATCATTTTACTTCTAACAGAGGAAGCAAGGTACTAAATCTCTCTAGGGGAGAAAAGAAGGAAAAGAACATTAGAAAGAAACAGCAATTATACTGATATTCCCTATTTAAAATAGAGGAAATTTTTAAAAATAAAAAAATAAAATTTTAATTTTTTTAATTAAAAAAAAATACAAGGCTAATCAAGTAGTTGATCCAGAGTAAGTCAAAGATTATGTCACTCAAACAGGGCACCAGGATGGGGGAAAATAAATTCCCATCAGAACATCATTTGAGGTAAGCAGCATATTTAAATTCACTGTGATCTTAAAAGAGGAATGGTAGGGAAAGTGAAGAGAAATATTTTCTTTTTTTCTCTTTAAAAATTTTTTCACTTAAAAATTTTAAAATGTATTTTTACATTTTTATAATCTGTTCCTCCTCCTGCCTTTCTATTAAACAGCAGCAAAACAAAAAACAATGAAAGATAAAGCCCTCATCATAAACATGCACAGGTGGGCAAAACAAATTCCTACATTGGCTGCTCCTGAATATGTGTGTTTCTGCATTTCAAGTTCATCACTTCTCTAGTAGGGAGTGGTGTATTTAATCTTCAGGCTTCTGGACTCATGGTTTATTATTGCACTGATCAGAGTTTTAAAGTCTTTCAAGGTTGTTTTTCCTTATAATGTTGTTGTCTGTCATTGTATAAATTGTTTTTCTTGTTTTCACTTCACTTTGTTCATAGTCTGTCCCTGATCCTTTGAAACTGATATTTTGCCCTTTCTTATGGCACAATAATATTCCATTCCATTCATATACCTTAGTTTGTTTAGCTATTCCCCAATGGGTTGGCACTGTCTTAGTTTCCAGTATTTTGCCACTAAGAAAAAGGACCGCTATAAATATTTTTGTATATGTAGGTCCTTTTTCTCTTTCTTTGAAAGAAAAATATTTTCAAAACCTTTACATTCACCTCCAATAAAATAATTTAATATGGAAAGCGTTCCCAGAGTTCCTCTTTCATCATTGTAGAAGAGTGTTTCGCTTTTTTTTTTACCCTAGAGATAACATTCCTAGGGACTCCAAGGTGTCCTAAGGATACCTTGTTATCAGCTTCACTGAAAGGGAACTAGAGATGCTATAAAGGGTTGGTTGCTCTCATTATAATCTGCTCCTCCTGCTTGGATCGTGTAGATCTCCACAGAAGTCACATGTCTTGGTATGGGCTTTCTTTTCAGCTCTGTCGCTAGCTATGCAACCTTGGACAAGTTAACTAATTCCCAATGACTGCATTTTCTTCATTTATAAAATGAGGGGGTTGGATTAAATGACCTCTGGGTCCCTTCCAGTTCTATATCTATGATTCTTTATGTAACAGTGCATAGAGCAATGGGCCTAGAGTCAAGAAGACCCAAGTACATTTACTGTGACCTTGGGCAAGTCACTTAACCTCTGTTTGCCTCAGTTTCCTCAACTATAAAATGGGTATCATTATAGAATCTACTTCCCAGAGTTACTTTAAGGATCAAATGAGATAATATTTGTGAAAACACTTAGCATGGTTCCTTGTATATAGTTAGGTACTAGTATAAATGCTCTTTCCTTCCTTTCCATTTCTCCTATTGACCATCATGCTCTACTATTCTTTTTATCTAGGGTTGGCAAAAGAGCTGGCCCTTTTCTTTGTAAAGGACAATTCTTCAGTATGTTCTCTTAAACCCATCCCCTCCCATCTACTTCAGAAGATTGTTCCCATTATCATCTCCTTCCTTCCCTCCCCCCCCCAATCTTAACTTTTCCTATTTATGAGCATTTTCCCTGGTGTTACTATTTTCAGTGCCATAGGTACCCTTAGGAATTAATTTATCTCACCTATCTGAGAAGTTGTGGGGTTTTTTGTTTTGTTTTGTTTTGGGTTTTGGTGAGGCTATTGGGGTTAAGTAACTTGCCCAGGGTCACATGGCTAGTAAGTGTCAAGTGTCTGATGCCGCATTTGAATTCAGGTCCTCCTGACTCCAGGGCCAGTGCTATTTGAGAAGTTTTTGAGGCATCTCGGTGGTACAGTGGATAGAACATTGAGCCTGGAGTCAAGAAGATCTGAGTTCAAATCTAGCCTTAGACACATACTAGCTGTGTGACCCTAGACAAGTCACTTAACCTTTGTTTGCTTCATCAATTTGTGGACCATAGTCACCACAAGATTAGTTGGTGAAACATCAGTTTTTATGGCTGGACTTTTCCACCATCTATCACTGCCCCATCTAATTACATGGAGAAACTCAAGCCCTTGAGGCTTTAAGTGACTATCAGTTGCAGGGTCAGTCAGGACACAATCAGGAATGCCACAGTATCAAAGCAGCACTTTCACAGGGACAAAAATGATACATTTTGGGGATGCTTTTTAAAAAAGTTTTTCAATGAATAAAAAACTATTTTCTCATGCTCTTACTCCTCTACCAGCAGTGGGGGGGGGGGGGACAAAGAAAAAACCAAAATATTTGTAACACATAGACATAGTCAAACCATGTCCAAAAGACATATGTCTCATTTTGCTCCCATCTGGGAATGCTTTCTATATTAAATATTATTATTTTCTGTTTTTTAACCCTGCTGCTGCCAATAATGTCCTGGCATGATTTCTCAATGTGGCAGGAAGGTGACTCTTGAATTCTGTGGCACAAATTCCCCCAAACAGGGGTGTTGGCAGTGGGCTCTAGCTAAAAGCTTCATCACCAGTCAGTAGATCAGGCAGGCTGTCAACATGCATTTATTAAGTACTTCAATTCAAAGACCAGAAGGTTGGCCCCAGGACTATTAATTTTTTGTCGGGGAGGGGATGATGTTGGTAATACATGAAACCATCCTCGAACTATGCTTTCTCAGTGGAGGGAGTGGTACAATCACTGATAAAAAAAAAATCATGAATCTATTAAGTGACCAAATAATCCTACTTTAGGTCCCTGAAAACATTCCATCAGAACGTGTGAAGCATGGATTTGTTACTGAGTTTATAGAAAGCTTTTCTTCAAAAAATGTGTGACATCCCTTGACATCTTGATTTAGGGATTTGACTGTGGCCTTCCTTTAACTAGTTAGTGATTTTTTCCTTGTGACCTTTGGTCACGGGGGTGCTTGTTCTTCTCCACTTACATTCTCACAGTATTTCTAAGGATACATGCCTATTTTTAGATAAGATATTTATTTCTTTCCATTTCAACTATTTACTCTCCTTGAACTTTTGCTTCTGTGTGTTTTGTGAGACAGTACTTTGCTTTTAAATTGTGAGATAATAGAATGAGTGATGAACTTGGAACTATGGAACCTGGGTTCTAATCCTGTCTTGGCCACTCATTCCCTCTGTGACCCTTGCCCTTGGCCTCAGCGTCCTCATCTATAAAATGAGCCGGGTCAGATGAGACGATATCTATGGTCTCTTTTAGCTCTAAATTTATGAAAGAGTGGAAAATTGCTATCATATTTCCTTTATTTTCATGTTTTACATCATAATGGAAATAATATATGAAGTGTACATTCTTGGGCAAACATTACACAGGAAGGCCAGTGTATTCAATTATTATTTTGAGGAATAAAACAAGCTTTTTAAGAATTGCTTCAAGTTTTTTTCTTCTTCATAGCTTCTGCAGGAAAACCAGAAAAAACTTGAGAGTGGCTCCAGATGTAATCTAGAAAAAAACACTACAGTTAAAGTTCTAATTACTGAGTTTGAATCCCAGCTCTACACTTTAATAGATTTTGAGTGAGAGGACCTTTGTTTGAATGCCAGTTTTGTTACTTGCTACCTGAGTGACGTCAGGAAAATCACTTTATCCTTCTGGGCCTGAGTTTCTCATCTATCAAATGGGAATAGTGATACTAATCTGGCCCACCCCTCATAGTTACAGTGAAGATCAAGTAAAATGATATATGTGAAAAGTTGTTAAGTTGTAAAGTTGACATATAAAGTACAAATGAAAGACACCTACTATGTGCTGGGAACTGTGCTAAGTGCTTTACAATTGAACCTGACAGCAATCCTGGGAGTCAAATGCTATTATCATCACCATTTTACAGATGAGAAAACTGAGGCAAACAGAGACACTTGTCCAGGGTAGTAAGTGTCTGAGGCCAGATTTGAATTCAGGAAGATGAGTCTTGCTGACTCTGGGCTCAGCACTTTATCCACTATAGTGCCACCTAGCTGCCCAATTCATAACATTATTTGTATTGGAAAATGCATCGAGTTCCAAACAAATAACTGGAAAACAAAATTTTGGAACACAGTCCACTCATAAATTTGGGACTCCCTGTGTTATTTTCCTCCAAAATGATCTCACATGATAGTTTTTTTTTCTTTCCTAGATCACTTTTGTAAGAGCTGGAAGTCCTTCTGAAATGAACCAAGATGTCAGAAATGCATGATGTAAACATTTAGAGAGAACGAGATATGACAGTGCCAGTCAACATCTCGGTTACACAGTCTTCCCCACTCAAGAACGTAAATACATATTTCATTTTTTTTCAGGTGCCCAAAGCAAGAAAAAAGCCTTGGCATTCTGTTAGTTTGATATGTAATAGCTGGGTAACCTCAAGCACCCCAAAGAGTATATATACCCCCAAAGAAATCAAAGAAAGAGAGAAAAGGACTCATACAAAAATTATAGAACCTCTTTTTGTGGCAGCAAAGAATTAGAAACAAAGGGTGTACCCATCAATTGGGCAGTGCTTGAAAAAATTACAATATACGAATGTGATGGATTATTATTGTGATGCAAGAAATGATGAAAGTGATGAATTCAAAAAAATCTGGAAATATTTGTATGAACTGATGCAGAGTGAAAAGAGCAGAGCCAGGGGACCAGTTTACATAATAACAACAATATTGTAAATATGAAGACCTTGAAAGACTTGGGAACATAATGACAAACCACAAATTACTGCCCCCTTTCTGGTAGATTACTGTAGGATGGAGAGTTTATGGTTAGAGACATTTTCTTCCTGCACATAGAAAATGCAGACATTTATTTTGCTTGACTATATATACTGGGGAGGGGGCAGCTAGGAGGCACAGTGGCTAGAGTGTCAGGCCTAGATTCAGGAAGACCCAAGTTCAAATCTGGTTTCAGATACAACTTGCTGTGTGACCCTGAGCAAGTTACTCAACTGTTTGCCTCAGTTTCTCATCCATAAAATGAGATAGAGAAGGAAAGGGAAAATCACTCCAGTATCTTTTCCAAGAAAACCCCAAAAGGGGTCATGAAGAGTCAGATACAATTGAAGAAAGACTCAACAACAACATATATATTTTGAAAAGGGGATTCACTTTTCTGGCTCTCTTAATGAGAGGGGGTGAGAGAGGGAAGCAGAAAAGAAGATAAATCTTCATTTAAAAATAAAATAAAATTTAAAAATATACTAGTACTATATTTATCATATAATAGCTATCCAGACAATAAGCATTTATTACATGTTCAATATGAGTCAGGCCCTTGCTAAGCATTAGATACTTTGTAATCAGCATACTTTTACATAAGAGAAACTTGTGCATAACAGAAATAAAACACATTCCAAGACTGCTATTAGTCATATGTAGCAAAAGGGCGATCTAGTATTTTATTTTCTAAGTAGACTTGAAAAAAGGAATTTCAGCTGTAAGGGTTAGAATTGATCCCAGAGGTCAGCAACTCTTAACTTTTAGATAAACACAATACCCAGAGTCCCAGCCACAAAGTCCTAGCTTAAGAAAATTAATATGTGGTATTATGCTTTAGAGAGCAGCTAGGTGGCACAGTGGATAGAGTGCCAAGCCTGGAATCTGCAAGACCTGAGTTCAAATGTGACCTCAGACACTTACTAGCTGTGTGACCCTGTTCAAGTCATTTAAACCTCTGTTTGCCTCAGCTTTGTCAGTTGTAAAATGAAGATAATAATATCATCTACCTCTCAGGGTTGTTGTGAGGATCAAATTAGGTAATATTTTTAAAATATTTATTACAGCGCCGAGCACATAGTAGGTATGTATAATTGCTACCTACCTATCATCATCATCAAATGCTGAATTTCAGTTGGAGGTTAGTGAAAATAAAGATATAATTATTTTACCCTCCAAGTTCATGGATTCTCTGAAATCTATCCATGAACTCCTCAGAAATCCATGGACCTAAGGTTTAAAATCCCTGCTCTAAGATTATAAGTTGTGGGGCAGCTAAGTGGCGCAGTGGATAGAGCACCAGCCCTGGATTCAGGAGGACCTGAGTTCAAATCTGGCCTCAGACACTTAACACACACTTACTAGCTGTGTGACCCTGGGCAAGTCACTTAACCCCAATTGCCTCACTAAAAAAAAAAAAAAGATTATAAGTTGTAGAGCAGGTACCAATCTATACTGGTAGAGGGAATTTCTTCATTAGGAGTTCCTTATGACAATGTTGTTTTTCAGTTGTGTCTGACTCTTTGTGACCCCATTTGGGGTTTTCTTGGCAAAGATACTGGAGTGGTTTGCCATTTCCTTCTCCAGCTCATTTTATAGATTAGGAAACTGAGGTAAATGGGGAAAAGTGACTTGCTCAAGGTCACACAGCTACTAAGTGTCTGAGGCCAGACTTGAACTCAGGAAGATGACTCTGACTCCAGGCCTGGTGCTCTATCCACTGTACTACCTAGCTACTCTGATGAAATCAGAGATCTGATACCTCCCCCCAAAAAAGCCCAATATACAAAAGGAATCAATTATGAATTCCTTGTATTAAGAATTAAATATTCTTTTGCCAATGTCATGGATACCTTTTTTTCTAATCCTTCATTTGCTATTCATTCAGAAAGATAAATAAGAGAGGGTGAGATTTCACAAACTGCCATTTTAAGGTTACTTCAGTACTTAAGATCAAAATTATTTCTGCCTGCTTGGTCACAATGTATGCATTTGTCTTTACTATTGTCAAGACAGTATTATGTTTTAGGTATCAACTTCTCAGAGCTACCATATCTTATCTGATTCCTCATTTCACTCTTGTGTGAACCCTTCTCCTCATTCTCCAGTGAGTTCTTCTTGGAAGCTTCATTTTGGGGAAGGTCCCAGACCAGCCATCCCTCATTCTTGGTACTTAACCACCATTTACCCTTATGGATTCTTCCTCCTATTTCTTTCTCCTCTTCTTTTCAACTCCCCTTTTCTGTGTTTTCTTTCCCAGTTAGAATACATACTCCTCAACGGTAAAGATTATCTTATTTGTATTCCCAAAACTTAGCACAGTGCCTGGTACATTTTGTTGTTCAGTCATTTAATTGCATCTGATTCTTCATGACCCCATGCTGTCCTTGGGGTTTTCTTGGCAAAGATACTGGAGTGATTTTCCATTTCCTTATGCAATGGATTAAAGCAAACAAAGGTTAAGTGACTTGCCCAGGGTCACACAGCTAGTAAGTGTCTGATGCCAAATTTGAACTCAGATTTTTCTGACTGGGCCTGGGCCCAGCACTCTATCCACTAAGCCAACTAGCTGCCTTACCATGTACCTGGCTCATAGTAAACTCCTACTAAATGTTTGTTGACTAACTGTTAGACTGACTAATGTAACATTTTCCCTCATTTCCAATGAGGATGTTTTATATAAAGGAAATGAGATCAGTGATGCTTAGGTACAGCCTAGAGCTTCCTCCTTACTGGTGGCTCTCTACAGGTATAGTAACCATTACTGCAGTTGGGTTGTAGAAAGAAGCCTAGCCTGGAGATTTTATTACTACTTACTACTTGTTCTGCCAGTCACGCCAACTGGGCAATGCGGAACCTGGGCCAATTACTCATCCTCTTGGCCTCAGTTTCCTTCTACTTTTGTAAAATGAGCCGGGTTGGACTAGATAAGCTCCTATATCATTTTGCAAACTGATAAAAGAGAAGAATTTAGTGAGAAGGCTATTCTTCCGGATTAGCTATGAAGCAAATAAGCTTTTCTTCCCACCTCAAATTCTCAACTTTCCCTTGAGTTTTTATTGACCAAGAACAATTGGAATGTCAGTTTTGAAACAAAAAAGTAAACACATTATAGTTCTCTCATTTCCCCCTTTTGATATCATGGCTTCAAATAAGTGATTCTTTATTACTCGTAAAGAATCACCCAAGCTCGTTATCTGCTTCTCCCAAGGTATCTGACTGCCTGCTCATGGTCTTCATCCATGGCTATCCCACACAACAAATGATACTCAAACAGTTGACACACAGTTTTCAAAACCAAGGCTTATAATTACATGTCTCCTGTATTCCGTTGCTTTTCAATAAGCCTCATATCCTCATGGCTACAATTCGCCTTGGGAGGAGCATAGTGTATGCCCTTGGTATCCAGGACTGCTTCAGGTAGAGAGGCAAGCCCAACTCTTCCCTCACCAAAGATTTTAAAATGGTTCACATTCCCTTTTCTGGAGCCCTTTGCTGGTTCCCAGAAGAGAAAAGTCACATTCCCAACAGTCCCCAGATCCAACCCCTTTTCTCTAGTACTGAGCTGCTTATGGTGTCCCCAATTATCCAACATTTTCTTTGTCCTACTTAAATGGGGAAACTTCACTTGGACCAAATGTTGATATTGGTGCTTCCTGTTTCAAGGGTAAAAGCTAGAAATGCACCTTTGAGAAGTCTTGTCCTGATTTTCTCAAGGCCAGTTCTTCCATCCCTCTCTGTTGAAAACATTATCTTACCCCTTGCCTCTCTCCTGAAGAGGAGTTCAGAGAGAGGTCTCAGAGTACTCATAGATTGCATTTCTTAGATTTTCCCCTATTCTTAAACATTGTCAATTCCATCACAGTTGTTATTTTGATCCTGGAATGATTTATTCTACATTGAAAAATAGAATATAATACTAGGTAGGGCTTTAGCAGTAATCTGATTCAACCACTCACTTAACAGATGGGAAACCGATGTTCAGAGTGATGAAGTGAGTTATTTGCCTAAAATGAACCAATGAATTTATACTTTAGCTGGAATTAGAAGTGAGGTCTTCTGATGACCAGTTCAGTGTTGCTGGGGGATTTTGTTGGCTTGTTTGTTTGACTGCCTCGCCCTTTTTCCAATTTGGATCTATCTTTTCCACATTTTCATGTATGTGTGTATATGCATGCATGTATATGTGTACATACATGTATGCATATATATATATAAGGTGTATATATATACACATGTATACACTACTATGCTCTCTCTCAGGGTGCAATCATTCATTCCTGGACCATCACAAATATTCCCTAAGTCTACATGTCAACGTTAAGGAAAAAAGACATTAAAGAGAAGCATGACAAACATAATCCACATACACTTGTTTGGTTTTGAGTCACTTCAGTTGTGTCTGACTCCCCATGATCACATGCCATGGAAAACCAGACTGTGCTGGAGCCAGCTCAAACAAGTTCATGAGAGTGGATTGTTAAATTTTCAGCATGAGCATTTACACCTCACAAATCAACAAATGATCAAAATCAGGGCTTGTAAATTTTTTTATTGATTTCTAGACTTAAGAAAGTGATGGAGATGTCAATAATGCAGATTAAATTTTAAAGTGTCCTACATTCCCTGTACCACCACCACCACCACCCCCAGCCAGTTGTTAAACATTTACTAGCACATTCCTGCTGCACATTGGGCAAATCTCTTAACTTTTCTGGGTCTTTGTTTCCTCATCTGTAATACAAAGAGGTTAAATTAGATGATTCCTAAGTTCCCTTCCAGAAAAAAAATCATTTCATCCTCTCAGATCCTCTAACTTGAAATTTTAATGTGTTTTGATGAATTATTATTTCTAACAGGAGGCTAGGCTCAACTGTTTCTAAGCAATTGAAGGAGTTTATGTCCTCTTAACATGTATAAGTATCATTTCCAAATTCAATATATAATATTTTTTGCTTATTTTAAATTTTAATGTTGTTCTTCAGTCATTTTCACTCATGTCCAACTCTTCATGACCCCATTTGGAGTTTTCTCAGCAGAGATACTGGAATGGTTTGCCATTTCCTTCTCCAGCTCATTTTACAAATGAGAAAACTGAGGCAAATAGGGTTAAGTGATTTGCCCAGGATCACACTGCTAGGAAGTATCTGAGACCAGATTTGAACTCAGGATGAATCTTCATGACACCAGATCTGGCACTCTATCTCCACCTAGCTACCCCCTTAAACTTCAGTAGTCTGCACAAAGCCCTAATCACCCCACCTAGTTATATCTATAAAGCCAATCATTCTTTTTTTTTTTTTTTAAGTGAGGCAATTGGGGTTAAGTGACTTGCCCAGGGTCACACAGCTAGTAAGTATTAAGTGTCTGAGGCCGGATTTGACCTCAGGTACTCCTGACTCCAGGGCCAGTGCTCTATCCACTGCACCATCTAGCTGCCCCCTAGCTAATCATTCTTAATTAAAAGTTCACAGAATCTCCAAAAGATTAAACATAAACCTAAAAGGTGATGATAGTAATGCTACATAGGCAAATAAAATTCTTCTCTATGTTCACTGCTAACTGATTAAATAGTGAAAAGAAAAACAATGACAGGCAAAATCTTTGAAATTTACAGAAAACTGAAATTTTCATTGATGAAAGCAAAGCTTTAGCTTCTGGAAAATACAGATGAACTCTTTTCATTCTTAGACAACAAATTAGTTACTTAGATCTGACAGTTTTGTTAAAAAAAAAAACTTTTTTAAACACCACAAAACTAATCTATTAATAGATTACTCACATCAGGGTCTAGTTCTTCCAATTCATTTTCTAGGGTCCTGAGCTCATCTTCTGTTAGCGCTCCTAGGATTTTATCTTCATCCAGATCCCGGTATTTTTCTAGTTCTCGTCTGTATGACATTTTGTAACCTTTCTTGTGGTCTGCACTGAATTACAACCTATAATAAAAAGACAATGATTCAAGTCAATTCAACAAGCATTTATTAATCACATGCAAAGCACCCAAGGATACAAAACCAAAAAGCAAACAGCTCTTGCCTTCAGAGAGCTTATATTTCACAAGTCAGGTGGATACAAGTTTTAAAAAGACAAATAAGAGATAATGGTTCTTTTGACTTATCCTGTTTTTCTTTTAGAACTGAAAATGTTTGCGTTCATTATGTAGCATTTGTACATATTTTTACAAGTACAATGATAAGTAATACCTCATCACAGTTAAGATTGATGTAATTTTATTAATTTCAGTTATATGCTGTGACTAGAATTAGTGGTGTTGTGAAATTTATTTCTTAGGGAATTTGCTATAATGACTAGATAAAGTTTATAACTATCAATTGTTTATAAATGATTACTTATGTTGTTGCTGTTCAGTCAAGTTTGACTCTGTGACCCCATTTGGGGTTTTCTTGGTAAAGATACTGGTGTGATTTGCCATTTCCTTCTCCAGCTCATTTTATAGATGAGGAGACTGAGGCCAACAGAGTTTGGTGACTTGCCCAGGGTCACTCAGAAAGTAAATGTCTGAGGCTGGATTTGAATGCATGAAGATGAGTCTTTCTATCTCCAGGTCTGACACTCTACTCCTCTAGCAATTGATTTAAACAAGCAATTCCCCTTAACAACCATTCTTTCTCAGGATCTTTGATCTGTCAATCAGTAGGTCAGTAAATCAGTCCATAAGTATTTATTAAATGCTTACTATGTGCAAGACATTTTACATGCACTAGGGATATAAAGACAAAAATGTGCCTGCCCTCAAAGAGCTCACATTCTAATGAGGGGAAAGATACATACATACATACATATATATATATACATACATGCATATATAAACAAAGATACATAAATAAATAAAGACACATGCAAAATAAATAGAAAGTAACCTTAGAGGGGAAGGGAAGAGAGGCTATAGGATTCTTCAGTGTAGTTAATCTCAATCGAAGAAATAAGACCTTTGCTAGAGAAAGGAAAAAGGCTCTTAACAAACCCACAGATTTGTGAGAAAATTTATAGTTCACTAAACCTGCAAATAGATAAAATATATAAAACTACCTCTAAAATGTTATTTAATTAGATTAAAATTTTATTTTATTTAAAATTTTAAAATAATTTATTTAAAATAATTTTAAATTAAAAAATATTTTAGTTCAACAAACACTAAATGTCTATTATGTATGAGTTGATATGTACAGAAACTGAAAGAGGGTAAGGATTTGGCAAACAATAATAGGAATAGAGATTTAGAATTAGAAGGGACTTTAGAGCATGTAGTTTAAACCTTTTACTTTACATGTGAAAAAACTGAGGCAGGGGAAGTTATATGACTTAAGCTGCCCATAGTAACACACACCTGGCTAAATATCTGAGGTAGGATTTAAAATCAGGTCCTCCTGATTCTAAGCCCACTACTCTATCCACTGTACCACCTAGCTACATGCATTCCTTTGTGCAGGGGATACATTTCTTGACATTTTGGGGGGGTAGGGCAATGAGGATTAAGTGACTTGCCCAGGGTCACACAGCTAGTAAGTGTCAAGTGTCTGAGGCTGGATTTGAACTCAGGTCCTCCTGAATCTGGGGCTGGTGCTTTAACCACTGTACCACTTAGCTGACTCCAGGGGATACATTTCTTAAACAAAAATTTGAAAATACAAATACTTAAATGTTCTTGAAGAAAATGGATCCAATGACATTCTAGATTGGAACCTTTTCACCGGGCCCTGTGTTGGGTTTGATTACTGGACATGAGGTCCTGTCTCCTAGCTGCAAATGAGACAGGGGGGAGGCAGGGAAGGAGGAAAAGGAACTGAAGAAAAGAGAGAAAAGAGAGACAGAAAGAGAAGGGAAGGGAGGGGAGGGGAGAGGAAGAACAATGTATCAAGCTGTCAGAAAGGAGGTGTTCACCAAAAGAATTCTTTAAAAAGAGACTTTTGCCAGAAAGTACAAAGAAGCAAGGCATCTCTGAAAGTTACAGGCTGAACTTACTACGTGCTTTATAAGAAAAACAAGCAATGTATAATTGTATTATTAATACATATTAATGCAAAAATAAATTATTATACATATTAACGCACAATAGACAGCTGCAGTTCTTTGTACAATAATCTCTGTTCTATACATATGGAAATATCCATCCTCCTTATTGTTTTTTAACATTCAAAATAAAAATAAATTGTGAAAAAAGAGACTTGCTAATATGGGGCAGTCAGAAAAAAATAGAGCTACAGTATTGAGGAAGAGAAGCAAGTAATGCTCAGGTGCTTTTCTGCTTAGGGTTATTTAACAGTCCTGCCCTTGTCCATATAAGGAAAGTGCTGGTGGATGATAAGCAGCTAGTATTCTCTAAACTGGCCCGTGTCATTTTGCAGTGACAGGATGAAGAGAACTGCAATTGTGAGAGGTGGACCCCTAGCAAAGGTCATAATCATCTTGGTCAGTCTCCAACTCCTTCCTCCGTGTACGTTCTCTATGCCTGGCTGTGCTGTTCCTCTTCTGGAGACATGCTCAGGGGCTGTGTCCTATGTGGGGTTGGGCGTTTCCTGAAGTATAGGTGTAGAGGTGCCAGTTCCCTTATTTGGCCAGGCCAAGAAGGAACTAGGACATGCATTCAGGAAAAACAGCTACCAGAGGGAACTAATACATGCTCAAATACTCAGAGAGAGGAAACTGTTGCTTGTCTGAAATTTCCTACTGAGGTCTTCCCCTTCCCATTGAATATACACATTCTTCAGCTGTAGTAACTTTAAACAGCTTCATAGGATACTTAGGTATACAAGGTATACAAATAACTCATTTGTATAACACTTAGAGATTTATAAAGCAGCTTCTTCATATTACTCTTGTATATTAAGTGGTGCAATTACTTTGGAAACAAGAAATCTGAGTCTTAGAGATCAAAGGGGCAGCTGGCTGACTGGTGCAGTGGATAGAGTGCCAAGCCTGGAGTCAGGAAGACTCATCTTCCTGAGTTCAAATCCAGGTTCAGACACTTACTAGATGGGAAAGTCACTTCATCCTGTTTGCCTCAGTCTCCTCATCTGTGAAATAGCTGGAGAAAGAAATGGCAAAGCACTCCGGTATCCTTGCCAAGAAAATCCCAAATGGCATCACAGAGAGGTTGACTGAAATGACTGAACAAATATAGAGCAAATGACTTAATCAACATTAAAAACACAAACACAAAAGAACTAATCATTACTAGAGTCTGGAACCAAATCCAGATGTTTTATAATTGTTATTAGAGTTTGGCTACGATGGGAATCTTCTCATAACAATTTTAATCATGGTATGATAGGCAGGGGGTCATAGGGTATAATGTTAGACATAAAAATTCACAATGAATTAAATTGTACAGATTGTGCATGCAATGACAAGTATGACAAAGGAGTTGATTAATTAAATGATACTATTCAAAGGGACTGGGTAGGTTTTAATTCTGTTTCCCATCTAGTCCTCCCCCCATTGGGTGATGTGAGAAATGTTATATACATATACATACGCCAATATTTAACAGATGGAATTTTCATCGACATTTCTGGTTAGAGGCAGGGGTTTCAGAAGAGAAAGGGAGTTTTAGGAAATAAAGAGCTGGTTAAAAATATGGTATCAGACAGCAAGAAAACATCCATAGACATAAAAATTTTCTTGGTTACATTATCTATGATTACAAAAAAAGCTGAAAACAAAGTGTGTACCAGACTCATTAGGGAATGGCTGAATAAATTATGGAGTATGATTATGATGACATATTACTACATAATAAAAATATGATTAATTAAAAGAAACATAGGAAGGGAGTGAATTGGTGTAGTAAAGAAAACAAAACTAAAAGAACAATGTAAAATGATTGGAGCACTGTAAATAAAGTCCAAATGAAAAGGCAACAAAATTCTGGTCAAATATAATGCCATATTGCCAAATTTAAAGGATACATACTTTTATTTAATAATTGAAAATCTGTGTTTTAAGGAGAATGTGCTTTGTAAAGGATTTATTTTTGGCATTTGTTGAAAAATCCTATGTCAAAACAAAATATATCAATAATTTGGAAAAATAGTAAGAAAAGAAAAAATATGGTTTCAGAGAATAGATTTGCTTTTTCTAAAGCAGAACTTAAGATGAAAGAATTGTGTACAATTCTCCCCAATCCTTGATATAAGAGTTCTGCATCCTGGATTGCATCACACATACCTTAGATTGAGGGAGAACAGATTCCAAAGCATTCAAACAAAGCTTAGGATACCATGACCTTAAATTGTACACAGGAAAACAACCATGTGGTACTTTCAAGAATGAAACTCTGATAACACAAATACAAAGAGGAAAGAAAAGGGAAGATGTCTAGGTACAAATACTAAAAATAGGGAACACAATAACCAATGTAAATCTAAATAAATATATGTAAATTATATACCATATGATATGCACATGTGTTTATGTTTGTATGTGTGTGTGTTTTATGTTCTCATGCACCAAGTCTTCCCAAGGCTCATTTGCTCATTTGTTTATCTCACATGGCCACTAGCAGGTTAGGTTTCCAGAGGGTGACTGTTACTACTCCCAGGATTCTACAGAGAATACAATGGATTGCTATCATCTCAAACACTAGTTCATGAACCCCTACTTCTATGCTTCCCCATAATCAGCCAGTAGACTCAGTTCTTTAAAAAGCATTTACTCGATTGACATAGCAAGGACACCACAAAAAAAAATCCAGGAGAAGGGGAAGAGTAGATAAGAATCTTAAGTAAAATGGTAGTGAGGCCACTGTGTAAGAAAGACATGTAGCCAAGGCAACTCACAACTCTGGGTCTGCAGGGTCTCCAAGCCTTTTCTCTCCCCCAAAGGCCATGGCAAAATTTGTTATAAGTCCCTCTATTGTTCAGTTGGGCTAGACCTTCAAGGGGCTGGCTGTTTTTAGGGCACCGAGTCTATAATGGACAAGTAGTTCCACTAACTGAGCTTGATCGTCTTAGAGTGTGATATGTTAGCTGGACAGGCCAGGCAGATCAAACAAGGCATTCAGTGGCTGTGCTGGCTCTTCACCAGGCCCCACTGTTGCTGGACTGGGCCCGGCAGGTTGCTCAGTGGCTATTCTGGTTCTTCACCAAGCTTTGCTGTTACTATCTAGGTCAGGAAGCTTGCTTTGCCACTGGCTTCTCAGAGTCCAGCATCTCTGCCAGACAAGCCCAGGCTCGCTCTTCATTGGGCATCTGCAGCCTTTAGCCATTAGCTGTGCTGAATGGTACTTCACTCTTGTGTCTTGGGTCTTCTGTGCTCCCTCTATACTATTTTACTTGGTGATCCCATCAGCTGCCATGGATTGAATCATCACCTCTGTACAGATGATTCTTGGATCTATTTATCTAGTCCTAGATTTCTGGTGTTGTGCCAAGATGGTGGAGAAAAGGCAGTAAGCTCTCAGAACTCATGACACGACTGCTCCAAAAAAACCTCCAAATAATGCCATAGGACAATTCCTGGAGCAGCAAAACCCAAAAAAGAATAGACTGAGATCATTTTCCAGCCAAAGACAGTTTAGAAGGTTGGCAGGAGGGAGCTGCTGTGCCAGGGCAGGAGTAGAGCCCAACCCCACAGTCATGCTGACACAGATCCAGTCCCAGGCAGGCTGAGCCAGGGAAAGAGCCCCCCAGAGCCTCTGAATCAGCTGCAGCACCAGTGTCGTCTGGAACTAAACTCACAGTCTGGTGAGAGGTCTGAGCCCTCGGTGGGGGGGGGATTACAGGGGTCTATGCTAGTGCTGAGGTGGAACTTGGGTGTTTCACCCCTGCTGGGAACCAGGAAGTAGGCTTGAGTAGCAGTGGCCCAGGTGGGGGAGGGGCACAGGCTCATTGGAGCTAACAACCACAGCACACGAAGTTTTGCTATCTGGTTAATTAGCAAGTTGGCCTGGGATTATCTATGGACCAGGGAACAGGCCAGGCAAGTGAAGAACCTGCCCTTCCTTAAACCAAAACACCTAGGACCCTCTAAAGCTAGGGACAGCGTAGCTGGGAAGTAGGGCCCCACTGTAAGAGGGAGTTAAAAGTCAAGTAAAATACTGCGAGATGAGCAAGCAGAGAAAGTTGAGAACCATAGAAAGTTTCTTTTTTTTTTTTTTTGGTGAAGCAATTGGGGTTAAGTGACTTGTCCAGGGTCACACAGCTAGTAAGTGTTAAGTGTCTGAGGCTGGATTTGAACTCAGGTCCTCCTGAATCCAGGGCCAGTGCATTATCCACTGCACCACTTAGCTGCCCCAGAAAGTTTCTTTAGTGACAAGGAAGATCAAGGTGCACCCTCAGAAGAGTATAGCAATGTCAGGGGTCATACATCCAAAGCTTCCAAGAAAAATAGGACTTGGTCTCAGGTCATAGAGGTGCTCAAAAAGGACTTTGAAGACAAAGTAAGAGGGGTAGAGGAAAAAATGGAAAGAGAAATAAGAGTGATATAGGAAAGTCATGAGAAAAAAGTCAGCAGCTTGAAAAATCAAATAGAAAAGGAGATACAAAAGCTCTCTGAAGAAAATAATTGACTAAGAATTAGGATTGAACAAATGGAAGCTAGTGACTTTATGAGAAGCCAAGATATAATAAAGCAAATCCAAATGCATTTGTCTAGTCCTAACCTTTCTTCTGACCTGTGGACTCTCATTTGCAACTGCCTAATGGTCTTCTTGAACTCGATATCCAACAGACATCTCAAACTCATCATCTCCAAAACTGAAGTCATTATCTACATCACCCCCTCAACCTTACCCTCTTCCTAAATTCCTTTTTTTTTTTTTTTGGAGCGGCAATTGGGGTTAAGTGACTTGCCCAGGGTCACACAGCTAGTAAGTGTATCAAGTGTCTGAGACCAGATTTGAACTCAGGTCCTCCTGAATCCAGGGCCGGTGCTGTATCCACTTCGCCACCTAGCTGCCCCTAAATTCCTTTTTTTTTTTTTTTTTACATATAAGGTATTTCCGTTACATGTAAAGATAGTTCTCAACTTTTGTTTATACAAGCTTTACAATTTCAGATTTTTCTCCCTCCCTCCCCTCCCTCCCCCCCTCCCCTAGACAGCAGGTAATCTGATATAGGTTATATCTATATATCTATATATCCATATCCATATATATATATACATAATAACATTAATCCCATTTCTGCATTAATCCTGTTACAAGAGAAAAAATCAGAGCAGTGATGCAAAACCTCAAAATAGAAAAAAAAACCAACAGCACCCAAAACAAAAGAAATAGTATGGTTCAATCAGCATCTATACTCCACAGTTCTTTTTTTTTTTTCTTGGATTTGGAGATCCTCTTCTATCATGAGTTTCCTGGAACTCTTCTGTGCCATTGCATTGGTGAGAAGAATATAGTCCATCACAGTAGGTCAACACTCAATGTTGATGATACTGTGCACAATGTTCTTCTGGTTCTGCTCATCTCACTCATCATCAGCTCAGGTAAGACCCTTCAGGTTTCTCTGAACTCCTCCTGCTCATCATTTCTTACAGCACAATAGTATTCCATTGTATTCGTATACCACAACTTGTCCAGCCATTCCCCAATTGATAGGCACCCCCTCAACTTCCAATTCCTTGCTACCACATAAAGAGCAGCTATAAATATTTTTGTACAAGTGAGTCCCTTTCCCCCTTCCATGATTTCTTTGGGCAAAAGACCTAAAAGTGGAATTGCTGGGTCAAAGGGTATGCACAGCTTTATCGCCCTTTGGGCATAATTCCAAATTGTTCTCCAGAATGGTTGGATCAGTTCACAGCTCCACCAACAATGCCTTAGTGTTCTAATTTTCCCACAGCCTCTCCAACATTTATTATCTTCCTTTTTTGTCATTTTAGCCAATCTGATAGGTGTCAGGTGGTACCTCAGAGTTGTTTTAATTTGCATCTCTCTAATCATTAGAGATTTAGAGCATTTTTTCATATGGGAATAGATAGCTTTGGTTTCTTCATCAGAAAACTGCCTGTTCATATCCTTTGACCATTTCTCAATTGGGGAATGACTTGGATTCTTATAAATTTGATTTAATTCCCTATATACCTAAATTCCTTTTTACTACAGAAGACATCACCAACCTCCCAGTCACCCAGTCTCGCAATCTAGACGTTATGCACGACTCTCTCTAATTACTCCCACTACTCCATCCCAATATCCAATTTGTTACCATGGCCTGTGTATTATACCTTTGCAACATGTCATATACACCACCTCCTTTTCTTCTCTGACACAGTCACTACTCTGGCATACCTTCATTATCTCACTTTGTGGTCCAGTGAAACTGGCCTCCTTTCTGATCCTCCACCTCCTGACTCTGTGCTTATTCCCCATCTCCTTTTTCTAGATTTCCTGTATTTCTTCAAGTCCTACTTTCTGTAAGAAACCTTTCCCACTTTCCTTTTAGGGCCTTCCTTCTATTGATTATTTCCAATTTATTCTGTACATATCTTCTGTGTAAGTAGTTGTTTAAATATTGTCTCCTCCATTAGACTGTAAGCTTCTTGAACATAGTAACTTTTTTTGGCCTTTCTTTGTATCCCCAGGGTTAATATAGTGTCTGGAAATTAATATGTGATTAATGAATTCTTGCTGACTTGACTAAGGCAACCACTCACAGAATTTCAACAAATTCTTCCTTGTTCAAAGGATTCTTCCTTCCCTAAGCAAAGATACTAAAACTTCTCAATTTTTCTTTTGCAAAAAGAAAAACAAAAGTTTTCTCTACTAAGAAGGATCTTCAGAATGGAAATACAGTTTAATGCATTAAGGAGTTCAAATCAATTGGCCTGAATAATCTACATCTGAGGGTACTGAAATATTTCAGGGACATGATTACTAAGATGCCGTCAGGTTTTGGTTTTTGGGTTTTTTAAAATGATTATAGGGACAGCTAGGTGGCACAGTAGATAAAGCACTGGCCCTAGATTCAGGAGGACCTGAGTTCAAATCTAGCCTCAGACATTTAACTAGCTGTGTGACCCTGGACAAGTCACTTAACTCTCATTGCCCCATTAAAAAAAAAAAAAGATTATAAACAATTTCCATAGCACTGAAGATGAAAAAATACTTTGCTTTTCAAAAATGATAGGAGATGAATTCCACAAAATACAAATTGACCACAAATTTTGATTTCCTGGAAAATTTTAAGAATAAATTATTAAAGAGATGTTTCACAAACACTTAGCGAAATTAACATTATTTATTTATTTATTTGTTTTGCTTCTGGCAAAGTTGTTAAGGGGTCATGTTTAAGCCTATTTTCTCTTCATTACCTCAAAACAGTAAGAAAATATCAAATGAAGAAAAATAGCAGCAATATAACAAAAAAGCAAGAAAAAAGAATTTACCCCCAGGAAAACTTTGCAGAAAAACCCAGCAGGGAGAATTAAAAAGATTAGTAAATAACAAAAAAGATTCAAAACAATGACTAAATATTATGGAATAAAAGATGAAACACCCCAAAGAGAAGGATAATACTTCAGAAAGAAGAAGTAGAACCTCACAAATTATATTAGATTAACCGCAAGAAACTCCAGTGTGGCTTAGCAGTTCCATAAAAGGATGAAAATAACAAACAGAGGTGCAGCTAGGTGGCGCAGTGGATAAAGCACCAGCCCTGGATTCAGGAGGACCTGAGTTCAAATCCAGTCTCAGACACTTGACACTTACTAGCTGTGTGACCCTGGGCAAGTCACTTGATCCCAACTGCCTTACCAAAAAAAAAAAAAAAAGAAAAGAAAAGAAAATAACAAACAGAAGTGGAAGTTAGAGCATTTATTCAATCAAAAAAACATTTGTCAAGTACCTATTATGTGTCAGACAGTATCCTTGGCTTTGGGGTTAAAAAGACAAAAACAAGTTAGTCCAAGCCCTTAAAGATCTTGCCTTTTACTGAAATGAATAATCAAAAAAGAAATATAAGACAACTGAATATTTCAACTAAATGGCGAGAAACCTCACTTTGGCAGTGGTCACTCAAGATAAATTGGCAGATTTGGAAATTAAAAAGCAGTCGGACAAAGAATTTCAGGACAAAATCAGAACATGGCAGAATTGGAAGAACAGTTTTGTCCTGAGTCACTTAACCCTCACAGAGTGGTCTGGCACATAGTAGGCACCTAATGCTTATCGACTGATGATATGGATGAGGAACAAACAATAGAAACTGAAAATAAGTGGCCAGACAGGGAGTAAAAGAATCAAGAGAGAACAGTGTCACAAAACTGCAGAGAGAAGTGAGTATGAAGGAGAGGGCAGTCAACAGTGTCAAATAATACAAAGAGGTCAAGAGGGATAAGGACTGAGAAAAAAACCATCAGATCATAAAACTATGACATCATTGGTAACTGGAAAGAACAGTTTCAGTTGGGGAATAAATCCAGAAGCTGCACTGCAAAGGACTAAAAAGTCAATGAAAGGAGGGGAGGTGGAGGCAGTGGATATAGACTTTTTCTAGGCCTTTGGCTGAGAAAGGGAAGCAAGGCAGAGGACCTTCACTTGAAGGGATAGAAGAGTAGAGGGAATGAAACACATTTGCAGGAGTCCATAGACTTGGAAATATTAAATATAGAGAGGTGATTGCTGGGACAATATGCTATAGAAGACAGGTGGCAGGATCAAGCAGATGATTTGTCATCACGGACCCTTCCACAATCTGCTAACCCTATCTCCGAATAATGTTTTTAAATGCATAAAATTATATACATATATAAAATCATAAAGAAAATGAATCATATTGAAATTCCATTACTGGGGAAGCTAGGTGACAGAGCACCAGCCCTGGAGTCAGGAGGACCTGAGTTCAAATCCGACCTCAGACACTTACTTCCTATGTGACCCTGGGGAAGTCATTTAAGCCTGATTACCACACTGCCCAAAAAAGAAATACAATTATCAAAATACTTTTTTTTTAAGTTTCCATGGACTCCAGTTTAAGAACCACTCACATAAAGAGAATACACAGAGGCATTGTCCTTGTTGAAGAGAAAAGCCATTGCTTCATCAGAGTGGAATAAAGGAAGGATATAATCTGAGAGAGTTTTGAGATGAAGAGACAGAGAAGACGGAGTTCAAGATTAATGGCTTTACTAAAGTATAAGGTAAGGTCTGCCACTTAGGGAGGGAAGGGGTGTGGGAGAGGATTAAGGAGAGAAAAGAAGGTTTCAAACAGGCTCTGTGACAAGTGGGATAGAAAATTAATTGGGGGGGGGGGCAGTTAGGTGGCACAGTGGAAAAAGCATCGGCCCTGGATTCAGGAGGACCTGAGTTCAAATTCAGCCTCAGACGCTTGACACTTACTAGCTGTGTGACTCTAGGCAAGTCACTTAACCCTCATTGCTCCGCAAAAAAAAGAAAGAAAGAAAGAAAGAAAGAAAGAAAGAAAGAAAGAAAGAAAGAAAGAAAGAAAGAAAGAAAGAAAGAAAGAAAGAAAGAAAGTTAGGGTGGAAAAAAGTAGATTGTCTTGCTACAGTGAGGATCTATTGAGATTGTTCAGTTCTTTCAGTTGCATCCTACATTTCGTGACCTCATTTGGGATTTCCTTGGCAAAGATACTGGAGTGGTTTGCCATAGCCTTCTCCAGCTCATTTTACAGATGAAGAAATCGAGGCAAACAAGGTGAAGTGACTTGTCCAGAGTCACACAGATAGTAAGTGTCTGAGGCCATACTGAAACTGATGAAGATGAGTCTTCCTAACTTCAGGTCTGGTGTTTTATCCACTGCACTACCTAGTTGCCCCTAAAATGTTACACAGTGGATTAAAGGGCCTGTGCAAGAAGAAGCAGATGGGAGCCAGAGTTATAAACACCATGGATAACCATGACTTTCTCTCAGAGTACTGAGATGGGTAGGGGAACACAGGTACAAGGCTTTAAGCAAGTATCAGCCCAGGAGCCAGTCAGTCTATCTGAGTCCAAGAAACAAGATAAATTCATCAGACTCCTAACCAATTTTGTCAAAGGTGAGTGGCAGTCCTGAGCTTTCTTTGCTCAAGGAGTTTGGGGATTTGTCTGTTTTTTTAGCTTTCACTTAAGGGTGGTGAGCTCTGTTTCAGACACGACTAGCAGAAATCTAGCCTTTTCTCAGTTGCACTGACAAATCTCCTTTGCTCTAGCTACATTGGTTTCACCATTCTATACTCCTTTTGTTTATGCTTCCCCCACCCCTACCAATAGAAGGCCCTTCCCCATCCTCTACAACCATCCAAGTTCTACATCTTACTCAAGCCCTAGTTCAAGTTTCATTTTTCTCCATGAAGCCTACTCCCTTCTCTGTATACCTCTATTAAAGTCAGGACCAAATTGTTTAGCACTCAATTATTCTTATCGCTTTGTGAATCTGCACTTTATCTCTTCAACTAGACTATAAACTCCTTGATCCAATAAGATAATGTTCATAAAATGTCATATAAACTTCAAAGGGCTATATAAATGTTAGCTATCATGATGATAATTGTTATTATTATTATTGGCAGTGGTCATATCTTTTATTTCTGTTCCTTTAAAAACTGGAGGAAGACCAGACTAACTCCTTCTTCAGGAGGAGAGCTGCAGCCCAAACATTTCATGAATTGTTATAATGCCCACCCCTGTATGTAGAGCCTATATATGGTGGAAACTGGGTTTCTCTAGTGTGAAAGGCCTGGGGGTCTCAGCTGCAGCTTTGGAGCCCTGTGAATATAGAAAATGATTAGGTTAGGTCATGTCATAAAAGTGGCTGACAGCCATGCCTGTAAGCAATTCCTTCTTCATTGGCATTTTCCCTTTGGTGACACCAGTGTCTTAGGTTCCTAAGCCAATCACTTTTCTGGTCCCAAACAGACACTAGTGAAAATCCCCGGATGCCATTTTCCAAAGGGAAATAGAAACATGCTTCTTGCATTTGATCAATGCAACTGTTTCACTTCAACCCCTTCTCTCCTAAGAGGTACGCAGATGACAGCCACAGAGAATGGGAAACCAGAACTCTTGAAGATATTATCATCACTTTTGAACATTATGTGGAAGCCTATTGCTCGATCTATCTTGTGTTCAGTTTGCTCAGCTCTCTGCTTTGCTTGTGCAGATTGGCAGAGGAATAGTTTCCCATCACCAGCAGCCTTCTCTTTGCTGCTGAGACTCCTTTTATATACCTAGAAAAGAATCCCCACCCCCTTGGGGGTAGAATTGCTTGTAGGTCCATCCACCATCTATCGATTCTGTGTGTGTGTAACTTCTGCCCACTGGCACTAAGAACCATTCTCCCTTTTGAGAAATGACCTACCTAGATGCTTCTTGTGGAAAAATTTAATTAGTTTAAAGTCAAGGATATCCTTGGTCTTTCCCCAGGTCTAATCTCTTAATCATAATAGAGGGGAGGGTTTTTCAAGAGATCTTTTGATAAATTTGAATTTCGACCTATCCCTCTTCCCACCTTTATTCACACAAAAATTGGATTTGCTATTGGATTTGCCATGGTGATGCTCATCCTTGTTGAGAGAGAGAAACCCTTACACCTTGCTGGGATGATTAAGGGAACTCCAGATTGGTTCCCAGAGACTTGAGGGCACTGCATCAAAGATAACCGGTAACTAAGGATCAGGGCCATAAACTTTTTTGGATAAATCTCACTCTCTCTGTAGCCTTTAAGAATAAGGCCCAATTTCTCTTTTTGACATTTCTGTCCTGGGACTTTTTCCCATTTCTCATTTGTGGAGAATTTCCACTGAAAGGTAGTAGCTTGATCTTCTTTTCCTTTTATGAGCTAATATCTCTTGTTCTTCATACTCCTCTCACATTCCAACTTTGATGAGTGCCAATCATGCTTTTATCATTGTTTTTGGAACTCTGCTGGGTATATGGGTTTCAGGTAAGAAACATGAATTCTATGTAGGCCTGTCTTATATATGAACAGGCTGAGCTATGGTGTTATTATAAAGGGATACAAATAGTGATCATCCAGGGTCTGGAATTGCTAATGTACCAGTAACAATGTTTTCTATCCAGACTTAGCCTTCTAACTCAAGGAAGGAAGCCATAACTCTTCATCAATTTCCTTTATCTCTTACTTATTTTCATGCATTTACATGCTAGAAATATGATATTGCATCCAAATGAAATTCTATGTAAAATGCTTTGTAAATCTTTAAATGCTATATAGAAATTAGCTATTATTATTTACATATGACTTGGGACTGGCCAATAAGCCCAGTCTTTATAAGCATGGACAAAGTTCTTGTCCCATGTGTATTTAGAAACCCTTGCAGACATTCTATAATTGTTTCTGGTCTGCTAAGCATACGGTGAAAAGTAGCCTTTTTGATGGACAATGGAGATTGAACTGGGGTGAATTCAATAGGTACCAGCTTTCCAAGGTTAACCTTTTGACTCTGTCTCTTTCTAGCCTGGTTGGATTGTAGGATGAGGATGAGCTGCTATAATCCTTCAGGAGGGGAAGGAGCTTTTGGGCCCTATATCACCAGGAACCAGCATGAAGCTGAGAACATATGGCCTTGCCATTGTTTTTGTCTCTGTTGTAGTTATGTGATGTCTGGGACTTTATGAGCTTTGAGAACTAAGCTGCCAGAAATCTCAGAGAAAAGTCTATCCTGGGATTTGTTGGAAGCCAAATGATGAGGAGAAAAGTACTAAGTGACCTGTTTGGCTCAATCTAGCAATAGCAGAAATACATTCATCTTTCAATTAGTCATGTAGTACTTAGAAGTAAATGCTTTGTAGAACCTGCATTAAATTTTAACCTGCTCTCCCCAGGGAACAAGGTAATATAGGGAAGAGCATGTCCCCAGGTATTGAGGGAAAATATTTGCACTTCTCTTCTTATTACATTTTTGCAGTAAATGGCTCTTTGTAAAAGCAAATTGGGGACAGCTAGTGGCACAGTGGATAAAGCACTGGCCCTGGATTCAGGAGGACCTGAATTCAAATTCGGCCTCAGACACTTGACACTTACTAGCTGTGTGACCCTGGGCAAGTCACTTAACCCACATTGCCCTGCAAAAAAAAAAAGAAAAAGAAAAAAAAAGAAAATTTACATTAATTGGTGAAATGGATACTGGGCACCAATCACTGATGGTTAACAGAAGATGGAACTCACCAAAATGGGAGCTTTTAGCCAATAAGATTAGAGAAGCATCAATCTGGCCTCTCAGATATACCCTTAGAACTTTGATGAGGAGATGTAGCTGGCTACATGCTAGAGGTATGGGAGAGGTACAATCAGTGCCTTACTACACATATCCCATACTCAAAGCCTACCACATCTCCCTAATGTGTATCAGCATTTCCCAGTCAATTAAAGAAGGCATTTGCTTCTTTGGCACATTCGCTAAATCACAGAAGACAAATTTCCTAATGCTAAGTGGACAGAATTATCTTCTGCAAATTTGGGCATAGGAAGATAATGCATCTAATCCTGTTCCATATAAAACATATTGATCAGCAGGAACTGTTTGGTATCTTGATTTGCTTGCTCTGCCATCTCATTTGTGGCTAGTACATTATTACAAGCAGCAATTGAATGTCCAGTTTCTTCTCTAACCCTTTTTAAATTTGACAGTCAATTTTGTACACACACACACACACACACACACACACACACACGTTAGAAATAACCAAAGCCAGTAGCCCCTTAAATCATACTACTCCCTTTAGAAACACCACACCAACTAAGGGGTGTATGGTAGTACAGAGTAGTGAACCAGGTTACAGAGTCTGGCCAAGCTGTCAATCATCATGAATATTATGATGTACTTTTCAGGATTGCAGGAGGTCTGTGATAAAATTCCATCCTATTCAGTACCAGGGTCAAGCTGGGACAGTCAGCAGCTGCTGAATGCCCCTCGGCTTCTTCCAAGGCCTCTTTGTTCTCTGGCACTGTTCAGACCATCTTTCATAATGTCAAACATTCTGGGCCCAGTCCCATCATCTACAGTAAAATGCCTTCAGATAAGTCCTTTCACTGTGGGCAGCCCAAAGTACCCTGCTAGGAGGGCAGGACAGCATGCAGGAATAACTTCCTCTCAGCAGGGTAGAAGCATAACCACATTATTCATGATAATAGAAATGGATTTTACCTGATCCTCCTGGCACAAACACCCACATCACAGAGGCAAATAAGAGTGTAGAGTGTCCAGTGTATCAGAAAATACATGTCTTTCATTCAGGCTTGGTCTGTTTTCTCAAGGAGGGAAACAATCAATTTCCTTGATCTATTCCCTATTCACATATACCATTGCATTCAAATGAGATAACATATGTAAAGTGGTTTGTACATTTTAAAATGCTATATAAATAGTAAATAACATTTTTCATGTGGGTTCTAATTTAATTTCTTTTCTTTTTTTTTGCAGGGAAATGGGGGTTAAGTGACTTGCCCAGGGTCACACAGATAGTAAGTGTCAAGTGTCTGAGGCTGGATTTGAACTCAGGCCCTCCTGAATCCAGGCCCGGTGCTCTATCCACTGCGCCACCTAGCTGCCCCCTCTAATTTAATTTCTAATAAAAATCATATTGTTCAAGGGTTCAATTTAATCTCCTTAGCTATACAACATGACATATGTCAATCATTGTGTTCTTGTATACTGTGTTATGGTGTATTGGAGTGTACACAATAGAGGAGAGACTGTTTTATTCTTTTTTGTTTGTATCACCTAACACAGTGCCTGACATCTAGTAGGTGTTTAACAAATTCTTATTGATTGACTGAAATACTACAGGAACAATATGACCCAGTGTGTATGGTGGCTGAAAAGAACTTGGGTTTCTTTAAATGGAATAAATCTTATGAAAGAAAGTTGGTGTCTCTCACCAATCCATTGTTGTTGAATACATAAAGTGGTCCAAACATTCTGGCTTTCAATTTGAAATTAAGCAAGAAAATGGACTTAACTGTCTGTAAAATTTGACCCATCAATCTCATGAATAGGCATATACCCAAAGAAGTCAAAGACAAAAAACAAAAGGTTTGATCATAATAGTAATCATAGTGGTGGCAAAGAACTATAAACAAAAACAGGGGCCCATCAACCGGGAGATTATTTATCAGAAGTAGTCACTCTAGTGTATGCTTTTGCCCATTTTTCATTGTTACAAGGTAGGGCACTATAGCTTACCATATGGTCTTTTCTGGAAGACTTCATGTATATGGTGCCTAGGCTCCTGCACCTAATGGGAAAATATTAGAATATTGTGCAAGTTTGCCACAATAAACTTGTCCAAGAGGCCCACAAAACACTTCATTTATGAAATGGGAGAAAGTTAACAGGGCTTTGATCAACCCTCCAAAAATTATCACGGTAGGCATGGAACTCCATTTTACATTCATTCCCAAACAAGATCATAGGTACCCAGCAGATCAATTTCCACAAATATTTTGGCTGAACCTTCCCTAAATAACAGAGAGCAATAGCAGTGAATCAATGACTACAGTTGGTTATCTTCATGAACCTCAGTATTAATCAATGCCTACTCTGTGCTAGGCATTGTAGATACAAATGTAAAAATGAGATAGTCCCTGACATTTTACATAAAGTATGAAATATGTTCACAGATAAGTATATATAGGATATATACACAGTGATTGGAGGAATGGTACAGTAAAAACTGAGGAAATCAGAAGTGTCCTCTTCAAGGGAGCGGCACTTGAAATGAATTAACTTTCTCTTTTTCAGTTTCCTTATCCATAAAATACACAAATAAAAAATAAAATAAAATAAATGGCCTCTATGGTCCCTTCCAGCTGTAAATCTTATCACTCATGGAAGACTCTAGGGATGAGGGGAAACATACAAATAATCACAACTATGAGCCCACCTGGTTGGCTTATTTTTAATACTTGAACAATTTTCTGATATTCCTTCAGAATACTGGTTTTTGCATGCTGACATTCTCACCTTTTAAGTATTAGCTTAAGAGGCACCTCTTCCATGATCTCCACAGTTCCCTCCTCTTAATTCCCATTTGTTGTTGTTCAGTCATGTCTTACTGTCACCCCAAATTGGGGCTTTCTTGACAAAGATACTAGAGTGGTTCACCATTTTCTTCTCCAGCTCATTTTACAGATGAGGAAACTAAGGCAAACAGGGTGAAGTAATTTGCCCAGGGTCACCCATCTAGTAATTGTCTGAGGTCACATTTGAACTCAGGACTTCAGGCCTGGCACTGTATCCACTGTGCCACCTAACTGCTCCTTAATTCCCATACACTTTGTTTTTTCTCCTCTTCTAGAATTTGTTATATCCAGTGCAGTATAGATTTTCTTAATTGGAAGCTGAAATAGGGGTCAACTAGTGGATAGAGCACCTGTCCTGGAGTCAGGAGTACCTGAGTTCAAATCCGGCCTCAGACACTTAACACTTACTAGCTGTGTGACCCTGGGCAAGTCACTTAACCCCAATTGCCTCAAAAAAAAAAAAGAAAAAAGAAAGAAAGCTGAAATAAACTTCATTGAGTGAAAAAGCCAATGAGAATTCTTTGGCAATTTAATCAGATGGATTTAAAAGCCCTAACTGAGATCATCACAGCAGAGAAACACCTTTGTCACCTTGTAAACAGCATGAAGCAGCACTGCCTTTTCCTTTCTATAACCAGGTCTCAAAAAGGCAACAACTGGACCATAAAATAAGGTGCCTGTCATTCTATATTCATTTATATTTATACCAAGAGAAGACTCAGCCACCTGCTGATACTTTGGTATTCTAAAAATCTTTCAGGATTTCTTTCACTGAGCATGTGCTAGTAATTTAATGCACACTCACCCTCATTCTACACACTTAGAAGTGACATTTTAATGATAAATCCTATCTCATACTTAAGAGCTACTTTTTTAATCACCAGAATTTCCTCCAATATTGTGGGGTAATAGGATAGTCAATAAAATAAACTAAGAGGAACAATAAATTCTCAAGGTAAACTGTAAAGCTGTCAGTTTCAAGCTACACTTAGATACTTGGCTCACAGGGCTGGAAACTAGAAAAACACACCCTGTCCCCTCCAGCCTGTTCCAGGACCTTGCATCATCAATCTTCCCATCTTTTTTGTATCTTCCACCTCTGCCTTTCCCTTTGCTCCTTTTTCTACAAACATAGTCAGGTTTCCTGAATCCCATTAAAATCTTCCATTAAGATTGTGGACACACCTACCCACTCTTCCTTCCTTCTCCCTCCGCCCCCCCCTTTCTCTCTCTCTCTCTCTCTGCTTTTTTTTTTCTGGTGATTTTGCTAGAAGAGTGACGTATTTTTTTTTTGTTGTTGTTGTTCCCCTTGCCTTTCTACTCACTTTCTTCCACCTGTTGTCATCTGGCTCCCGCCTCTACTTTGATAGAGCATCTCCAGCAAAGCCAGCAGATTTCTTAATTGCTGAATATAATGGTCTCTCCTAGATCTTCACCTCCCTGAACCACTCTACAATGTTTGACACCATTGGCCACCTCTGCCTTTTTGACGCTTTCTCATTTCTTGGCTTCCATGACATGATGCCTGCATAGTTCTACTATATTTGGTTATGCTTTCTCTGTCTCCTCTTCCCCTCTAATCAACCCCATCCTATACAGTGGCCTCCAAGGCTGTGTCCTTTGTCTTCCTCTCCTCTCCACATGCTTGAGGACCGGGGGCAGCTAGATGGCGCAGTAGATAGAGCACTGGCCCTGGAGTCAGGAGGACCTGAGTTCAAATCCGGCCTCAGACACTTGACACCTACTAGCTGCGTGACCCTGGGCAAGTCACTTAACCCTCATTGCTCTGCAAAAAAAATCAATTTTTTTTTTGCTGAATAACACATAACTTTATTAAATATTTTAATTTAATAAAATTAATATTATTTAATAAAACAATAGTACTTTTAGATAACACTTTAATGTGTGAAGGATATTTTTCTTACAAATGTTATGAGGTAATTGGATTATGGGCTGTTACTCCTGAGGGGTATGTTTAAAAGTCACCCATACTCCAATGTCTGGCATCCCTGGATCCCAGCTTACTCAGTACTTTTAGGTAGAATCTGGAGAACATAGTAAAATCCTTCAGCCTCTGGTAATAGATTTCTGTCCAGCATCATTTAACTTCATTAATGGAACTCAAAGAGTCTTCACATTTAGCCTAAAGCCCATGATAGATTGATTTTCATCTAGTTAAGGTATTATGGCTAAGTGGCATGGAATGGTATCACTTTTCCAAAGTTATACAACTAAAGAGTGACAGATCTGAGTCTAGAGCTCAGATCCTCCAACTCTAAGATTAAAAGATTCCTGAGCTAAAGAACAAAATAGTCAGAGCAACAGCTCAGAAAGATTAACCTAGCACTGCTGTGCAGAGTGAAAAAGAGCACAGAGGTTGAAAGTAGAGAGAGTGGCTGTTGCAATAATCTAGGCAAGAGTTATGATGGCTTAAGGCAGAAGGAGGCAGGACTATGGGAATGGAACATTGCATATACTATCTGTTTTTGAAGAGCCCTCTTTGGTGTGTTTTGTAAAACTGATTTTCCTCCTATTTTTATAGTTATAAGGAATGGCTTTTTGTGAAGAGAAGAGGGAGAGGGAAAGGAGAAAGTTATATTTGGAAATGAAGGTGATGTAAAAACAAAAGATAGCCCAAAAAACTTAAGAGAAAAAAAAGTAAGCAGAACAGATTTTGTAACCATTGGCATCGTGTTTTATCTGAACAAAGAATATAATTTTTTAAAGAGCTGCTTTATGACATGGTTATATTTCTTTTTCCTGATTCATATGAGAAAATACCTTCTAAAAGCCATGGATGGAGGCTAAACATAGTTTGCAATTCTACATTTGCTCTATCATTTTCCAACAACATGGAGAGCACACAGAAGGTCAGAAGTCAATGATGCCCCAATAAAAAATTTCATGTAAGGAAGATTCTTGTGCTTTAGTTCGTTTTTTTTTTTTTTGCCTTTCTATCTTTAACCTCTCCAGTTTGGGACCAGTGTCAAAATCACCTCACTTGGGCCATCATAGCAACAATACATTGCAAGAAAAACCACTCAGTTCATCTCATATTTTGAATATATTTTTCTATGGTATTTTTCTCTGCAATTTCCACTGGCCTCAACAGCCAGAAATGAGCATCATGGTTGGGAGAAAGCTCTGTTCATCAAATGGGCAATTAATACAGGATAATAATGAAAGAAATAAAGGGGAAAATCTCTGTACCAAACATTTTTGATAATTGTTTGACATACTAAATTTGTATGGAACTGGTATAACTTTTTAAGAGTTATTCAGCTGTAGATAAGTGGTCAAAGATTTATAAACAAGCACTTCTCAAAAGCAGAAATATCCACCAACAATCACGAAAAAAAGTTCAATCTCTAATAATCATAGAAACATAACAAAACAATCTTGAGATTTGACCTAACTTCCATCAAATTGGAAAGGATAATAAAAGATCACGAAATTCAGCATTGATAGGACTTTGATTCATGATACATGTCAGTAATTAACACAAATATATGACCAACAGCAATTGTCTAGAGTGGTCAAGAGATGAATAAACAAATCTCAAAAGAAGAATCAAAACCTATTAACAACCATAAGATTTATTATTCTAAATCATTAATAATAAAAATTATGCAAGTTAAAATAACTTTGAGAGTCTCCTGTCCCCATCACAGAAAATCAACAAAGATGATAAAAGATGGCAATAGGCTACTTTGGAGAGGCTCTGAGAAGATAGGTATATTATTATGCTGTTGGTAAAGCTGTGAATTGGTCCAACCATTCTGGAAAACATTTTTGAAATTATGCTAAAAATTAAAGTGTCCATAACCTCTATACTAGAGATGTCATTGTTAGTCAAAAGACCCCAAGGAGCTCAACGACAGGAAAAATAGGTCCCGTGTATATCAAAATATTCACTGAAGCACTTTTTGTTAAGTAACAAAAAACCTGAAACAAAATAGGTGGTCACCAGCTTGGGGATGGATAACTGTGACATATAAGCATTATGTAATATCTAATAACTTCTAATGAAGCTCAGTTCCGGACTCCCAAGATTACTTTTCCATCTCCACTCCAGCATCCCTTTCAAACCTGCAATGTCTCCAACTCCTAAGGCCACCTCCTCCTTTTCTGATTGATGACTCCCTGCCCAGAATTTTCATGGAAGAATATATTCTGACTAGCCATGTTCACATCTAACTTTACTCAGTCCTTAATTCTCTGGACTACTTTCCCATCTTGCTCCCCACATTGCCCCCTTTTCCAATTCCCTTTTATGTATTATCTTCCCCCATTAGAATGTAAGCTCTCTGAGGATAGGGACTATCTTTTTTTATTGTATTTGTGCTTAGAAAGGTGCCTGGAACATAGTAAGCACTTAATAAATGCTTTATCTAATCTAATTTTCTAGATTGTAAAAAATTATAAGTGGAAAGAAGTCAGAGAAGCAAGGAAAACTTGTATGAAGTTATTTTAAATCAACGAAGTAAAGCCAAAAGAAAAAAATAAATATGTGGTGACAAGAATAACATAAAATGAATATGACAAAGCTCATGTCAAAAACAATGGAAAATGTAGGTATCAAATTATTAAAGTTATAGCTCAGTTCTTTCTGTTTGCAAAAGATAAACTACTAAAGTTGAAAGTGACACATATTAATTAACCACAATTACCATATAAAGTGCTTTTGCTTATCTTGGGGAATGTACTTTGTAAGGCAGTTAAGTGTTTTTTTGTGATATATCTGTAATATCAAAACAAAATATATCAATTATAAAAGAGCTAGATGTGCATGATGGTGCATGCCTATAATCTCTGGGGAGACTAAGCCTGGTGGATTGCTTCAGTTTGACAGTTCTGAGCAGCCACTCATACATCAGGTATGTGCACTATTAGGAGCAGGAGGCCGCAAGACCTTCCTAAGAAGCCATGAACCAGCCTAGGCAAGAAATAGGGAAGGATAAAATTGCCCTGTTAATCAGTAATGGTGTGGGACCCATGAGTGATCACTACATTTTCAGACTGGGAAAGATAGGGAGATTCAATTTCAAATAAATAAATAAATAATGAATGGATGAATGAAGAAATAAACAAGCAAATAAATAAACAAATGAAAGAAAACAAAATAAAATAATATGAAACAAAATAAAAATAATACACTTGTGTTTGAGGTTAAGGTTGAAAATCAGTTAAATTTACAGATATACAATCATTTATAATCCCTTTGTTTATTCATTTTTCTTATTTTATTTCCTTATGTTCTTGTTCATATGTATACCTATACTTGTCTGGGGGAATTAAGATTATATAGAATTTTTAGAAAGAAAGGGCTTTTAGATTTTTGTGATTTACTGTTCTTATTCTGACAGTATGAAATCTACCAGATAGATTCTGTTCTACAAACAATGACTTGCCAACAGTTATTTTCCAAATTTTGCTGGTTTTGTGGGAAGGGAAACCTATCTTGAATTCCACTTTCATTTCCTTTAACATCAGGAATAGTCATTGCCATCCTATGGGTACCTAAAGGATTCCCAGGAGCAAATCTTGCCCCCTTAACCAGCCTGATTGTGCCTTAAAGATGGTGAACATTCTTAATCCTCTTTTATCCCTTTTGTTCTCAGCATGTAATCTGTGTAATCTCAATAAATACAGGAGCACAGAATTGATAGCACAAATTTCCTTAATCAAATACTTTATTGAAGAGCTGAGAAGTAGTATAGAGGCTGGCCCAGAGTCAGGATGACCCGAGTTCAAATCCTGCCCATAACACATACCATCTGTGTGACCATGGTGAGTCACTTAACCTCTCAGTGTCCCAAGCAAGTTGTTAAGTCAAGAAAACTGTCACTGATCTGCATTGATAGAGGAAAGTTTCTTCACTTGTGAGCTTCATGAACTGATGAAATGGTCACTTTATGATGATCAACAACATAAAACAAATAAATTATTTTAAAAGGCATTAACCCATTTAAAGGCTCACATATTCGAGCTTCCAGTAGCCAGATGCAGAAATGAAATCTTTTTTTTTCAAGGAAACTTTTAGATCTTGCATTAGATGGGCCACTGGCCCCTTTAAGATGTAATGAGAAGTGTGGACAGCAGACCTCTCTGCCTGCAGAAAGGCATCTGCTCTTGCCAGGGCCATCAGTATGCAGTTTACTTTCTCTTTTTCCATCACTAGTTGGCTGCTGGTCTCCTGGCTCTGCCCTGGCTACTCTGTCAATGATACTGCTTACTCCCACTTGGCTTTGTTGATGCTATTATGGCGACCCACCAGGTTCCCTTGATTCCTGGCTTCTGTTCCAACTCTGCTGCTTGGCATCTCAGGCCCCTTGCCACCCTCTTCAGAAGGACTCCCTGATACTCGGCTTGAGCTTGTGAACCGTGGACTCTCTGAACCTCAAATCCAAGCTGCAAGCCCTAGCTAGTCCATTAACCACTCAACTCGATAGTGAATCGAGTGCAGTGCCTGGATTTAGAAAGATTTGAGTTCAAATCTATCCTTCAATAGATTGCTAGCTGTGTCACCCTGGGCAAGTCACTTAGCCTCTGCTTTAGTTTCTCCAACTGTAAAATGGGGATGATATAGCGCCTACCTCCCACGGTGGTTGTGAGGCTCAAGTGAAATATTTATAAAATACTTAGCACAGTGTCTGACACATAGCAGGCACCATATAAATGCCAGTCATTACTCTCATCGTCATTTTAATCATTATTCTGATGACTTTTCATAATCTAGATGAAGCCACAAGATTTGCAGCTACCCAGAGTTGCCTACCCTCAGGTTATACATTGACCAGACGCTATAGCATGAAGGGCTTTCAAATCCAAAGGACAAAAAGACTACACCATAATATAACTCATCTTAACTATCAGTCACATTGACAAAGTACTTTAAAGTTTGGAAAATCTGGGGGCAGCTAGGTGGCGCAGTGGATAAAGCATCAGCCCTAGATTCAGGAGGACCTGAGTTCAAATTCAGCCTCAGACACTTGATACTTACTAGCTGTGTGACCCTGGGCAAGTCACTAAACCCTCACTGCCCTGCAAAAAAAAAAAAGAAAGAAAGAAAAGAAAGTTTGGAAAATCCTTACATACATTATATTATTTAATCCTCATAACAACTCTATGAAGCAGGTGGTCCTATTACTATTAAGATGAATATAACACTTTGCATACTTTATTTTACTTGGTCCTCACAACAACCTGATGAGACAAGGAGTGTAATTGTTATTCTTTACCTGAGGGAGTGATCTTAAGGAACAAATCAGATACTTGTCTATGGGAATTTCACTTGAGAGGACTAGGTCATATTTCCTGTAGAGGAGAAGACAGAGAACTGCCTTGGTTGGCCAGAGCCCAACCTAGGGTCAGAATAGATACAAATTTCCTATATATAAGCAGCAGAAGAAAAGAGAAAACTTTGGTTATTCAAACAAGACCTTTGAACAGTCAATTGAAAACCTTATTGTGCTGGACTGAGAGAAATACAGGAAGGGTGGTGAGTTTAGGAAGCATTTTAGAGAAGATTCACACTTCCATTTCTCCAAAAGGTTGTCAATTCTGGACAATCCCCAGCTGAATGCAAGAACCAGGATACATATATACTAATCACCAGGAGTACAGAGGAGTCAGAACACTTGATATTAAAGTCCTCTTAGCCAAAGGATAGAGAGTTGATCTCCATACTAGGAAGACCTGAGTTTGAATACCACCTCTGACACATACTAGCTGAGTGACCCTTAGCAATCACTTGACCTCTCACTGCTATGGGCAACTCTCTGCAAAAAGGGAGATGGCCTTTACTGGTAGAAGGAGTTTTCTCATGCATGAAGTTCCCTACACTAATGAAATTTAAAACCTCGTATAAGAGAAGAAAGTATTAAAGAGTTACAATCTGCTATAATAGAGTGAATACCTATGCAAGAGAAGTTATAAATCCAAAGTATATACAGGGAAAGTTTTATTTTAATTTAAAATTTAATTTAGTAGAACGCCAGGCCTGAAATCAGGAAGACCTGTGTTAAAATCTGGCCTCAAACACTAGTTGTGTGACCCTGGGTAAGTCACTTAGCCCTCTTTGCCTCAATTTCCTCATCTATAAAATGGGCTGAAGAAGAAAATGGCAAGCCACTCCAGTATCTTTGCCAAGAAAACCCCAAATGTGGTCATGAAGAGTTGAACATGATTGAAAACACTTGAAAAAAATCTTTTTGTACTTGTACTTTTGGGTTTTAAAAATTCAAGTTATGGGGCAGCTAGGTGGCGCAGTTGATAGAGCACCGGCCCTGGAGTCAGGAGTACCTGAGTTCAAATCCGGCCTCAGACACTTAACACTTACTAGCTGTGTGACCCTGGGCAAGTCACTTAACCCCACTTGCCTCACTAAAAAAGAAAAAAATCAAGTTAGGGCAGTTAGAAGGAGTATACATAGGCAGAGGACGTGGGTGTGAGTTGAATATGATAGAAAGGTATCTAAAAAATTTAATTAAATGGTGAGAAAGAAGAATGCACTGGGGAAAGAAGGGGAAAGGAAGAGGTAGAATGGGGTAAAATTATCTCACATAAAAGAGATGTGAAAGAGCTTTTACAGTGCAGGGGAATATGGAAGAAGTGGGGGGGGGAGGGGAATGCTTGGACTTTACTCTAATCAGAATTGTCTCAAAGAGGGAATAACATATACATTCAGTTGGGTATAGAAAGCTATCTTACCCTACAGGAAAGTAGGAGGGGAAGGGAATAAGAGAAGTGTGGAGCTCATAGGAGGAGGCAGTAGTTGGAAGCAAAACACTTTTGAAGATACAAAAGGTGGAAGGAGAGAGTAGGATAATTGGGGGTGGGGGAATAGGATGGAGGAAAATACATAGTAATCATTACTGTGAAAAAATTAGCAAGTTTCTCTGATAAAGGCATCATTTCTAAAACATATAGAGAATGGAATCAACTTTATAAGAATACAAGTTATTCCTCAATTGATAAATGGTCAAAGGATATGAACAGGCAGTTTTCAGATGAAGTAATCAAAGCTATCTAGAGTCATATAAAAATGCTCTAAATTACTATTGATTAGAGAAATGCAAATTAAAACAACTCTGACACACCACCCCATACCTATTAGATTGGATAATATGACAGAAAAAGAAGATGAGAAACGTTGGAGAGGATGTGGGAAAATTGGGACACTAGTACACTGTTGGTAGAGTTGTCAACTGATTCGACAATTTGGGAGAACAATTTAGAATTATGCCCAATGGGCTATAAAACTATGCAAACTCTTTGACCCAGCAATACCAATAATAGGTCTGGATCCCAAAGAGATAAAAAACAAAAAGGAAAAGGACCTATATGCAGAAAAATATTTATATCAGCTTGTTTAGTGGTGGCAAAGAATTGGAAATTAAGGAAATGCCATCAATTGCAGAATACCCAAACAAGTTGTGGTCTATGATTGTGATGGAATACTACTGTACCATAAGAAATGATGAGAAGGATGTTCTCAGAAAAACCCCAAAAGACTTACATGAACTGATACAAAGTGAAATGAGCAGAACCAGGAGAACATTTTACACAGTAACAGCAGTATTATATGATGATCAATTGTGAATGACTTAGATACTCTCAGAAATACAACGATTCAAGACAATTCCAAAGAACTCATGATTAAAAATGCTATCCAGGTGCAACTAGGTGATGTGGGGCAGCTAGGTGTTGCAGTAGATATAGCACCGACCCTGGATTCAGGAGGACCTGAGTTCAAATTTGGCCTCAGACACTTGACACTTAGTAGCTGTGTGACCCTGGGCAAGTCACTTAACCCTCATTGTCCTGCAAAAAAAAAAAATACTATCCACCTGAAGAGAAAGAATTGATGGAGTCTGGATGCAAATTGAAACATACTATTTTTCACTTTCTTTATTTGAATGTATGTGTGTGTGAGCTATTTTTTGGTATGTTATGGTATCTTTCACATGACTAATATGGAAATATGTTTTACATGATTACACATGTATAACCTATATCAAATTGCTTGCCTCCTCAATGTGTGTGGCGGGGGGGAGGATAGGGAGAGAATTTAGAACTCAAAAATTTTTAAAAGGAATGATAATTATTTTTACATGTAATTGGGGGGAAATATCAAAGAAAAAAGAAAATACATTTATGTCAATTTTTTAAAAAAGAAAGTCTAAAGAGAGAGAGATCATTCACAATTTGAGGAAAATATTTATGAAGAAGAGAGCCTAATTGTTTTTTGAAGAAAGAAATGGGGAGATTCCATTTTAGGCATACAACAAGAAATGAACATATGTGAGCTGATGAGAGAAGGACAAAAACAGGGGAGAGAGAGTAATCCAATTTGACTAAAATATAGAGTATGTGAAGGTAGGTATTTTTTTTGCAGGGCAATGAGGGTTAAGTGACTTGCCCAGGGTCACACAGCTAGTAAGTGTCAAGGGTCTGATGCCGGATTTGAACTCAGGTCCTCCTGAATCCAGGGCAGGTGCTTTATCCACTATGTTACCTAGCTGCCCCCCCTTTTTTTGAAGGTAAGTATTTTAAGATAAAGCTGGAAAGATAGATTGAAACTATATTGTGGAGAGCCTTGAATACCAGAACAAATGGTTTATACTCTTTATTCAGAAGGCCATGCAGACACTGAAGATTTTTGATCAGAGGAGTGGTAGAAGCAGAGTCAAGGCATTGGTGAGAAAAATAGATTGGAGAGGGGAGAAACTGAAAGTGCAATGACTACTTAGAGGGCTATTTCAATAGTCCAAGAAAGAGTCAGAACAAACCTAATTTCTTCTATATCTATGACCTCAGAGTGTAAGCAGACTCAAGTTCAAAGACTGAGACAAATACAGTTATCCCTTTTGCATGATGGAGGATAGGGGCGTGGTGCCCCCATTGTAAAATTTGGATTGATATACAATACTATACATATATTTTATGCATTTCTGAGTTTCTAAACTTTTCCTGCGTCATCCGCTGGCCTTAGTATGTCATCTGCATCTTCTGCAAAACTCCCCAAAGAAATCCCACTTAATTTCTTATGCTAACCTGCAATATATGAAAATCGTGATGGAGAAAGTTGCAATGTGGAAGGGATAACTATGTATATCTAACTAGAATACAGATGTAAGAGTGAAAACAGTTGGATAGCAAAAAGGCATAAGAGTTGTTGTTGTTGTTTGCACTGCAATCATAAGCAATCTGTTCTCCCCATTTAATTTTTTAGCAGGGAAGGGAGAGTAGGGAATGACCCTGTGATTTCATTGGCATGGGAAACCCTCAAATTTATCATCCTAGAAAGTTGCTTAGGAAATTGAGAGGTTAAGTGACTTGCCCAGAGTCACACAATTTATGTCAAAGACATGACTTTACTCTAGGCCCTCTTTACTCAGAGGTCAGTTCTGTGACCACTGTCATGCTTGCCTCTATCATCTTCATCTACTATATAAAGTTAAGGCCTTAGTTTGCCTTTCTAGCCTCCTAATCAGCTAGGTATATCTGTGTTCTCTGGCTCCTTCATTCACTCCTCCAATCAGCAAAGTCTGTGTCAGATGTTTCTATGTTCAGAGAACAAAAGATACCACTTAGTAAGTTCTGTCCAGTCAAAATCCAGGCATTTGCAGGGGTAGGGGTGAGGGTGGGAAGGCTAGAGATCTAGAAGAGTCCAACACAGGTCTTAACACTACTGCCACAAGGGAAGAAAACACCACCATTGCCACAACAAAACTAAGGTTAAATTGTAGCTCACACTTGATGATATTTATGGAAAGATATGCACAACCTCGATGGGATGTGTGAGCCTACAGCTATTCAGAAATAGAGCAAGCAGTATTCTGGATGGTGAGTCACTGCTTTCCATAGACTGAGAGGACAGAGTATTCTCACTGTACAGCTAGTACTTGGGGCATAGTAGGTCCTTGATAAATACTGATTTATTTTATTTGAATATAGGGCTTGTGGCCTGACAGAATCCCTAAAGTACCTGCTTTCACAACTCAAAGTCCCAGAGTCACTTGTGCATGGAGTGGGGAAAACACAAAGCAACAAATTGTTAGAAATTTCCCCAGGTAGAACAGTGAAAGCTTGATGTTGTTTCTACTGGAGAATTTATAGGTCCACCTATAAGCAACAACTTAAATCTAATGTTCTCCACATTACAGAGGAGACCTGGAACAAGGTAGGAATGATGGAGTGGTTGCTGTCTATGGGAAGGAGAAGACTTGCATTTTTCCTGTCACAAATACACGTGTATGTTTAAACACACAAGCTCATGCTCTCCATGATGTTTGGCTTTAAGTACAAATCAGGCAGCTAGAAACACAAAAGGCATTAAAAGAAGCAATGGGACACAAATGAATCATCTCGTTTTTAAAGTCATTCATTCACTGTTATTCAACATTTAGTATGCTTCTACCATTCCAGGTACTGGGGGTAGATACAGAGTTTAGTTGTTTGTCCTTCCTTCTCGGGGAGGATCATGACATTGGGAAGTGATATCATGACTTGCACTGAATTGGATTTAAGTGACCAACCTTACTCTCTCCTCCAGAGCCATCAGGGTCCAGCGGCAAGATAGGTAGATAGGTAGGTAGATAGATAGATAGATAGATAGATAGATAGATAGATAGATAGATAGATAGATAGACAGACAGACAGACAGACAGACAGACAGACAGACAGATATTAGGACAACTGGAGATAGTCCCTGATGTTCAAGGGAATTGGGGTTAAGTGACTTGCCCAGGGTCACACAGCTAGTAAGTGTCTGGGGTCATATTTGAACTCAGATCTTCCTAACTTGAGGGCCAGTGTTTTATCCACTGTGCCACCTAAAAGCTGTCCATGGAATAGTCATGATTCCAGAGAAAGAAAAAAAAAGATAGTGAAGAGATAAACAGGGAAAATACATTATGCTAAATGTATTGATAATGAAATAATTGATAATACCCCATGGAAAGAACAGTGGATTTGCACTCAAAGAGCCCAAGTTCAAATCCCACCTCTGTCACTAGCTAGATAACCTTAGGCAAATTACTTAAGGTAGTGCAGTGGATAGATTGATGGGCCTGGAGTTGGGATGACCCGAGTAAAAATCTGACCTCAGACACTTACTAGGTGGGTGACCCTTGGCAAGTCATTTAACCCTGTTTGCCTCAGTTCCCTTATCTGTAAAATGAGAAGGAAATAGCAAACCACTCCAGTATCTCTGCTAAGAAAACCCCAAATGGGGTCATGAAGAGTTAGACATGACTGAAATTATTGAACAATAACAACCACAAAAATTACTTAAACTTGGGTTTCATTTTCCTCATCTGTAGGCTGAGGGAATTGGAATAGATAACTACTAAGGTCTCTTCCGGTTTTAAATCTATGATTCTATGATCTCTTCCAGCTCCCAATTTTAATTCTAAAATCAGAAATATAAATGATTACATTACATGCTAAAAGAGAGACATACAAAACAAAGTCTTCTGTGAACACCAGAAGAAGAAGGTCATTACCCACCAAGAAGATCAGAAAAAATGTTATGGGAGAATATTTTAATTGGTCTTTAAAGGATGGATGGATATAAAACAGGTGAAGAAGCATTCCAGGAACAGAACATAGCCTAGGCAAATGTATGGAGGTAAAAGGAAAAAAGATGAATTTGTGGGATAGAAAGTGGACCAGTTTCATAAAGTACATGAGAATAGTATTAGGATGTAAGGCTGAAAAGGTAGCAGGGCAATATAATGGGAAGAGCCTTAACTACCAATCAAAGGTATTATAACTTTACTCAGTGGGAAATAAGGAGCCCTAGGTGGTTTAGTGGATAAAGTTCTGGGCTCAGAACTAGGAAGACTCATCTTCCTGAGTTCAAATCCTTCCTCAGACACTTACTAGCTGGGTGAACCTGAGCAAGTCACTTAACCCTGTTTGCCTCAATTCCGTCATCTGTAAAATGAACTGGAGAAGGAAATGGCAAGCCACTCCAGTATCTTTGCCAAGAAAACCCCCAAATGGGGTCACAACTGGAGCAATTCAATAACAAGAGGAATTAAGCAGAGCTTAGTAACTGATCAGGTATAAGAAATGAACAGCAGGGAAGAACAAAATATAACTTTAAAGTTGCTTGCATGGAAGACTTGGCTGAATGGTAGTTCCTTAAATACAAATAACGAATTTAGAAGGAATAGGGAAAAGATAATAAGTTCAGTTTGAGACATACTGAATATGAGGTATTGTTTGGAATCCAAGTTACCTTGGGAAGGTAGCTGGAAATGCCCATTTAAGGCTCAGAAAAGGGATTGGATAAAGGTTTGGGATTTATCTGCCTTGAAGTGGTCATTGAAGCCAACCACAATACTGAACAAACTTTGCCATAATAGAGAGCATAGCTTGACAAGAGAAGAGGGTCAGAGACAAACCTTTGGAAAACATACACATGAAGAGTTCAGACTATAAATTGTAATATCCAGTAGGCGACCAGGCCAATCCTATCAAAGTCAACAGAGAAGTCAAGGATGATGAAGAATGAAAAAAGGTTAGAGGATTGAATAAATGGGAGGTAGCTGGTGACTTTGTAAAGAAAAGTTTCACTAGAGTTTGTTTCCTTGTGGGGAGGAGAAAATCCCATTGTATGGGTTTGAGAAAAGAATAGGTCAAAGAATCAGAAAAGCTGCTGTGAAAGGTATCACTTTATAACTTCAAATTATCTAATTCTCTCATCATGAAAAGAGAAACAATGAAAGTGTGGTGTGAAGGAAGGAACACTGGATTTAGAGTAGGGTGACCTGGATTTAAATCCAGATCTACTGCTTGCTACCTCCTGGCAGGTCAAAGCTTACTGGGCCTCTGTTCTTTCATCTGTCAAATGAGGAGCTTGGACTAAATTATTTCTAAGATCTCTTCTAGGTCTAAATCCCATAATGCTGTGAGATAACTATTAGCAGAAAAAAGTTTAAGGAAATAGAAGAATAGTAGCAGGAACATCACATCACCTGATTTGAGCTTTTACAAAAGTCCACTTGCATGACCAGTTCTAACTGTGAAATGTTTGCATGTTGGTCAATGGTCCATTAGAACGAAAACTTTTGGGGGGGTTGGGAGGTCAGACCTATGATTTCCTTATTCCATTTGGGTTGGAAACTTCCAGTGAGGAAACTGTCTCTACCAATGCAGATCATCAGCTGTATTACAATTTATAGTCTTTTTTATTATTAATAAAGTATTTTTTCCTATTACATGTAAAGATAGTTCTCAACTTTACAATTTATAGCTTAAGGAGTGCTTAGGGCATGGAGAAATTAAATGATTTCCCCCTGAATCAGATATTGGATCCATCTATCCACTATACCATGTAAATCCAGGGCATTAATTACATGATACCGTGATTTGGACTAATCACTGGAATAAAGAATGCATTTCTGGAATAAAATAGAAACTCTTATTGTATGGTTCATGAATTTCCATTCATGCTCCATCATGGCATGGAATTTTGTAATTTTTAGTTCTTAAAGCCTATTATCCCAAAACAGGGCAGCTAGGTGGTGCAGTGGCAGTGGATTCAGGAATCAAGCCTGGAGTCAAAGAGATTTCTCTTTGTTGGTTCAAATCTGACCTCAGACACTTACTAGCTGTGTGATGCTGGGCAAGTTACTTAACCTTGTTTGCCTCAATTTCCTTATCTGTAAAATGAGCTGCAGAAGGAAAAGGCAAGCCACTCCAGTATCTTTGCCGAAAGAACTCCAAATGGGGCCACAAAGAGTTGGACATGACTGAAACAAATGAAGAACACCATCATACCACAAACTTTGGCAGGTTCTATGATGCTGGGAAGGGTTCTTATTCTACCCAGTATCAGGCTGATTTCTGTCATCTGAAGACCAACTTAGCTGTATGTGGACAGAGTTGCTACCAGCAGGTTGGTCAAAGATTTATCAGTTCTTTAGTCCTGACAAATTTATTATAAAACAAATAGAGAACACAAAATATTCTTCCATCTCTGTGGCCCCTTTTGTCTTCCAAAGTGTCAGTGAGAAAAGCAGCAAAGGGTGCTTAGAATCATAATTTTAGATCTTTTATAACCATTAATTTAATCACTCATATTCTAAATGTGAAAATTTTATCTAACAAACAGCAAGTTAATATACTGCTAGAAGAAATTAACTATACTGACATTAGCTCAAGGAACGTCGTTGGGACATCGGTTAGGTCCTCAACACCGAATTTGTTCCCAGACAAGAATTGCCCAGAATGAGATGGTATCAATGGGCTATGAAATGTGATGGTAGGAGCATCTAGGTGGCACAGTGGATAGAGCACTGGCCCTGGATTCAGGAGGACCTGAGTTCAAATCTGGCCTCAGACACTTGAACACTTGCTAGCTGTATGACCCTGGGCAAGTCACTTAACCCCAATTGCCCTGCAAAAAAACAACAATAACAAAAAATGCGATGGTAAAAGGGAATGCTCACATCAAGGAGATCATGAGATTATACAGAATGGGTGAAAGGAAAACACTTTAAAAGTGTTTTCTGTACAGGGTAGACTCCCCCACCCCCACCCCGCCCCCAAATGATGAAAGACAGGTCTGTGGCACAAGTTTGTACAGGGGTTAGAATATGATGTTTAGGCCCTGTCTCTAATCAGAAGTAACTGTATCAACATATTTTGTATGTTTTTGTCCTCAGTTTCTCCTATTCCTTTAGTATCTGTTACAATCCAAAACTTTTTTGGGAGGCGGGCAATGAGGGTTAAGTGACTTTCCCAGGGTCATACAGATAGTAAGTGTCAAGTATCCAAGGCCCTATTTGAACTCAGGTCCTCCTTAATCTATGGCCAGTGCTTTATCCACTGTGCTACCTAGCTGCTCCCTATCCAAAACTTTTACAATCTGCTTTCTTCCACAAAGCTTAGAGTTACAAAAAACTCTACTGGCACAGAAATGTCTAACAAATCAAAAACAATGAAGTTTTTACTTGGTTTTACAACAGTAGCAAAGGATAATAACTGATGTTCATTATAATGGCTCTGAGGCATCAGATCATGACTAGCCATGTGATCATCCAAGATTAAATTATGTTCTGTTTAATTTGAGCAGAGTTCCTTTAAAAATATTTGAATTCTTTGAAAATTGGCTACCCTTAAATGCCATATGAGGAAGCTCCAAAGTAGAAATGTGCAATTATCTAGAACATTCCATTCATCAGAAGCACTTCTAGATAAATAAAGATTTACTGAACTGGCAATCTTCCTGCCTTTTCCTTGAAATAAAAAATTACAACAGTAGCTGAACTGTAACTGCCCTTCTCTTCCTCCAAATTTCATAAAACAGAGCTGTTTTCCTGTTTATAAGATTACAGTAACTGTTTTGAGGGTCACTGATTCACAACCCAGTCATTTCTGGCCCATGTCATAGATCAGAAACTCACTTTCTTAATTTCTCACCGATATTTACACATTGAATTTAAAATGCTTCAGAATCTAAGGCAGATAGGATTACAATGTTATTATAAGGATAATAAGTAGAATAAATTTAAGAACCTCTTCAAATTATTCTATTTCAGAAACATAAATAACAAAGTGAAAGCCTAAGCTCCTAAGTGGAATAAAAGTGCAGCCAGATTCTATTAAACTGAAAGGTTTTGAGTCCAGAAAACCTGCTGAGATTCAGACTCTCTTTCAAGTTGGTATTGCTGAAATGATGAGTGCTACATAGTCAGACACGGTAATGAGGGTGTCATAGGTTCAAAGAATTGTGGCAAAGCAACTTTCGAAGTCTTGTAGTTCAACTCCTTCCTTTTATGGATAAGGAAACCAAGGCTCCCAGATGAGTACATACCCAAAGTCACGTAGCTACTTAATGACAGACAAGACAAAAATGAGGGTCTCCAAGCCAGTGTGTTTTCCACCAAACCGGGCTCCTCCTTAGTAATGTGTACATTGCTGGCAAATAACGTCTTTAGAAAATTGATCTGAGTCACTGACTCCCATTTGTGTGTGTGTGTGTGTGTGTGTGTGTACACGTACACATACATACTCACGTGAGCCTTTTAGTAACTGTAAACATCCAAAATAGTGCCAAAGTCAGGAGGAAATGAAAAAGGAAAAAGGATGAAATGGGATCGAGGGAAAAGGGAGGAAAGGGACAAAAAGGAAGAAAGGGAAAGGAAGAAAGAAGACAAGGACTGACTGGTAGGAAACAAAAAAAACAACCTATGAACAGTGATGAAAATAGGTAATCAGAGTTTCTCACTGGTGTTTACAAAGCAATGAATGGACAACGTCATTAGAATGAAATATCATCCCAGATGTGATGTGATTGGTCATTCTGCCAACCAGAAAGAAAATAGCACTTTTATTGGCTGCCTATGGTTACAAAAGCCAAGTTTCTGTGAGTGAAAGCTGAGAAGAGGAAAATCTTGGGAAAGGAGACTTGAAGTGATAAGAAAGAAAAATGAGAAGTGGAGAGAAGACGAGGGAAGATAATGGGATACAGATGAAACAGAGGCTTGGGTTTGAAGTACAAACAGGGAAATGACTAACAGGTATTCTTATTGCCACCCCCCTCCCCCACCACCCAAAAAAAAAAAAACAGGTACAAAGAAACAGAAAATGACAACAAAACAAAGTAACTAGTATGACTCTACCTATCTCTACATATCACATTAGTCTCCTTAGGGCAGCATTCCTGGGTCACAAAGGCAGATAAATCTGAGAACAGCTGTGTTCTCAGAACACAGAAACTGACCTGAGTACCTTAGGATCCCCTAAAGACCAAAATGGCATAGCAACTGACATTTATAATGAAAGCCATATCCCATCGAGGATGAGTTCAGTGTATCATTATATGCATGGTTGCATAATCTCTAGTGACAGGGAACCAACCACTTTTCAAGTCAGCCCATCTGACTTAAGGTAATTCTTACTGTAAGGAAGTTTTTCCAATATATTCCACTTAAATCTGCAGTGCTTTGCAACTTCTACCCATTCTTCCTATTCTACCTTCTGGGGCCAAGCAACCCAAGTATAATCCCTCTCCCACATGACAAGCCTTTCAAATACTTGAAGTCTGCTATCATGTCTAGCTTTTAGATGTAGCTTGATTGCTTCAGTTTCCTTATCTGTGAAATGGCAACAATAAGAGCACTTACCTCCCAGGACTGTTGTGAGGATTAGAGATGAGGGGGTCAAATTCTTAATGATAAGATGTTCTGTGTTTAGTTAAGTCAGGCTTTGGACAACAGTCTGCCACTAGGCTTTTTTAAAAATTGAATTGAACTTTATTTCATACCTAGGCATCAGTTGCCAAATCATAAATTCTTCCTCCATAACATCTTTCCCCATATGTTCCCTTCTCTATCAACATGGCCACCACCATATCACTCTATTCATGCCTTCATCATATAGTGTCTGGACTATTGCAATAGCTTCTTCATTAGTCTTCCCACGCCAAGTCTCTCCCTTCTCCTATCCACACAGTTGCTAACATGATTTTCCTGCAGTGTAGATGTATGTTCCTCTCCTACTCAATAAATTCCAATGGCTCCCCATTGCCTTTGAGATTTAATTAAACTTTGAGATTATATTAAATTAAATTAAACTCTGGTTTTTAAAGCCCTTCAGGACCTGGCCCTAGACTTTTTTACCCCATTGAACTTATTCTCCTTTGCCCATACTGCAGGCTGGTCTTCTTGATGATCCTCACACACAAAATTTCATGTTCTGATGCCATGTTTTTGCACTGGTTGTCTCTCATGCCTGCAACCTACTGCCTTAGTGCTGCCTTCTTCTCATCCCCACACCTTAGAATCCTTTGTTTCTGTTTTATTTTCTTGGTCCTTTATATATGTGTCACTAGGCTTTTGATACACACATACATACACACATATGTACATATATGTATGTGTGTATATATATATGCACACACATACATACACGTACATACAGGCACACACACAAATCTTGACCCATTTTCCAAAGTTGAGAGACAGCATGGTATAGTGGAATGACCCCCAGATGTGGAATCTGAAAACCTAGGTTTGTGCCTAGTCCTATCACTTGCTGGTTCTATAACCATGAGCAAATCGTGTCATCTTTCTCTGCTTTAGGATGCCAGGTGATTCTGGATTTAGAATTAAAGGATTCAGGTTTGAATTCACTTTTACTCCCTATATCCTTGGGTAAATCACTTCCCTTTTCTGGTATCTGGGCTCATTTATACAATGAGGGGGGTGGACCAGATGACCTCTAAAGACTGTTCCAGCTCTACATTTGTGCTCATATATCAAATGGGGCTGACAACACCTGCTCTACCTGTTTTGCTGGGTTGAAAGGAAGATTGAATAAGAAAATGGATATGCGACTGATTTTAAAACCCTTCAGTGATATGGGTATGTAAGGAATCATTGTTACTGTTATAAAGCTTATGCTGGGCAGCAGATTTTCTCCCTTTAATTGAGGAGCTGGGATCTGACTTTTAGAATGACCACATCATTTAGCGAGCTTTTGTTATCCTTGGGTTTCTACAGTACAATCCAATCATCAGTACTGAACCGTCTTAAATGTAACTCATAGATATACAGCATTCTAAGGTTTACCATACCCTGTTCCTATAATGACCTTGTGAAGCAGGCAGTACAAAGATTATTATCTCCATTTCACCAGTGAAAAAAATGGAGGTTCAGAGAACTGAAGTGATTTGCCCCTGGTCACACAGATAATAAATACAGAAGCCAGGATCTGCATCCTTGTCATCCATTGCCAAATTCAGCCTCCTTTCTGCTACTCCTTGAGCTCCTTGCATCGGCTGTCATCAAAGAACCTGGGTATCACTTCCTGGGTCTTCTACTTACTACCTGAATGACCTTGGGAAAAATCGCTTAATTTCCCTGGGCCTCAGTTTCCTCATCTGTAAAATGAGGAGTTGGACTAGATGGTCTCTGAAGTCCCTTCAAGGTCTAGATTTAAGATTCTCTGACCTGATAGGACAGGCAGGGCCAGAAAAAGTTTTAGAAGCAGAAAACAACTTTCAAGTTGATTAATGTGGCTGAATCCAACTTCAAGGCTGAAAGAGGGCATGGCAGAAGCCCTCTCACATCTCAGGCCTCTGATTCATAGGAACACATGCACAGTTGGTTATCTAGAAGAAAATATTAATCTCTTGATGAGAATGACTTGTATGGGATCCCCCTCTCCTTTTTTTTTTTTTTGGCAGGCAATGGGAGTTAAGTGACTTGCCCAGGGTCACACAGCTAGTAAGTGTCAAATGTCTGAGGCTGGATTTGAACTCAGGTCCTCCTGAATCCAGGGCCAGTGCTTTAACCACTGTGCCATCTAGCTGCCCCCCCCCTCTCCTTTTACAAGAAAAAAAATGAAACCATGAAAAACCATGAAAAGAGAAGTGTGTGTGTGTGTGTGTGTGTGTGTGTTTAAGGTGAATAACCAAATAGTTGGTACCTACACTCAGATATAAACTGTACACACTTCTCATTTGAGGTGAGTAGAACAAGCACTGAATTCAAAGTCAGAAAACCTTGGTTCAGGACCCAGTCCTGAAATTTAATAACTGTGTGATTCAGTCAGCCAGTAAGCTTTTGTTAAGTGCCTACTATGTGCCAACAACTGTGCTAAACTCTGGGGATTGAAAGAAAGACAAATATATGGTCAAGAAGCTTACGGTCAGAGGGGGAGATAATATGCAAATAATTAAGATATATTCAGAGTAGAAGGGGAGGCATCAGTGGAGATTACATGTGAAGAATCATCTTCTGCAAAACTGGAATTTGGGCTGAAACCTGGTGGAAGACAGAAGAGAAGAGGGGGAACATTCCAAGCATCAGGAATAGCCAGTGAAAAGGTGAAGAGTTGGAAGATGAAATATAAGAAAATCATTAAACTTTCCCTAATAACAGTTTCCTTGTATCAATACGGGGATAATAATACTTGTACTGCCTAGCAATTTCAATTCAATTAAATAAACATTTATTAAGGGCTGACCAAGTGCCCAGTACTGTGCTAAGCACTGGGGATACAAGAAGCAAGAGACAGTCCTTGCCCTCAAGGAACTTACAGTCTAATGAGGGAGGTAACATGCAAACAAATATATACAAAGCAAGCCAAATACAGGCTAAATCAGATATAGGGATTAATAAAAGAGGGAAGCTCTGGAATTAAGAAGGGTTGAGGAAGGTTTCCTGTAGAAGGTGGGATTTTAGTTGGGACTTAAAGGAAGCCAAGGAAGTCAGTAGTTGGAGTGGAAGGGGGAGAGCATTCCAGGCATGGGGGACACCCAGGGAGAACGCCCAGAGCTGAGAGATGGAATGTCTTGCTTTTAGAATGGGGGGGGGGGGATGCGGCTAGGTGGCGCAGTAGATAAAGCACTGGCCCTGGATTCAGGAGAACCTGAGTTCAAATCTGACCTCAGACACTTGACACTTACTAATTGTGTGACCCTGGGCAAGTCACTTAATCTCCATTTCCCCTCACACACACAAAAAAAAGAATAGCCAGGCAGCCAGTGTAACAGGATAGAAGAGCACATATTAGGAAGTAAGGTATAAGAAGACGGGATAGGCAGGAGGGGTCTAGGTTATGAAGGGCTTTGAAAGCCAAACAGAACATTTTGTATTTGCTCCTGGAGTTGACATGAAGTCACTAGAGCTTATTGAGTAGGAGGGTGATGTGGTTAGGAAAAATCCCTTTAGTGGCCAAATGGAGAATGGTTTGGTGGAGAAAGACCCACAAGTAGTTCCTTATAGTGATAAAGATATAAGGTGATGAGAGCCTACACCAGAGTAGTGGCAGTGTCAGAGGATAGAAGAGGGTATTTCAAGAGATGTTGTAAAGGTGAGATCAATAGGCCTTGGCAACAGCTTGGCTATGAGAGGTGAGAGACAGTGAAGAATCCAGGCTGAGTCCTAGGTTGTAAGCCTGAGGGAATAGCAAGATGGTGTTGCCCTCTACAGCAATAAGGAAGGTAGAAGGCAGAGAGGGTTTAGGGGGAAAGATAATGAATTCTGTTTTGAACAGATTGAATTTAAGATGTATACTGGACATCCAGTTTGAGATATCTGAAAGGCAGCTGGCAATGTGAGACTGGAAAACAGCAGAGAAATTGGGGCAAGAAAGGTAGATTTGAGAATCATCAGTATAGGGCTGGTAATTAAATCCATGGGAGCTGATGAGATCACCAACTGCAATAGTAAACAGGGAAGAGAGAAGCGGCCTGGATTAGAATCCTGAGAGACACTTGCAGTTAGTAGGAGTGGTCTGAGAAAAGATCCAGCCAAGGAGACAAAGAAGGAGAAGCCAGTCCAACTCCATTACATGTTATTATGGAATACAATATTCAAGCTGATTCAAATAATTAGCATTTTCACTGAATATCTGAATCAACTTTAATGTTCAAAGTTGTCACACCCTAGAAAGAAGTGTGAGCTTCAGATAAAGTGGAATATTTTTAGAGCGAACAGGAGGGGTCAAAGGATTTATCTTTCCACCAAGGGCACAAGATAACTCAATAATCAATGGCAGCTTAAAATATGTCATCAAATTTACAAGAATCATCTTTTAATAAGCAAATGTCCCTAGTTTTGATCCAGTTCTTCTAGGCTCCCCAGGCAATAAGTGGTTTGAACCTGTAATTTATGATTACATACAGGCAGCAAAGCTGCTCTTATATGGACCAAAATTGAAATTAAAAGGTAACATTTATGTATTTGAAAGAGAAGTGGGGGGGGGCAGCTAGGTGGGGCAATGGATAGAGCACCAGCCTGGGATTCAGGAGGACCTGAGTTCAAATCTGACCTCAGACACTTGACACTTACACCCTGGGCAAGTCATTTAACCCTCATTGCCCCACACACACAGAGAGAGAGAGAGAGAGAGAGAGAGAGAGAGAGAGAGAGAGAGAGAGAGAGAGAGAGAGAGAAGTGAATAGCTGTTATGATGTTGAGAAGATGGCAGGAAGCATGTAGTCAGTAATATGCACAGATATTAAAGCTTATTCCCCACCAAAACTCCCTCCCCCAAAAAGAAGAAAAATAACTATAAGCCTATAAAGGGGCTTTTGGAAGGGTTATTAATGTTAATGGCAAAAAAAACTGTAGGAGACTGATCTACCAGCTAAACAAATAACAAGTAAAAAAAGGTGGGTGTTGCTTCCCAAGGCAGTTTTATTTTTCTGAATAAAAAATAGCAGAAGAAAAGACCTCATAATAAACCTTAAAAGCTAACTTTTTCATGTATCCAAAATCCAGACTTTTATCAGAATAGAGCAAGAGGTAAAACAACTGTACAATTAGATTAGGAAGAGCATGTCAATGTACAAAAATATTCCCCAATTTTTTCTATACTTAGCTTATGTTATCATCAACAACATCATGAATATCAGATCATCAAAAGGAATGTCCTGCATCCCAAAAGTTTTAGTGTGGTTTTAAGCTTTAATTAGTAATTAAAAGGTGCCCCAAAAGTCTTAATGCCGTTTTAAGCTCTAATTAGCAATTGTTTTATGATGATTTAGTTATTATTACTTATTAATTTAATAGTTAAGTAATTAGCTATTAGAACTTAAAACCACATTAGGTTTTTTTTTTTTTTTGGCGGGGGGAACCCTCTGTGTCAACTAGTGAGAAGCAGCATGATATAATATGAAGAACAATGGACTTGTCAGAAAGCTTGAGTTGAGTCCTAGTTCCCACTGCATAATGCTGCACAAGTCATCTGATCTTTTTCAGTCTTGTTTTCCTCATTTACAAAATGGGGATAATACTTGCATGACTGACTGCATCTAATTGTCAGGTTCTATGGGGACAACGTACGAAAGTTCTTTTGTAACCATAAATGTAGAAAAATGTGAATCATGTTATTTAAGTGGAATGTTGAAAATATATATATAAGCTTAATTGGTTACCAAATATTTATTATATGCATATTTTATGCCCTGCACTATTAGGCCCTGTGAGGAATTATTTTTAAAATATAGTATCTGATCCTGGACCTCAGAAAGCTTATTTATAGTCTAAATAGTCAATTTCTATTTATTATCCATAGGTTTCAAAGTACTGCAATTCATATCAGCCAGTCCTTCCTTTAACTACCTCTCAACTCTGAAATCCGCCCCTGCCACTCTTCAAAGCAAAGTCCTCAAATCTATTTCCTAGCCTGCTTTCTCAGAGCTTGTGACAATCAATCCGTCTCCTCCTCAAATCCCTTCCCAGATTAGGCTCCTGAGACACATGGTCCCCTCTTGGCTCTATTTCTACCACTCTGACTACTCAGCTTCTTTTAATGGCATCCTCCCCTCATCCCTCCCACTGTCACTGGGCACCTGTCCTAGCCCTTCTCCTTCCAGTCTGCCTGAGAAATCACATTCATTTTCATCAGTAAGATATCTAGGTTATTCTCTAGGAAGCTAGAATACTTGCTCATGGGTTTGCATCAATTTGCATGTTGGCTTACATGTCTTTACTTTTAGCAGGAAATATCCTTAAATGCCAAATCCATAAAATAGTTTTAGTGTTAGGGCAAACTACAGACAATATTTTCAAACCCAATATTCAGGGCCACTGGAATAGATGAATACAATTTCCCCAAGCTATTTCCCCAAACCTAGGCCAGTTCTGAACAATACCTGGGGTGATAGAGGAACTAAAAGAGAAAAATGTGCCTGGAAAAGCCTGTTAGCCCAACCACAGTTTTGAATATCATTTGCTTGGGATAATTCCCAGGTCCACCTTTCTGCCATACAGATTCTTCCTTTAACCTGGTTCTTCTACTACCTCAAATCCAATGTAGAAATTCCAGAATTCCTCTAACCTTGATTCATTCAATAAATTTTTATCCAACGTCCATTATTAACTTATACATACATACATATGTGTACCTGTGGATGTATATATGTGCATATAAATGCATGTGTATGGGTATGTATACATAGATACCCACACCAACTAGTTCATTGTTTACTATGTGTAAGGTCTTCTGTAAGTAATGGTTGGGGATACTGCCCCTGCCTTCAAGGAATTTATAATGTAGTTGAGAAATCCTAAGGTTTCATTTAATATTCTCTTCCCTAGGATATTGCTCAAACTTTTAGGCATAGATTCTTGCCTTGTTGAATCAACCCTTCCTCCATAGAATCCACTGTATCTCTTCCTCCCCTTCCAGCTGTGGTCCTCTCCCTTGATCGGATGCAATGATCCTCCCAGCCCTCAATAAATTCAAGATCATATAACTTAAATATGTACAAAAGTAGGAACTGGTTTAATAACTGAGTACCTAAACTGAAGGGAGCAGGTTAATGACCAGGGAGAGAAAGAACATTCGCATTGTTGTGAAGTAGCAAATAGTTTACCTCGAACCCTCCTTTTACCCCCCCTAGAGTAACCCCCAACCCTCATGTTGTATGTTCCTCAGGACATTTTCAGTTATTTCAAGGGGTATTAAAAATCTTCCCCCAAAGTGAATGCATATTAATTTGTTTTATTTGGAAAAAAGAAGATTCCATACAGCATAGAACATCTAGGTAGGGTGAGAAAGGAACACCAGTCAGTCAGTGATGACAGGATGATAGGGTTTGAACCTACAAGAGCTCATAGAGATCTTCTAGTACAAACACCTCATCTTCCAGGTTGTCTTCTTTCTTTCTTTTTTCTTTTCAGGGCAATGAGGGTTAAATGACTTGCCCAGGGTCGCACAGCTAGTAAGTGTCATGTGGCTGAGGATGGATTTGAACGCAGGTACTCCTGAATCCAGGGCCTGTGCTTTATCCACTGTGCCACCTAGCTGCCCCCCCCCAGGTTGTCTTCTTTCAAAGATTTATGATTTAACTGGTGTGAGTATTTCCTCTACCACTGCCAATCATAACCTGTCCATGAAGTTTTTAGCTGCTGTTGCTAAAATAATTGATCCCCTTATGGCCAGCCCTCTGGTGATGAGCCCATAGGCTTTATGTGTGATCTATTTATATCTCCCCAAAGGTTGAGAATCATGATCCTATGACCTAGAGAAATTATATAATCGATGAAAAAACAGAAACTACTGTAATGATTAGCTATGATGTGACAGAATGAAATCAAGGAGGAAATTGGAGCAATGATGTGGTCTATATAAAATAGGAATTGTGTGGGGGGGAAATGGGATCAAGGAGACATTTAGAGAAATGTCTTGCTTTGCTTTTGACTGTTTCGTGTTATCTTCCTTATCTAGATCTTTAAGCAACCTGGTAAGGCAGCTTGGTGTCTTAGAAAAAGCGTGGGGCTTAAGGATAGAGGAAAGAAGGTAAAAAATCAAGCAATTATTAAGTGTCTGCTATGTGGCAGGAACTGTGCTAAGTGTTTTACAAAGATGACCAGATTTGAACTTCACAACAACTCTGGAACGTAGGGGCTATTATTATCACCATTTTATTGTCAAGGAAACTGAGACAGAGGTTAAGTGACTTACCCAGGGTCACATAGCTAGGAAATATTTGAGGCTGTATTTGAACTCAGGTCTTCCTGACTCCAGGCCCAGTGTTTTACCCAACATGTCACCTAGTACCAGAGTTTGGATCCTGACTCTGAAAAGTCACTTTATTTCTCTGAGCCTCAACTTCCTTATCTACACAATGAGGGGGCTGGGTTAGATGATATTTTAAAAGTTCTTTCTAGGTCTAACTCTATGCTCCTATGTCAGCGGTCATACGGGGTCATGGATAAGGCACCACTGAAAAGATGTGGGCTAACTCAAGATTTCTGATCTGATATTTTATTTGGTAAACTTTTTTTAGAAGCAAAGATTATATTTTCAGAAACTAGAGGATGTAATAGCATGAGTGACACAAAAAGCTAATGTGTCCAGCCCTGTGCATTCACTGTGTCACAAAAGAAGATGTCCTCACAGGGTTTGAAATTTGGTTGGATGAGAGTACACACAGTGATAAAAAGGGCAAAGAACAATATAAGACAATTTGAGCAATATCATAGAACAGCCAGAATGAGCAAGCATTGAATGTAGAGCCAGAAAACCTTGATTTCTATTTCTAAATCTGCCACCCCATCTCTTTGTAAGCATAATAGTAATAATAGCTAGTAGTTAATATATATGTATATACGTGTATATACACATACATACATATATTCATGTATATATATGTATGTGTGTGCATGTGTGTATACATGCATGCATATGTGAATATGAATGCTTACTATGTGCCAGGCACTGGCTTATAACCCTGCAATTATGATCTCATTTGATCCTTATAATCCTGCAAGGTAGTTGCTATTTTGAGTCCCATTTTAGATATCAGCAAACTGAGGCAGACAGAGGGTTAAGGGGCTTGTCCAGGGTCACAGAACTAGTAAATGTTTGAGACCAGGCTCAAATTCAGGTCTTTCTGACTTCAAGTCCAACACTCTAGCCATGGTTGCCACACCTAGTTGCCTCTAGAGACGCCAACTTGAGATGGCCCAAAGGAAATAGTGAGCAGAACCACAGACCAGGCACAACCTGGGAGAATACTTCTAAGTCTTGGGTTTTCCAATAAGAATCAAAAGATGCTGAGAAGCAGTAGGGAGAAGGCTTTCCACCAGCCTCCTACTCCTACTGCTACAGCCGGGTAGCTTAAGCATTCTAACCATACCACTTGTTATTTCACCATTATGCTTTCATTTTTTTTTAATCTCTAAAGACATATTTTCAAGTTCTTGTTGTAGAACTTTGGGAAGGGTAATGTTTTAAGCCTTATCATCTAATACACAAAAAGTAATCAGTGGTATGCATATTCCATAGGTTGTCAACACTTGGGCTAGATTCTACAGTCTAGACAGGAAGCTCTAATACCACAATCCTTTTTTCTCTGATGCCTTTACTCTCCAAGCAGTCTCCAGAAACAATGTTTCTAGCTGAAGAGTACAGACCATTAAAAAAATCGGTCCAACTACAAATCATTTTCCTGTGGGAGAAGTCCTACTTGACCACAGGAGGATTAGCATATAGTCAGGTAAGGGTCTCTTCAATATGTTAATAAATAGGCACCTAGTTTACTGATAAGTCTCCTATGTATTTAAAAGACAAAAATACGCTTACTTCTCTGTCCCCATAAACTCATGTTCCAGAGACCTGATCTTTGAGCAGAGAGTTCTCTCTACCAACACACACATATACTCATCCCAATACATACATAAACATATGTGTTTATATGTAATCTTCTTCCCCACTGAGACTTAGAAAGCTCAAAATCAGAAGGGATGGAAAACATACATTGCAATGTAAAGGAAAACCTTTCAAATTCAAAGAAAACATTCCAAATCTTAGAAAAGATCTGAGACTAGAACATATCAATTACATATGAAGAGGCTAGTGAGACAACTTACACTTCATACAGTCTAATACTCCAGTACCTTCATCCATTCATCTGTATAAGATCCAGCAGGAGTCTGGGAAGAGTAATTGGGCTAAGCATCATAAATAACAATGGAGGTCCCTCATTGAAAAACACTATCTTTGAACCTGGAAGGAGTGTCAAACAGGACAGGCTAGATCTATTCTCCCACCTGCATGGGGGTGACAAACCTCAGGGCTGGGGTTCTGAGAGATCAAAGAAAAGCCTCTGCCAATACCAGGCTGAGGTATATTATTCTTATCAGCTATGGCAACAATCCTTAGCCTAGTAATGGCAGAAGCCTTTTGTTGATTCCTCAATGAGGGACCCCATCTTTACTTATGATGTTTAGCCTAGTCTAGCCCAGCAGCAGCAAAACTACCTGTTTGATCTAGCCTGGCTGTAGGTTGATTAATCTAGCTGAGACACCGCATCCTGCCTTCCCCCAGTGAACTTCAAGAGGACTTTACAGAATAAGAAAGGTTACCAAGATTATGTTTTTCTGGAGTTGTGAATTGCCTTGGCCACCTGCATTCCCTTCATTTGTACCTCACTACCACTGTACTTTAAGCCTTTACCCACTCCTCCCTGCCACAGACTCCCGGTATATTTGTGAGTATTACTGCAGATTTTTTTTTTGGGGGGGGTGAATGCTTTGTAACTTGAGTTCTCACTATGCCATTTGAACCAATTCTTTTACTGAGAACTAATTGAATCTACTGGCTGATTGTTAGGGTAAAACACCCAGGTGGAAACTCCTGAGCTATGGCATGAACAGGCTAGGTAATCCCAGGCTTATCCCTAGAAACTTGGAAGCAACAGCAACAGTAACTCTGGGGACCCAGAGGGCCAGTGCCAAAACAGGTTGAAGATATGAGCCCATATGATGCTTAGCCCAATTGTTTTTCCCATACTCCTACTGGATCTTATGCACATGAATGGCTGAAGATGAAGGTATTGAACTGGTCCATACCCAGTGTAAGATACAAATAATTCAACAAACATTTATTAAGTGATTATAATTTGCAAATAAATACTATAAATAAATACCATTTGGTATCCTGAATCAACACAGAAAATATGTTCTATTGAATGCCACTAGAGCATAGGATTGGGTTCTGAGCCTCTTCCTATAACCAAAGTTTTATTGACAAGTATTTCAAGATATAAAGATAAATTAATTAGATACATGAGTTTAGTGAGGACACAGTTTTCACAAAAAGGCTAAAAATGGGATTGTGAGTTTAGTTCTCTGCCTTCCCTTCTCTCTACACTCTAGTCCTTAAAGCTCTCATTCACTCTCATGGCTTCAACTATCACCTCTTTGCAGATGACTCTCTAATCTACATCTCTGGCCAGCCCTTTCTCTCCAGCTCTAGTCTCATATTTCCAACTGCCTGGTGGACATTTCAACTTGTATGCACTATTACCTTAAACTCAAATTGTTTAAAAACCAAACCCAACATCTCTGCTGCCCCCATTCCCAAACTTCTTTCCACCCCTGACTTTCTTAATTGTCTTTGTTACTGTCACTGGTCCAGCTTTCCAGACTTTAAATAAAAGGGTGTTTCTGCAAGAGGGCATGGTTGCCTTTCATGACATTAACCTTCAAAATTTAGGGTTGGGGGGGGGGGCAGCTAGGTGGCACAGTGGATAAAGTACAGGCCCTGGATTCAGGAGAACCTGAGTTCAAATCCGGCCTCAGACACTTGACACTTACTAGCTGTGACCCTGGGCAAGTCACTTAACCCTAATTGCAAAGGGAAGGAAGGAACGAAAATTAGGGTTGCAAATTCTAAAATTGAACATCTCCACTCACCAAATCATTATTGATCTCTCACCTACGAAGTCATTCAAATTTTATACATTGCACAACATACACTGTATACAGTGCTGCAATGCTTCTTTCAATTTGTCCTAAAATTACTTCTAGCAAAAGGCCCTTCCTATTTGGAGCATCCCTGCATTTGGTGAACTGACATTCACCCTTAGAATCTTGGATCATATTCCATCAACCTAGTCTCCCCAGAATTGTAATCTGGTATTTCAGGGAAGCTTTGGATGCTACAAAGCAACTTCCCTAGTAAGAAATATGTACTTTGGGTTTTACACTGTAGTTAGCAAACACTAAACTAGCCCAAAGTGCAAGTGTCTACACTGAAACTGATACTGTAATAGAGCTACAAGACAGAAACATAAAAAAATGAAGTTTTTCAAGTCATGTCAATCCAATAATAACTCTTTCTCAATTAATCTAATCGTTCGTATTTCTCCTTTAAGACCCCGTTCCTCCTGATCTGATTTTTCATCCCCAAAGAGTTATAGAATATAGCAATTTAATATTGTTAACATAAATATATCCCAAATACTCTGTCAATTACAAGTTCACCTTCAGTCAAGGAAATGTTCTTTCCAATATTAAAGTCTACCAGCAGCTGGCACGCTGCTTATTAACTGACATTGGACAATTCACTTAATCTCCCTGGACCTCAGTTTCCTTCCTAGTAAAAGGAGTTTGGACTAAGTGGTCTCAGACATCCCTTCCAGCTCGAGGATCTATGATTCGATGAACCTGATTAACTAGCACAGTATTAAAAATAACGGAAAGCCCAAGGCTGGCTAAGCAGAGAGCTTGGGCGTGGGATGGGATCTATGAAGACAATAGGCAGGTGCGGATTTTTATTCCACTCCACCCAGCTGACTCATTGAAGAGGCGAAGCAGAATCAGTTGTCATTGCTTCTTCCCCAAGAAAAGAAGCAGACTCGGGGGCCCCTCTTAGATTCTTTGGGAAAGAAGAGAAGAGGACGAGTGGCAGGAGGTTTGGGGAAGACAGGTAACAGGGGGTTTCGGGGGAGGGCGCTAATCCTGGATTGGTTTAGCCGCTTAATTTCTTTCATGGACCGTTAGCAGACTCCCCGATTCATTCTCCTCAAACCTCTCCCTTTACCCTTCTATTTTTGAAACTTTTTCAGGAGTTTATAATACGTGTGATCCATCCTGAGATGACACTAGGACTTCGTCCTCCACACACCCCACCCAGTCTTGCTCAAACCCTTATCACCACATGAAACACACTTATAGACTCCCTTTAAATTAGGCGTTCGCCCCACCTACGCCCCGATTACTCTCCTCAACTATCTCCTCCCCACTTCGAGAATGGGGGTTACACCAGATCACGAGACAAGATCGACTAAGTCGTAGGAAGGAGGGTCTGGGTACCCCTCAGTTGGTACCTCGGACACCTGTGCGGGAGCCAGACCCCAACTGGAGTTTCCCGCAGTCCGTAGACTTCGGGAGTGGGGTGCCGTGGGGGCGGAAGGCTGGGTGAGGAAGCTAGTGGAGGGAGTCCGTGGATTTGAGGGAGCGGAGTCCCGTGGGGGAGGCTGAGAGGGGAAACTGGAGGAAGGAGTCCGCGGACTTTGGGAGAAGGATGCCGTGCAGGGGAAGGAGAACCGAGTCCGTGGATTTCAGGAGGAGGGTGCTAGGCGGGGAGGCTCAGTGGTGAAGCAGGAGGAGGGAGCCCACGGACTTCAGGAGAGGGGTGCGAGGGCGGAGGGGGCAGAGGCTACGCGAGGAAGCTATAAGCAGGAGTGGGTGAACTTCTTGGCGGGGCGGGGAGCTGGAGGCCGGCGCGCACCGCCCTCGAGGCGTAGGCAGAGTAGACGGCCGCCTCCATCTGTGGGTCGCCACCCAGCCCGGCTCCACCAGCCCCGGCTCCTTCCTTCTCAGCCGCGCGGGCTGGAGCTGGAGGAGGAGGCACCGTCGGCTATTTATAGAGAGGAGCAGCTCAGTCCCAGTTGGTGACAGCTGAATATTTTGACCAGATATGGCTCGGGCTCCCGCGCTGCAAGCGGGAACCCTGGCACCCCCAGCTTCCCAGGAGCGCTAGGGGGAACCCCAGGGCGGGAGGGGGCTTCAGAGCCGGGGAGCTGGGGGAGACGTCTTACCCGAGGAGCCGGCGGACGGGCTGGGTGGCTGCTGGCTGGGGACCGCTTTCCCAGGCGGCGGAGACGCGGCTGAGAGGGAGCGTGTGCGGGAGACGTTTGGGGAGCTGCTGCCGCCGCCGCCGCCGCCGTCGGGTCCTAAAGAGCCCCTTTCTCAGCGGGTCCCGGGAACCTCCTGTGGTTCTGCTGGGGGTAGCACAGGGAGTGGAAAGGGGAGGAACTGGAGTCGGGGGAGGAGCGGTGGTCTACAGGCTTCAGCGGCAAACCCACTGCACCCCGGCCACTGCGGCTATTACTACTCGATGGTTGTCCCGCCCTCTAAAGCTAGCGGCCTCCTCCTACCCCCTCTCTTCCCTCCACCCCCTTCCATCCCAGCGCCTGCCTCCTAGAGGAGGAGGGGATGAGGGTGTGTGGGGGGGAGCTCACTCCTAGCACTTAACCCCGGACTCAGGGGCAGGAACGGACAGCTGGGTGTGTGTGTGTGTGTGTGTGTGTGTGTGTGTGTGTGTGTGTGTGTGTGTGTGTGTGTGTGTGTGTGTGTGTGTGTGTGTGTGTGTGTGTGTTGGGGGGGGCGGGGGCGGCACCCTGGGGATGGATACCGGAGGAGATGAAATCAGCACCAGAAACCAACAGAGCGGCTAACCTGAGTTGAAGGACCCGACCAGAAAGAGGAGAGGCAGCAAGTGTTGGAGGGGAGGGAGCCTGGGACTAGAATTTGGGAAGCGTGGATTCTAGTCCTAGCTCTGTCACTACTAACTAAATGCGTGGGCCTCGGACCACGTAAAGTGACTTCACTCTAGTAATAATGGCTAATAATTATAGCTGACATTTATATTTATCTCATTTGAAATATCTGAAACCTCATTTGTACTTGGGTCTTCCTGACTCCAGGTCCAATACTCTTTCAACTGTGTCACCAGATTCTCTGGGCCACAGTTTCTTTACAAATGCTGCAAAGAGACTGGGAGTATTAGCCGATCTTTAAATTCGGAAATACTACTAGCTGTGACCCTGTGCAAGTCACTTCACCCCCATTTGCCTCAGTTTCTCATATATAAAATGAGGATACGTTGGAGAAGGAAATGGCAAACCAGTCCAGTATCTTTGCAAAGAAAACCCCTGGATAATCTCCATGGAGTTATGTACAGCCGGACATGACTGACCAATTGAACAGCAACCAAAGCAGGGAAAGAACAATGGGAGTGTTTCCAGAAGGTCTCAAATGCAATTCTAGCTTTGCAACCACTGTGCCTCTGAGAAAGTAATATCTCCTCTCTGGGCCTGAAATATCCTCCCTACCCTTTCTCAAAAAACAAACAAACAAATAAAAAAATAAGCCTAATCGCTAGAGGAGGTGATCTCTATTGGGGAGAGTTGAGTAATGGTCTCTGATGTAGCCCAAGAACTTTAAGTGAGCTCTTTCTATGTCCTGCATCATACTATAACATGGGGTCAAGTGTTAGTACAGGAGTGGAAGGGCCTTTCAAGATCTAATTTTACAGATAGGGACCAAGTGACCCAGCCAAGCCCACTAAGCTACTTGGTCTCAGATCTCAGTCATTATATTAAACTGGCTCTTTGAAGCACCAAGAGCATTTTTTTTACTTATGGGGACATCCTCCTCATGTCCCTCTCACTGGAACCCTGCAAGGCTGGCCTTGGAGAAGTAGGCATTAGCCTTATCTTGACCCAAATAGGCCTTTTCAATACTTCTCAGCCATTTCCAAACCGTGGTGCCCCATTACCACCCCCCAGCTTCCCTTTAGAATATAAGTTCCTGTCAGTCTTGATAGTATTTGTATAACAGAGCTTTGTACATAGTAAGCCCTTAATAGATGCTTTGTCTTTCATTCCTTCATGTATGCTTTATCCTTTCTCCATTTTTCCTCTTTTGATATTCCTAGAATTCAGCCATGTACATTATTATAAGTAATTATTGGGTGCTTTAAAAACGCAAGCTATACTTCAAATGAGACCTTACTACACAGCAAGACAATCCTTTTGTTTCTCCTTAACTGATACCTTTTATCACTTTCCACGGATGCACCCTCGATCCTGTCTCTAAGAAACTGGGAGGCAGGGGGCAGCTAGGTGGCACAGTGGATAAATCACAGGCCCTGGATTCAGGAGGACCTGAGTTCAAATCCAGCCTCAGACTCTTGACACTTACTAGCTGTGTGACCCTGGGCAAGTCACTTAACCCCCATGGCCCTGCAAAAAAAAAAGGAGAAACTTGGAAGCAAGAGTGAAGGGTCAGAGAGCATCCCATAAATGGGGGACAGCCTATGTAATAAGGCACAGAGATGGGAGATGAAAACAGCCTATTTTAGTAACTGCAAGTAGGCTTATGTAGCTGAATCACAGAGTACATAGAGAGAAGTGAAGTGTAAAAAGCCTGGAAACCTAGGTAGGGGCCAGGTTATGAAGAGCTTTAAATGCCAAATGGGGGTGGGGAAGAGAATGTATATTTAATTCTGGAGATATAGGTAGCCACTCAAGCTCATTCTCAGTGGAGTAACATGGTCAGACCTATACTGTAGAAAAGTCATCTTGGCAGCTGAGTGGAGGGTGGGTTGGAGTGGGAAGAGATTTGAAGCAGGGATAACAACTAGGGGACTCTTGCAATAGTCCAGGAGAGAAGTGATGAGGGCTTAGAGTGGTGGCTGTATGGCTGGAGAGAAGGGGTCATCTTTAAGAGATGCTGTGAAAGTAAATAATGAGATTTGGCAGTGAATTGGATGTGTGGGGTGAGTGAGAAATTGAGGATGACACTCATGGGTAACTAGAAGGATGATGGTACCCTACACAATAAATAACAGGGAACTTTTGAAGAGGAGAGGATTTTCAAGGAAGGATTTTTTTTGTGTGTGGGGGGGAGAAAGCATTAAGTCCTTATTATGCATAAAACACTGGGGATGCAAACAGAAAAGTAAGACTGTCCCTGCTCTTAAGGAGTTTGCATTTTAATAGGGGGAGACAACACAAATGGAAGGTTCCACCTGCAAATTAGATGGAAAGTTCCAGTGGTCCTTAGGATACCCCGTCATATCAGTTGTGCTGATAAAGTTGTATCTGTTTATGATGTTGAATCATTAGATAGTGGCCAAGGAAAATAATGTCAATTTCTATATAAATTCAAGAATTAATGAGATAATATAAGAAAAAGAAAGTTGATATTAAGGGGGTGAGGAAATACTATTTATTTTATTTTATTTTTAATAATAAACTTTTTTCAAAAACAATGTGTATCATTTATTATATAGGTTTTCTTTTTTCTTTTTTATCATAAAAGTATGTTATTATTTTCAAGTTACACATAGAGATAGTTTTCAACATTTGTTTTTATAAGATTTCTAGTTTCAAATTTTTCTCTCTCTCCCCTTCCCAAGACAACAAGCAATCTGATATAGGTTATATATGTACAATCACAATCAACATATTTCTGCATTAGTCATACTATGAAAGAAGAATCAGAAAAAAGGGGAAAACCTCAAAAAAGAAAAACAAAAAAAAAGTAGAAATAGTATGGCTCAATCTGCATCTAGATTCCACAGTTCTTTTTTTCTGGATTTGGAGAGCATTTTCCATCATGAGTCCTTTGGAACTATTTTGGACCGTTGTATTGCTGAGAAGAGTCAAGTCTATCACAGTTGAATAATAAACTTTTTAATTTATAGTTTGGGGTTCCAATTTTTATCCCTCTTTCCCTCTCTCCCCTCCACCTTCCCTGAGATAGTAAGCAATCAGATATGGGTTATACATGTATGATTATATAAAACATTGCCATATTACGCATTTTGTACAAGCAAACTTGATTAAAAGAAAAAAAAATGAGAGAGTGAAAAATAGCATGCTTCAGTCTGTTCCATCAATATCAGTTCTTTCTTTGGAGGTGGATAGTATGTTTCATCAATAGTCCTTTGAGATTTTCTTGGATCATTGTATTGTTGAGAAGAATTAAGTCATTCACAGTTCTTCATCAAATGTTGCTGTCTCTGTGCACAATGTTCTCTTGGTTCTGCTCACTTTACTATACATCAGTTCATGCATATCATTCCAGGGAAATACAATTCATATAACACTTTAAATGATGTATTTTGGAAGTTACCTATTAATGATAATATCCTCATTCCCAAACCCACCAACTTCTGAGCTGAACTCACTGTGAGTTGTTTGGACAGTACAGAACTGAAGTTAAATGTTAGTATGACTATTCAGCAGGGCCAGGTCTGCAGTCAGGAAGACTCAGCCTTCCTGAGTTCAAAGCTAGCTTCAGATACTTACTAGCTGTAACCCTGGGTAAGTCACTTAACCTTGTTTGCCTCAGTTTCCTCAGCTAGAGGAAGAAATGGCAAACCACTCCATTATCTTTGCCAAGAAAACCCCAAATGGGGGCAGAATGAGTTGGACACAACTGAAAATTAGGATGCCACCTGAGCATTCGAGGCTTTATCACTTTGCTGAGCCAGAGCACAAGAAGTGGCCAACTGGTTCATTCTCTCTCTCTCTCTCTCTCTCTCTCTCTCTCTCTCTCTCTCTCTCTCTCTCTCTCTCTCTCTCTCTCTCTCCCCCTCCCCCCCCTTTTCTTTCCTATGGCACTTGCAGTACCACAGGGCTTCACAATGTCAATAAGAGCTTGCTTATTAATGGCGCCTCTGACAATCCTTTCAGACCAACAAGGGATCCTGTTTCTCCTCTTAATTCTGAATAGATAGATGATCACAGTTAACTAGAGGGTGACAGCTCTAAATCTGTGAAAGTTTCCAGTCGTGGAGGATTACCCAAGTGGATTGTGTTTCCTTGATGAGGATCCTACCATTTCATTCTTTTCTTTGGCTCCCCTCTTCTTTCCCATCTCCTTCTCCCCCTCTGAAAATCTACCTTGAAAACACTGTGGGTCCCTAACCTTCTCCCCTTTGCCAAACACTTAGAGCTACCCTGTAGTGGTATATAATAACCTTGTAAACCTGCAGGTTGATACAACTGGAATTTTAATGTGCTAAATGCTGGAAGTGACTTTTACTCATGTCAGAACACAGAATTGAAGCCAGAGGGGCACAACCATTGTTGTCTATGAAATAATAAACCCCTAATGGGGCCAAGGGGCCCCCCAGGGTAGCCAGCCTCCTCTCTTCTCTGATAAATGAGTTTTTGACATCCTGCCTGGAACCAGGCCTCTATGATCACATCATTTTCAAATCCTGCAGAAATTGGCTCTCATGGCTTTTATCCCTACTTCACCTGAACCTTGGACTCCCACTCCTGTTAGACCTTGGGCTTTGATTGGTGAGTTTTTGTCTTTTGTCTTTTCTGGAACCACGAGCCACCATTCCATAGTGTATCCCTACCTGCCAACTGCATTCCCCTTCATGAGTTGTCAATCCCTATTAGAATGCAAATGTTTTAAGGGAGGGACAGTATTTATGTGTTTATATGTGTATAAAGAGCACTTAGCACAATGCCTGGCATAGAATAAGCACTTGATAAAGGCTTTATTGTTTATTCATCATTCCCCACAGTGTACAGATAAGGTTTAGCCCTTTTAGGAGCCTGGACACTCACCAGTGGGGTTAGGCTTCATTTTCTCACAATATTTGGTTACATTCCCATCCCAGAGTCCTGGGAATGACTGCCTTTAAGCTTAGGTTTTGGTCTCCCCAAAAAAGGAGAAGTAGAAGAGTATACAGTGTATAAAACATATCAAGTATGGGACAGGTATTTTTTTCTGATGTAAGAAATGCTTAACCCAAAACACTCATAAGCACACATTGACAGAAAAACAAAAGTGGCAATGGTAGAACTATTATTATATTCTGCTGGAAGGTTGAGCCTCAAACACCATCCAAATATGAAGCATTTAGTGAAACTGCTGCATAGGAATTTTACATTTCATCTCACTTTTATACTGTTCGCCTCACAATAGATGTCTTCTGGCAAGGTGGGCTATGACTAGGGCTCATCTTTTAATCGGTGGTCATTTGCTTCCTTGCTGATATTCAGGTCTAACCAATGGGACCAGGACCACTGAACCTATGGAACTTATAAGGTGGCCTCTAAGCTTAAATAGGCTCATTTCAGGAGCAGTACTTTTCCACCTAAGATCAGGAAGGAACAAATACAGAAGAGGAAGCCCCCCCAAACTAGGATCAGATTCACCTAGGCAGAATATGGGCTATAGTTGCCATGTGCTCATGGTAATTAGGTTGGGGGAATGAGACCATTAGCCCTACCCCTGATACTCATAGGATGTGACTTGGACAGTCCTGACACAATCTATAGCTGGAAAGAGAAGTGAGTGGCAGAAGTAGGGTCACCAGTTAAAGATTCACTGAGTCATTGCTTTTCTAGCTCAGCTGCTATTAAGAGATGGCTTTTCCCTTGAAAAAGTACCAAGCCCACCTCTATACTGAGTCATGCCCATGAGTGGCCAGAAGGAGCCAGGGGTTTCTTCATCCCCAAGACATCCCAGGGCTGAGTCATATGTAGCCAGAATCAGGAAGGGCAGTTTTGTATATACCCTGTTCAACTTCTGGTGACACTTTCACCATGGGATCTTGGTCTTAAGATCCAAACTAATCTAATCTTGGGCCTACTGTATCTTTTCTAGTAGGTTTATATGTATGTGCACATATTTCCCATTTGAATTCCCTGAGGTCAGGGATTATATTTATATACTACTCTATCCCCCAAGGTATTAGCATAAGGCTTCATGTAAAGCTGACTTGATAGGAACCTGCATCCTACTTGAAAGGAACTGGTCTGGGTAATTTTATAAGAACAGAGATGTGGAAAATGAGACAAGGACAAACCACAATGAAAGGAAATTAATCTCATACTGGGTAGTGAAAAGAACAATACCTAATGCCAGGTCAATGATAGTGATGGAAGACTGGAGTCCATGATCTTGCCCTGTCTTTTCTCCCCTTATTTATTGCACATTCTTCCTCGCTCACCTATTTTTCCTCATTAGTTGTCTTATTGGTTTGGTGACCATGAACATGTATATTTCAGATTTTCTGGGGCAGTCCTAATTTGAAACATGCTATTCACAGATCAGCGGTTAGCTAGATGGCACAGTGGATAAAGCACTGGGGCTGGAGTCGGGCAGATTCATTTTCATGAGTTCAAATCTGGCCTCAGACACTTAATAGCTGTGTGACACTGACTAAGTCACTTAACCCTGTTTGCCTCAGTTCCTCATCTGTAAAATGAGTTGGAGAAGGAAATGGCAAACCACTCCAGGATCTTTGCCAAGAAAACCCTAAATGGGGTCAATGAAGAATTGGATACACCTGGACAACAAACAACAAATTTACAAAACAGGAAAAATGCTCCCCAAGCCCCCAACCAATCAGATTATATGTGCTGGTTGTTGGTTCAGAAAATATAAAATTCATACCTAAGGACCCCCGCTTAGACTGGAATCTCAGAATTGGAAGGGACCTCAGATGTTTAGTCCAATAAACACTTAAAATATTAATTTCCCTCATTATCTGTGGTAGGTGGTCATCCAGACTCCACTAGAACACTTCCAATGAAGGGAAAATTACTACCAATGCAGTGCTTTCCACTTTTGAGCAGCTGTATTACAAGTTTTTTTTTTTTCATTATATCAACTTGAAATCTCCCCTCAATTTCCTTTTACTCATTGCCTAGTTTTTTCTTCTGGGACCAAGTAAAATAAATTGATGGGCAGCAGGTGTTGCAGTTGATAGAGTGCAGGGCCTGGAGTCAGGAAGATCTGAGTTCATATCTGGCCTCAGACATTAGCTGTGTGACCCTGGGCAAGTCACTTAACCCCGATTGCCTCAGTTTTCTCTTCTCTAAAATGAGTTGGAGAAAGAAATGGCAAACTATGCCAGTATCTTTGCCAATAAAACCCTAAATGGGGTCACAAAAAGTCAGACACGACAGAAACTGAACAACAAAATAAGTTAAATCTCTCTTCTACATGACAGAACTTTAAAAACAAAGCACTTTAAGAAACTATCATGCCCTATGCTGCCTTTTCAAATTTTCTCTTTTCATCCTCAGTTCCTTATACTAATCTTCATGTAGCATAGCTTTAAGTCCCCTCACCATCCTGGTTTACCTATGGTCTGTCTGAAAGGAGTCACCCATAAATCTGAAGGGAGAGTCCTCACACTCCAACTCTATTTTTAGCTGCTTTCAATCTCCTACAGTGGGCTCTAGATGAAACAAGATTACTGTCTCCTGCTCAATTCCACAGACTTAGAGAAAATGTCACATCTGTGTATCTATTTTGCTTAAGAGAAAACCTGATTCATAGAGAATCATCATTTCCATTCAACTTAAAGGTAGGACATGCAAGAGGAGCCATTTGGGACCAATAAGGGAACAATTTTCAAAGAGGGAATCCAAACTCCAAATGCATATTCATCATAGCACGTGTAGGCTTTAATTTTAGGAGTATGTGCCATATATTTGAATAAAGGCAGGATGTGTCTCGATTGTTCTTTGGATTAACTTTGCAAGAACATTAGAACTCCCAATAATGGTTTGTTTTTATTTACTGAAGGTGACAAATACATCTTAAAAGTTATTTCAGCAATGAGCCATTTTTTACTTTTTCAGATTATGGATTATAAATACTTTTGCCAAAAACTGTTACAATAACAACCACCCAAATCAGCAATTAAAGTGCTTTATTCAATTAAAACCATAGTCATAAATTCAGACTATTCTTCAGACACACAATTTTAACCATAAACATATACATTTTGAAATCTGTTATAAAATGTGAATCTAAAAAAAAAACACTAAATAGACTTTGTGGTAGGTAAGCACAAGAAATTAAAAATCTTGGGTTAAGGAGTTAACAGTCTTCATTTCCCTATTTATTTCCAGACCATCTCCCTAGAGTAGGGGCTTAACCTTTTCTTGTGTGTCATGGACCCCTTTCACAGAATAATGTTTTTAAATGAATAAAACAAAATGTACATGATTACAAAGAAAACAAAATATAATTTAATAAAGATGTAATTTTCCCCCCTATCCAAGTTCATGGGTCCCTTGAAACGTATCTGCAAACCCCTTAGACGTGTGTAGACCTTAGGTTCAAACCCCTGCCCCAAGAAGTTGTTCTCTACCATCTGAAATTATAACAGCAACAAAAAATCGAATGGACTCCTTTATGTGTGTGAGGCACTGTGCCTTCACTTCCACTTCATATTTCTTTTTTTATCCTCTTCCTACTAATATTATCTCATCACCTACTTCACGTAAAGACTGAGTCCTTCTCCCTCATATATAGATTATCATCTTCGTTCCAGTCATTATCCTAACATTTAACTTCTCATCCTTGTTTTCAATCTCAGTGGAAATGAGACCCCTTTCCTTCTCCCCAAAGCCAACCCTGAAACCTTCATACCTTCTTTAGCATCTTGCTTTCTCAAATTTCAATTCCTTCTTAGTAATTCAATCTCTGCCTCTTCATAATCTACTACCTATTTTTAAACACCAAGTCTCTTCATTCTCCCATCTTCCTAATAGAAACATGTTCCTCTTGACCTTGGTATTCCTTCTTGCTACAATTCCAACTCTCTCTTCCCTTTCATTGTCTAATACCTAAAAATGCATGATCTATACCTACTGCTTCCCATTCCTAGACTCCTATTCCCTTTTTCTATCCTGTGAGGGACAACAGGGCACAGTGGATTTAAAAGGTTTGCCTCTGCATTTGAAAAAAACCTGACACTTCTTGTGAGATCCTGGGCAAGGCTCATTACCCTAGCTAACTCTCCGATAAGCTGAAGAAGAGTCACTCAACAACATTAGTGGAGGGAGTTCCCCCATGTCAAGAAAATCCTAACTACACTTGAAAAAAATCCTCTTACTCTTTATGTCATGTTACTGAGAAAGAATTGCCTACTTCTGGAAACTCTTTTCTCTTGGTGCCTTGTACTCTTGGAATCTGTGGGCTTTCCCCTTCTCTTTCCTAAATCCTTGACTGTTTTCCCAACTTACGTCTGTCTCGAAGAATCCCATCCACATCCACTCAACATCCACGGCTTCAACTGTGGCCTCTATTTGGATGACTTCAAAATCTCTATCTTTAGCCTTGACCTCTTGCCTTCATTCCAAATTTCCTCCCGTCAGTATAACATCTCTCCTGTTGCTATCAGCTCAAATACAACATATTTAAAACTAAACTCACTCTACCTCTCCACCTGTCCAAACCAACTAGTTTCCATTCTCTCTTGGCTATACTGGCCTACTGGTAGTTCCTCAAACATGATACTCTTATCCCTGGGCCTTTGTACTAGCTACACCCATTTCTGGAATGTTCAGCCTCTTCAATTCCACCTCGATTTCCAGGGCTTACTTCAAGAATCAAGTCAAATCCCATCTTGTGTAGGAAGCCATTTCAGGTCCCCTCCCCCCCACCCCCACCCCCACTCCAGAGGCTAGTTAACAGATTATCATTAGTTATTCTCTCTTGAACATACCTATTTGTTTAGAGATTGTTTTCCCTATTGGAATGTAACCTCCTTGAGGGCAGAGACTATTTTTTGCCTTCCTATGTATCCTGAGCAGTGTCTGCTTCCTATTAAAGGCTTAATAAATGTTGACTAATTTCTCCCTCTATCTTCACATTTCACCAAGTCCTGCCAATGCTTTCACTAAGACAGCTTTGATCTTTCCTTGTACCAGCTGCTACTACTTTAGTACACATTTGCATCACGGTGTAACAGGCTGACATAGGTGAACTGGCTTCCCCTGCCTCCATGCTCATAACCCTGCAATCCTTGCTTGCATACCACTGCCAAATTAATCTTTTTCTTTTTTAAAGGCTTTCATTATATAGTTTTTCTATTTAAGGATCGACAGTAGCTTCTTGCTGTTAAAACTTCATTGCCTGATTTTCAAGGCCCTTTATGATCATGGCCCTTAGTTAAGGATCCAACCTCATCTCTTGCTACTTCCCAACATGATCTTTCCTTTCTCTCTAGTCAAGCTTTTATCACTCCCCCCCAATGTAATATTTATGGTTCTCCATTTCTATATTTTATTTATGCTGCTATCTTACCTAGAATGAACTCTGGTGATGAAATGTCTCAAGGTAAGCTCCAAACAGAAAGCTTTTCCAAACTAGATTTATACTAATTGCCAGTACCCTGAATAACAACAAAAGGGACAAGATGCTTTTCATCCTACCCACTAAGAAATTTGAGGCCTTCTGGGTCTATCTGACCTATGAGGAAAATGGTATGCTAATTCTTAAACTAAAATGACAGGCAGATACTTGATTTTGAAACACAAACAGAAATTCATGCCACTGAAACTGGCTATCATTTTTAGAGATATTCAATGGAAGAAAAAAAGGAATCTTATACAGTGATATAATAAGACTAGTAAGGACCACGTAACTTAATACATACTTAGCACTGGCAGAAGGAACATGTGTACTGTGTGTACAGTATAATAACGTGGGATGGGACACGCAAATATAAGAGAAAGGGGAGGCAAATATTTTAAGATCATAAAACCTAAGAATAAACTCAAAGTAGTCAACTTTGATGTTGATAAACAACACTTTATTTTTCCACCCCAACACTCTAAAACTATAGTAATAAACAAAGTCCAAGTCCTCTGAAAAGTCAACTTGGTTAAACAAAACTTCTATTAAATATATTTCATAGACCATAAGCATTTCAATCCCTTCCTTGCAGATACTCAGAGCCATGGAGCATAGTTGACCATTGGGTGTTTAAAGCCTGCTTCATGTTGTTTTATTATTATTATTGTTATTGCTAAAGAATATGAATTAGTTGTCAAGGTTTCAGCAACAGTGATTAATTTATTTTCGAAAGCTCCACAAGATATTCGGACATAAAGTCATGAATCCATATATCAGTATCTGGTAGTGACGTGTCCACCAAGTAGGCCACTATTTTTCGATCCCAAGGATTGGCACTTTCAATGACTGCTTGTACCAACGCTACCAAAGGTTTCTTCTCGACATGATTTCGAAACACTATTGAAGCTTCTTCTGACCACTGACTGCATCTCACTCCTAGTACAAAAATAAAAAGATTATGCTGTAAGAATATACTTCTGCAATCAAATATTATTTTCATTTTATTCAAAGTAGTCTGAATAGTCCAAGTTAGAATTCCTGAAAGTAAAAAAAAAAAAGCAGTGGGGGAAAAAAAACAACAAACCTAACAACTTTTTTTTTTTATTATTATTAAAAAGATCTTGCCATAGCTTTGCCAAACTGGACTGAGATACTTTTATGACACTACATTTCTGAGTGCACAAAAATTTAACTTAAATAACATGAATTATTTACTATATAACGATCACTAGAAATACAAAAACAAGAGAGACTGAGCCATCAAAGAGTTTACATTGTAGATGATCCCTTGGAGTGTGATGCTGTGGAATAAAATAAGGAACATATCTCTTTGTTCAGCATGAGAATTTCAAAAGAAAAAGGACAGGTTCCTTTACCTCATGAATAATTAAGATACAGTACACAAAGGAATGTTCCTAGAAAGAGTGAATGCAAGTAGGTGCATGTGTGTGTGTGTGTGTGTGTGTGTGTGTGTGTGTGTGTGTGTATGTATGTGTTAAGGCTTATCTTGGGTAAACCACCCTCCTTTGGGCCTCAGCTATTTTATGTATAAAATGAGGGGGTTAGACTAGAAAAACAACCTTTTAAATGCCTTCCAGTTCTGAGACTTTGAATCTATGAATGACATCAGTAAATTTTCTCTAATTCTAGATTCTTTCACAATTTCTAATACAACTCATTCTAATAAGAAGTGGTATGGGATTGTGAGTTGGGCAACCTGAGTTAAGGTTTCTGAACAAGTTACTAAGGATTTAGGATAATAAAGTTGGTGGTAAAGGCCTTAAAATTATCTAGTTCACCCTTTTTCATTCTATAGATGAGTAAACTGAGGTCCATCAAGTGACTTGCCAGGAGTTCAAGCCAGGTTCCTTCCTAACTATAAATTCAGTTCTATTTCCACCATACCCAAGTGCCCCTGTCCTGTCTCTGGGCCATGGTTTTCTTATGTCTAAAATGAACAGACTGAACTAGACAATTTTAAATGTTCCTTTTCATTTGTTAAAGTCTATGATCCAAGATCTCTAGAGCTGAGATTGCAAATGCTCTGAGACACAACTTCCCATAATCTTTAAAACAATTGAAATTTAATAAAATTTTATTTCATAAACTTGGACATCTAGTTTGATGTTAAGTCTATAATGTATGAAATTAGATCAGGTTTAACAAAAGTGATGGGGTTTAGGCGTAATATTTGTATTAGTGTGTTTTATTTTTATATCATGTGTTTTATGTTTTATTTCATTTCTGAAAATATTTCTCTCCTGCCAAGCAAGGCATTCCTTGTCATGAATATTAATAAAAAGAAAAAAATCAGCGTAGCAAAACCAAACATACTGCCTGTATCATCTAACACTGTATTTGTAATATTTCTAACTTATAGTCCTCCCAGTGACAGGAAGTCTCAATTCTCTGGGGACATACTTGGTCCTTATAATTACAAAGTGTTCAGCTTAGTTTTATTTTGTCATCGTGTATATTATTTTCATGATTCTCTTCACTTTCCACCCATTCCTAAGTTTTCCCACATTTGGCTGAATTCTTAATAGTCATTTCTTAGAGCATAAGAATCTTACATTTTATATCTCTGTATCGCAAGTTGTTTCACTAGCTGTTTCCCAGTTCATAGGTCTCTCTGTTTCCAGTTCTTTGCCCCTCCCAAAAGAACACAATCACTCTTTTGGTGTGAGTGGGTTCTTTGTCTCTGACCTCCTGGAGGTCCATGTACAGCCGAGAGATTACAGACATGGAGACAAGAGCATGTGCTAGTGCTGGTTCCCATTCTACAATTTACCTGCAAGCTGAGCTGTGATGGCCTGAAAGGGCAGCTTCCGGAACACGTCCATTAGAGGCTGTACTTTCCTGATGCTCACTAATTCATGTTTACCATAGTCCAACTCATAAACAGATACCAGTCCATTGGTCAGAATTCCTTTTAAAAGTACTCTGTGCCACCTAAAAGTATTTAAGGGGTTAAAGAGAAAAACAATTCAAGTAAATATCGACTTTATGGCTAAATGTCATTTTATGATGAAAAACAGAAAGTTAATGTGGGCGGTTGTTCTTTAAAGCTAAGCTCAAAGAACATAATCATATAGATGGCTGCACGCTTTTTGAGGACACCACCACTTCTCAGTCCACAGGCTGTCAGTACAATAGTTTAACAAAAGATTAGGATGAATAGCACAATAAGGTTAAGATATTAAAGACCTTAAAACAATGAAAAAATTCTCAACTTAACACCAAATACGAGTATTTCCATATACACAGAACAGAGAAAGAGAATTGTACACGAAACTATACATTTCTATTATTTACTGCTTGCCTTGCCTTCTAAGTCTATAATAAATTCGAAGTGTAACTTTCAAAGTTGTCTTGCTTAAGACAACACAATTGTGAATGGCATTTAAGTGATAAAAGATTAGCGCTTCAAGTTAATAGGCACAAGAAAAAAATCATTACCAGTTCTTCTTTCCATATGACCATGAAAACTAAAATTCTTGACCAGTTCCAAACTGCAAGCCTTGCTGAATTAGAACATATTTTGTTGGGCTAGTAATATACAAAGAAGAGGGGAAAGGATCATATACCTATATAGTGCTGGAAGGGACATTCTGTCCAATCCCTTTGTTTTACAGATGAGGAAAGCCAAGTGCCTAGCTCAAGGTTAGAAAGCCAGTGTCAGAGACAGGGTTTGAACCCAGGTTGTCTTCAGTCTAGAGCCAGTAGTGTTATTTTCCTGGTACCAAAATTTAGATCTGGCAGAGAGTTTGGAGGCCACTGAGGCTAACCCCTTCACTGTGTGGACGGGGTAGTAATAGAAACTAAAGCCCATAGAGGGGAAGCAGCTTGATTTGCACAATGTAAAGGAGCTTCAAATTATGTAAAGTAACCTTTAACTACTGAGAAAATACAACTCCAACAACCCTTACATGCAGCAATCAGAAAGCAAGTTGCAAAGAGTTTCTATTAAAAATCAGAAGTGTCTTTACAGGACCTAACCAGGAAAGGGGGTAGCTCTGGGAAAAGGAAGAGGAATGGAGCCAGGAGGGCCAATTAAGTTCCACACTCTTGACATCTACTGGCTGTGTAACTTTGGATAAGACACAACCTCTTAATGATCTCAGCAAGACACCAATTGCAGAAAAGGTGACCATCTGCACAGTAGAAGGAGTTTTCTCATCTGGGAGTTCCTTATGCTAATGAAATCCCAGCTCTAGTTCATATTCCCCCCCCCCTTAGAAAGAAGAAAAACTTAATTCGAATGACTGTTTCTGGGTGGACAAATGGCTGGATGGAACAAACAATACCATCTTCAAATTACCAAGGAGAAGATGAGTTTCTTTAGGTAAAGGCAGCAAAGGATAACTGAAAAGCAAGACAACTTTAAGGTACCATATATATCCACGTTAGAACAACAAAAATCTATTTTTGAAAAAAGTGATATATAGATGTAATAAAAATTATGGTTCTATAATAACCAAGAAATATGAAATATACAAAGAAATATGGACAAAAAAAGAGCAAAGTCAATAGGATGAGAATTATATGTACAGTGACTGTAACCATGGGGGGGGAGGGGAGAGAGGAAGAAAACTAGGTCAAACAAGCAGAATTTGGTGTAGGTCTGAAAAGCAACAAAGAACAAGTGTTTTCTTTTTTGATTTGCTTGCCTTTTCCTTATTAAATCTGAGGTTCATTAATAAGACACTGAGAAGACCACAGGATTTGAAGTTAGAGGTACCAGGTTCAAATGCTACCTTAAATTGTGTGATCTTGGGCAAGAGACTTAACGTTTTGGGGCCTTGCTTTCTTCTTCTGTTAATGAAAGGGTCAGATGAAATAATCTCTAAAGGGTCGCTGCAGCTCTGAATTCGTAATACTATGTTTATTTGATTCTTTTGTTGATAACTATTAAGTTTATCATTTAAAATAATTAATATCAAGGCAGCAGGAGAGATCAATTGAAAAAATATGTATACTGTATTTTAGTTTTGTTTTCATTTCTCAAGGATAATGTTAAAGTTTAAGAGTTCTTGCCTTGATAGATCATGGATTCTAGAAGTCTTACATTTCACACTTTCAACCAAGTGTGAAGAATATTCAACACGTGAGCTTGAAGGAATAGAAAAGCCATTAATGACTGACATTTACATAGTCCTATATTTGTATCACTCAGTTCAGTACCTGTCAGACTCTCTTGTAATGTATTTAAATTTCTAAAAAATTATCTTCCAAAAATTATCTCCTATATCTTAATCTTGATAAAAATATGTATGGATACAAAGTTGCATTTGCTTAAATTACAATATATATTCTAATCACTTCTGTGCCAGGACTAATGAAAAAGACTTCTAATTGGCCTCCATATCATAAGTTTCTTCCTTCTCCTATTTTACCCTCCACACACCTGCCAAAGTGATTTTCCTAAATCACAGGCCTGGCCATGTTATACTTCCTGCTCAAAAAACTCCAGTAGGTCCTTATTACCTCTAGGATCAAAATATAAACTCTTTTGTTTGGCAATTAAAGTGCTTCACAACCTTCCCCCTTCCTATCTTTCCAAGTCTTTTTATATATCACTCTAATCCATGTATTTCTTGATTAAAAAAATAGATAAAAACAAAATGGAGAACTAAAAGTACTCCTCAAATAAGATTTCTGCCATACATGTTAAAATCATATAAGATAGCATGATAAAACACAGAAATTGATTTATTTGATGGCGAACATCAAGTGAAGAACAAAATTGGAAGATGCATGCTCACATTATTCACCAACATCATGGAAGATGTTCTACAGAATCCAAATAGAAGATGGTTCCTTTACTGATGACAAAGTTTTTCAAATGTTCTTACCTACGAGGGACATTATACTAACTAT